>NC_136070.1:129730796-130063296 GCF_964261635.1 Lissotriton helveticus | reverse complement strand
ATTTTCTTCCAGGGGTGTATTGAATTATGTATCAATTTGTAGTAACCTTATTTTGTATATAGTTATGAGTCACATGCACTTTATTATGTCTTTTCTTTGCTTACACTATTTATGAAAAAATGTTTTGTCTTTATAAAAATTGATTTTTTGCATTTTATGAGGAACTGATAAAGAAATTGATGCTAACTAATGCAATTTATATCTATAAAAATGAAATAAATTATTTTTTGAAAGAAATGTAGGTTATTTATGAGCCTCTGTCACCAATATTTGATAAATCATTTGAAATATTGTTGTATTGGAATTATGTGGTAGATAAGGGAAATCTGTTCTCTCTTGTTATATTGTCTTTGTCCACTGTCCAGTGATGTGACAAGGAGCCAACTATGTGATGTCATCAAATCTCGAAGTGTGCTTGATGTCATTTCCGCTACCCCTGGCATTTTGGTGAATCAAGAAACTCATTAGAGTTTGGAGTATGATTTGTGTGTGTTCCATATAAAGCAATACTTATTTCTGAATGTAATTAGAACTTAACAGTAAAGACTAAAGTAGTTAACAGACATGCATTGCCCATGTACGAACTTCTCCAGCTCTTTTTTAGGTGGACACTACCAGACAGCACAAGCTGCCTGGTTGCTAAAGACCTGTGTCAGCTTACCAGTTCTTACTGGGGGTTTAAAAGCCAGGCCATTGCTTACCATAGGTTACCACTATTATCACTGTATTGCTTGCTTTGAATTAATGGCTTGTCTTGGCCATTTTCTGTCTTCTCCTCACCTGGAGCATAATCTAATTACTTGTTTTCTTCCACTGTTCACTTTTAGTGAACTCGTTTTTAGGTCTAACCTGACCCAGTGCGCATGCGGTGCTCTGCGAAACTTTTTGTAAGGGACTTCAAAAAGCTGACTAAACGCTCGTGCGTGTGTTTTTGTTTTTGTCACAGGCTATTGGCCTTTGCATGCGTCTTTCTAGGAAAGACAGCACACAATTGGGCAAAGGTGGGTGCATGTCCCACCTTTGCTCCGCCCATGCCCTAATGTTTGCGGTTACCGGCACAGGCGACATCTATTCTGAATTATCGTGCCCAGACACAGGCGCGATAATTGAAAACAGATCGCTCACTGTGGCACTCACGCGCACCACTTGCGTGCTTATAGAACGGCTGTGGCCCTGGAGAGTCTGCTCAAGGTATGGTACCTTTTAAAATATGTATTAGATAATTTTTCTACTCGTTGGTCTCCTTAGTGGCACAGAAATATTCTTCATATATGCCGTGAGTTGCCGAACCACTGTCCTGGTGCACGTTTTGTCTTAATAGTTCGCATTTACCAAGGAAAGTTATAATTTCCCTGTCACAGCTACTTACGAGTGTGCAAGGAGATTGTTTTGCACACAGTGTAATTAAATGGTAGTTTACTTTTGCACACTATGGTTTATTTGTGTTTCTCGGGTTCCTTAGCTTAACTATAATGGTTTACCTGTCAAACTTCCCTTCCGTCATCTCTGGTTATTTTGCCATTGCACATACTAGCAAGTTAGTCTTTGTCTATTGTAGGTTGTAAATGTAAATTGCATTTAAGTAGCGCTTATTACCCCTTATGAGGCGTTTAAAGCACTTTGCGACGAGTAGCACTTTATCCGTGACCAAAGGTTCGAGGTAAATAGGTTGCTTAATTATCTATTTTTGCCTTTGCATTTTCACTGGCTACTTCATTTTTCTTTGCTCTGGATAGTTCGTATTTCTCTCTTACTTTAGTTTTGGATAATAATCGTCGTCCCTATGTGACAGATGCTGAAAACTGGGAACTTCTTAACAATGCTTGAGAATTAAATAATCAGATTAGAAGTAAAGTAACTAGCCTTTATACGCGGCTAGTTTTAGTAGTTGGCCTGTTATCAATCACTTCTTACTATGTATGAAGACCAAGTTTTCAGCACGTAGTATTAACAAGCATTGGCATAGCCAATAGGTCTCGCCTTTGGGACCTTATAAGTGCTTAGCCATGCAACACTTGATGTTGTTGCACCAAGGATATTGTGCTGCATAAGTAAACACTTATATGGTCCCAAAGGCGAGACCTATTGGCTATGCCAATGCTTGTCTCTTAATGGTGTGGAATATGATATTGTACAGTAGCGTAAATGTAACCTTTGGATTTCAATGTTGTACTCTGGGACTGTCGATTTGCATTTGTTCTCCCTACCCCCACCCAGCCTTTTTCTTTTTTACTTTTTTTGTTTTTCCTCTTCTCTTTCTCTCTCTTTTCCCTTTAGGATTATTGTTTATATTGTTGCGAATTCAATAAAACAGCTTTGAAAGAAAAAGAAGAGCACAGGTCTCTTTCTATAAGGATCCATGGATGTATGTAATGAGATTCTGGTAAGAACCAAATTGCTCCTTGGGCTGCTAGTTAAGAAATGTGGTATAAAGTCCAATCCAGAATGTTACATCCTCCTAATATAGCGGGTTTCCTAAGGTATTTATAGGGAATTCTAGCTCTCTTGAGGCTCCATAAAAATCTGAGAGTGAGTATATCAATTTCATGAAAGAAAGATGATGAAAGTTCTAAAGGGAGCACCGAAGGCAGGAAATTGGTAATTGGGATTATCATCATTTTAAGAGTTTGTAGCCTACCCCACCAAGAAATATATTTAGGCAACCAAGAAGACAGGAGCTCTCTAATTATATTTATTGTGTGGGATTTGTTATATAGCACAATATGTGCAAGGTCCCTACAAAACCAGATCCCCAGATATTTAATGCGTGTAGATTGCCTTTTAAAGCCTGAATCTCCTAAGTGTGAGGAAAGACACTAATGATTCAGGGGGAACTCTTCAGTGTTCTCTTTATTATGAGTATAGTCAAAGACAACAGAAAAATCACGAATATTGTTAAAAATAGAAGTAATCTCTGATTCAATGTCTTCTGAAAAAATAAGGACATCGTCTGCGTAAGCTGCAGTTTTAAGTTTGTGTGTTCCAAACTGGAACCTGTTGATGTCAGGATTCCGATTAAGCAAGTGAAGAAGTGGATCCATGGATAGGAGAAAGAGTAGAGAAGAAAGTGGGCATCCTTGTGGTGTTCCTTGATGAAGGTCAAAATAAGAGGACGTTGTACCATTAATTCTGATATTAGCCTTAGGTTGTGCATAAAGGGCCATGACCCTATTAATGAAAGAAGTGCGAAGGTTGGGTGACTCTAAGACCGAATGTAAAAAAGGCCAAGATACCTTAACAAATGCCTTTTCGGCATCAAGAACGATCACCGCAGATGGTAGTGAGGAGAGTTTTGCTTCTAATAGAATGTGACAAAACGTGTGAATATTATCCCTAGCAAGCCTACCCTTTACAAAACCTGTTTGAGAGCCATCAATGAGGTTGGGAATGTGACTTTCTAGTCTATTTGCTAAAATCTTGGCAAACAATTTTGCTTCCATATTCAATAAAGAAAAGGGAGAAAAGTTCTTTGGATCGGAATGATCTTTGCCCTCCTTAGGTATAACTATTATAGTATCCTTGGCATCCATACTGGAAACTTTGCCCAACAAAACATAATGATCAACAATCTTCTTAAGATACATAATGATGGAGGAAGTAAACGTTTTGTAATAAGCAATGGGATACCCATCCAGGCCAGGAGCTTTCCCATAACAAGTAGCCTTAATAGCCTGAATAATCTCTTCAACTTGAATTGGTTTACCTAAAGTGTCTTTATCATTGTCCGATATAGTAGAAATAGGAAGAGAATTAAGAAATTGTTGGCAAATTAGCTTAGCATACTCTTTGTGGGTGCAGCTGTGGTGAAGAAGCAGACGGAGACACTGTTCTAAAGTAGTGGTGTTTTTATTTGTAAGATCTAATCCAGTGGAACACAGTCAAAAAAAGAGTAAATATTAATTTCAGCATCTTGCTGGGTTCTAGCATCTTTATTGGTCTCCTTCTTCCATCAATGGAGACAGAGGTGGAGCCTTCAATGTATGGTGTCCAGGTATATAGCTTGGTGTAGGCCACAGAAGGCATTCAGATGTTCAGTGGGTATGGGGAACAAAACAAAATAAAAGAACAATTTAGTAAAGAATATCCGACTGATGTCGCAAGGTTATGGGGTAATGGGGAGTACGGGGGAAGAATCACCCAGAACCTTCACCTGTGAATATATGCAATCATGTGGCAGCCCAAATGGTCTCTTGCGGTGATTAGCCTTCCCCACCCGCCTCAGTCTTTGCAGCCGTAGTGCCTTTTCCCCAAGGTATTCCCAAGCGGCTCCGTACCTTAGTAAGCCACGTCCCTCCAGGAACGTGGCCGGCCTTCTCTCGGTACCGGATAGGGTCTGACTCCCATGCAGGGTCTTGACAGGCGAAAGCGGTTCTCTCTCCTGACGCTGGAGTTGGAGTTGGCTGGTCTCCATCCTCAGCTACCTCCTACAACGTTGAACCCGGTGGCAACAAGAAGGTTTCCGCTCTCCTCACGTATTCTCCCGGCTCCGGTTTGTTCACCCCGCAGGTTCCGGTCGAGGTCGGCGTCTTTAGGAATGCCCCTTCCTGCATTATCCTCCCTGGATGGTCTACTGTGGTCATGTGATGAGTAAAGGGCTCGCTGGAGGCGTGTCCTTAAAGTGATAGAACCCGTTGCTCACAGAGGCAGGAGCCTGAAAGCAAAGGAGGGAACAGGGAGACAGGTAAGTAGGGTCCAACTCCGAATCTGGAGGTGGAAGGACACTGTGGTAGGGTATCGATTCTTCACACACCCCCACCCTAGTCTGTTCACCATCGGGGAACAGAGGTATTCGAGAAAGGAAGTCTGCATTCCCATTGGAGGAGCACTTACGATGGCGGACTTCAAAACAGAAGGGTTGGAGGGAGAGGAATCAGCGTAATATCCGAGGGTTGTTTCCTTTGTTTCGACTCATCCATAGAAGGGGTGCATGGTCTGTATAGAGGATGAAATAGGAACCCTCAAGGTAATAACGCAGTTTGTCTACCGCCCATTTTACTGCTAGACATTCCTTCTCTACAATGGGGTAACGCTGTTCCCTAGGATAGAGCTTCCTGCTAATAAACAATATAGGGTGTTCCTCTCCTTCATCAGAATGTTGGGATAATACTACCCCTAGACCATGAGCAGAGGCATCGGTCTGGAGCAAGAAGGGTTTCATAAAATCTGGAGATCGGAGAATGGGGCTAGAAGTGATGGCTGTTTTCAGGGCGTTAAACGCCCTTTGGGCCTCAGGATTGGGGCGTAACAAATCTTTGGGTTTTACCTGTTTCTGTAATAGATCAGTAAAGGGGTGTGGCCAACTCAGAATACTGGGGAATAAAACGTTAGTAATATCCCAGGAGGCCCAAGAATGCTCTAACCTCTTTTTTGTGTTGGGGAATGGAGCTTGATTTATGGCCTTTACTTTTTCCTCCTGTGGTTCTATACAGCCATTCCCAAGAAGATACTCCAGGTATTTTACTTTTTGGAAGCTTGCCCTAGACTTCTTCGCATTGATGTGTAGCCCTGCTTCTCGGAGAGCCTGGAGTACTGACTGGCAATGTTGTAAATGTGTTTCCCAGGTGGGGCTGTATATAACAATATCCTCAAGGTATGCTGAGGAATATTCCTGGTGTTTGTGCAGTACCCTGTTCATGAGTCTCTGGAACGTGGCGGGGGCTCCATGTAAACCAAAAGGTAACATGACAAACTCATAAAGGCCAGCAGGAGTTGAAAAAGCAGTTGTTTCCTGATCCTGGGGTCTTAGGGGCACCTGCCAACATCCCTTCGTAAGGTCTAGGGTAGTAATATACTTTGCATCTCCCAGCTTCATCCCCTCTTGGGAGAGGATAACAGTCACACTTAGAAATCGCGTTTACTGCCCTGAAGTCAATGCAAAGCCGGACGGTTCTGTGGTACTAGCACTATAGGAGAGGACCACTCGCTTTGAGATGGTTTTATGACGCCTAGAGCAAGCATACTCTCCACCTCTTGGTTTATGGCCTCTCTCCGGGCTGCAGGAATGCAGTAGGGTTTTTCTCTTACTCTATGTCCTGGTTGGGTTAGGATGGGGTGTTCTGCTAAAGTCGTTCTGCCGGGAAGATCTGAAAACAGAGGGGAAAAGGGTCGGAGGGTTTCTTGCAGGGTTTTCTCTTGGGTTTGTGTGAGATCGGTGTTGATAACTAAGTGATGTAGACTGGTATCGTGGGGATCCACAGGGATAACGGTATGTAGATCCTTGGGTAGGGGTCCAAGCCACTTCTTGAGGAGGTTAATATGATATAATTGTGTGCGTTTTGGTGTAACTTTTAAGTAGTAAGATGTTAAACCAACTTTGCTTACAACCTTGAAGGGGTCCTGCCAACCGGTTTTTGCCTTTGCTAGAGAAGAGAGTGTGAAGACCAGGGCCCAGTCGCCTACTGCTAGTTGTCTCCACTTTGTTCCCCTGTTGTAATACAACTGTTGTTTTGTTTGGGCCTGTTCTGAATTTGCCTCAGCAAAGTCCCTCAGTTTCTGTAGTCGAGTTCGTAGACTTTGGGTATTCTCAAGGAAGGAACTGGTTTCTTCTTGTTCTTCATGTTCCCAGGCTTCCTTGGTTATCTCCAACAAACTCCGTGGTTCTCTCCCATAAAGGAGCTGAAATGGGGAGCAGCCAAGACTGGCTTGAGTCTGGCTCCAGATAACATAGAGGGCTAAGGGTAGTAGTCTGTCCCAATCCTTCCCGTCTACATTCAATAATTTCTTCAGGGTTAGCTTCAATGTAGCATTGTAGCGCTCAAATAACCCATCTGTTTGGGGTGATAAACAGATCTTTTAATGTGCAAGATGTCAAGGGTCTTACAGACGTGGGTCATTAGTTTGGCTACAAAAGGGGTTCCTTGGTCCGTAAGTGTCGTGTATTTCTATAGGTTCTGAATCGATCCCCCTATTCCTGACCCTATTCTGGTTAAACTACCTAGCTAGTTAATTAACAGTCAGCCCATGAGGCAAGAAATCCCCCATGATGCAGACACCGTTATCTGACGCAGTCACACTACGGCACAGGAACGTGTTATCTGATTAGGTCATAACGCTTGAGATCTAATTAGACAAGCGACATTCCTCCAGCCCCTGATAAGGCATACGACGTTCTCATAACAAATCAAACCTATGACAACCTGGATAATCCGTGCGGCCATTGTTTTGATTTCACAGAGAACTTTAGTAAAGAATGTGCTAACGAGCAAGTCGTATGACATCTTTATTGACGTACCTATGTCCATCCTTACGTCAATCCCGGCACCTTTAAGGTATAAATATTGCCGACCTTGCCCTATGCAAAACACACGCGTGGTGACAAGACGGAGCAGCCATACTTGCCGAAGCCGAGAGCAGAAGCAGACCCCGCAGGCAGCAGCCCCGCCTTCCTGACGCGCTGAGAGACGCGCTGCTATCTCAAGCCGAGAGACCCAGCACCGGCGTTTCTGGGCAGCCCTCGCAGGCAGCCTGGAATATCGAGAGCAGAGAAAGAGATACCATTCCTCATTCATCCTAAATTCCAGGTACAGAACTGAATAACCCCTCCTAGAGAATTCTTTAGTTATTCACTTGGCAAAAACAAACTTAACTTAAACTGTAACTTTCTATTCCCGCCCACGCATTAGACTTAGGTCAGGTACACGGGGTAGGCGTATTTAGAAACACCAGTTGAGTACGTTTAGTCAAATGTATATGTGTATGTAAATATATTTTAATTATTTTAAAGCATCATATGGCTCAGAAACCATATCAATGTTTTTACAGTATTATTTTATACTATTGCTTTTAATGTATGCACTTTACTTAACTATAAGTATTGCAATAATATCGATCCATTTCTCTTGTACGAGAAAAGAGACTGATCAATAAATAACATCTTTTATTGAACACGCCCGTCTCTTCCTTTTCTCTACATTCTGATGAGACTAAGAATGCACGTACTGACTGAGTAAAATAATTGCCTTGTGCTCACACGACTCTTGAGATTGACTCTTGATTAGGGGAGAGCAAAGTTGTCATGTTCTATGGTTGTCAGAAACTAAATCCCTTCTTGTCTAATCAGGGGAGTTAATCCTTCCTTGAACATTCGAGAAAGTTTCTAGCGAACTCTGAGCTTAGCTGGCAAACCAAAAAATTAAGTCTAGTATCGACAGTAGTAGACCTAGTTAACGTCTGGTCTAGGCCTTTACTGCCGTAGGTACTATTCCAATGCGCAGAGCCTATTGGGAAAATAGGAGCTACACTACATGGCGCCCAACGTGTTTGGAAAGGGCGATAAAACTAACGTAAGACATTTAGAGTAACTCAGTCGTGCTTTCTCACTCAGACCCCTTTTCCCAAATACTCCAAAGACGTCTGGAGTGGGTGAAAGGTTATTATATCCTCCAAAACCTCGCAGGAGGGAACTCCTATGTATGGTTCTTGGTCAAGTCAACGTTGAAGGATAAAACAGTTCCAAAATATTGTGCATCTAATCTCTGTTTCCATAAAGAAACCTGATCTGCAAATAAACATAATACCATCCTGTCAGCAAAATGGACAGCGATGAAGAACGAGAGGTTACTAGATTAGCTACTGAAATAGCAGATGCTGATGCTACCATGCAAACAGCAGACCCGGATATAATACTCATCCAGGTCGCCAAAAGGAGATCTATAACCTTAAAACTTATAGAAAATGGACTGACACCTAGAGGTGGCACAGTCATATTCGTAATCGAGGCACACGAATATCGGCAGACAGAGGTATACTATACATGGATACATTTTCCAGCAGCTAATACTGTAACAAAGTACTTCCACTATTACAAAGTAGAGGAACCTCCTAATGAGTACACTCCTTTCGAGGAGGTGGAAGTACCACTCAAATTCCAAGAGCATTTGCTCTTATTTGATGGCGCCCTAATACATAACAATCACATTACAAGGCTCGGTCCTTTAGGAAGACCAGGAGCAACGTGGCCGGTCCTAGCCGGATACACACCACATCCAGACATCGAAAGGATGCCTGCAGCAGAGCTGTTAATACAGCTAAAACAACTACTAAAAATTCACAGACAATTAGTTCAGTATGTAATGCGGACTTCAACAATTCAGCCAGCTATTAAACTTCCACAGCTGACCCCTCACCAGGGAAACAAAAATAAAATTACACCACAGAACATCCAATCCTGCCTAGGTAAAGTCCCAGCAAAACGGGAACAAATACCATTCTGGTTGGCACAGAAAATTACCCAAATAGAGGCGGTGTTTCCTGACACCACCCCATTAGAAAAACACAGGATTCTGACTATATGTCTCCCAATGGGAATCGCACCACACATTGAGGACTGTGACACTTGGGGTACAGTCTTTGCTTCCATCTACACAAAAACGCACGGTGTTCCATCCATTTCGGTGATACCAGATGTGCTAAAACAAATTCAAGATGAATACGGTCCAGAACCTGCTTTAACTCTTGGTATGAAATTACTAAAAGACTTCAAGCAGGTCTCGGCTATATTACTAGCCAACATAAAAGGTGAAGCAGCAAACGTGGCGATCCGCCAGAGGTTAAAAGAGACAGATATAGCAGACCAACCAGCTGAAATTGCCAGAATCATAGAAAAATCCTATGAAGAACTAGGCAGAGATAGTCTAGGTGGAATACCAGTAAAACCGCAACTGACTACAAGTCCAGAAAAAATGTTTTTTAATAATAATAATAATTCACCAAAAAAGAACTGGGATGGGAACAAACAATCCAATCCTAAAGAAAAGAAATTCCAGTCCAGAGGAAGGTCTCCTAGGCGAAGAGAGAAATCTCCAAACCCGAGACAAAGGTCACCCCAGAGTCAACCCTCTGGGAATAGATATAACCTTAGAAATAGGGATAATATTAAAAAACCTGATAGATATCAAGACATTGATACACGTCCCTCTCAATCTTTTCAGAATTCCTCGCAGAAATCGGAAAGAAGAGGACGATCAGAAGAGCACGCCAAGTCCAAAGACAAGGAACCTGCTCAACTGAAAAAGAAAATACAATTTCCAAAAAAGAAGGTAGCCAGTATCAAGGTAGTTAACAATGCCGAGAATACTGAGGACACAACTGAAAAACGGAGAGTGGGCTCAGACAATGCTAGACAGCGCAGCAGAGGTGAGCATAGCTCGCAAAGTCCTTATGAATCATCTGGAGACAGTGGACACGAATGAATACCTTCAAGTGGAAACTGCAGATACCAGAGTTAGCAAGCCCCACAAAATATACGAGATAACATTACGTATAGAGGGAGATAAGACTAGGAAAATAAGGGGACTATTTTGGGATAACCTCTCAAAGGGTTATGACATCCTTTTAGCTGAAAAAGACTGGCCACCAGAGTTTGTCAGGGAGTGCCCTCATGGCGAAGAAGTAATTATGCCTGCCTTCTCGAATCAAATCCCGATTCATAAAAAATACACACTTGCTAGAAAGTGGGCAGTGGCCTTAGCACCTGCTTTATACAAAAATCATGTAGGATGGGATGAGGATTCTCCTCCTCACAAAATCCAGTTAAAATCACAACCTACTGCACAAAGGCAGTACCCAGTTAAGCAAGAAGCTAAAAAACAAGTAAATGAAATACTAGATCAGCTAGAATACCAGGGGGTGATTGAAACTTGCACCTCACAAATGAACAATCCTTTGTTTCCGGTCTCCAAACCAGACAATTCATACCGTCTAGTTTTGGATTACCGACACCTTAACACATGTTGCAAAACTTTTGCAGTGCAAAATTCACACAGTGCTGCACTAATGAATAACATAGTGCGCAAAAAATACAAAACTACCTTGGACATCTCCAACGGATTCTTTTGTCAAAACATAGCACCAGAGAGCAGATATTTAACAGCTTTCTCAGTAAATGGCACTCAAAAACAATTCTGTCGGTTAGCCCAGGGGTACAAGAATAGCCCGGGGGTATTCTCAGCGAGAGTAACAGAATTACTACAACAACATGATGATGAAGCATTATCTTATGTCGATGACATTTACTTAACAGATGATGACTTGGAGACTCACTTGAAAAGAGTGAACACCATAATACTTGGTTTCGCTGCAGAGGGTTACAAATTCAACTTCAAAAAGTCCAGAATTGCCCATCTGACAGTCCTATTCTTAGGATATGAGTTATCAAGTGAAGGCAAAAGCCTGGCAGACAATTTCCTAGAGAAATGTGCCGTAATCCAAGCTCCTAAAACACTAAAAAACCTACAGTCAATTCTAGGCTTCCTAAATTTCGGAAGAACTTACATTGCAAATTACGCAGAAAGGGTCAAACCCCTTTATGATCTAATTAAACCAGACTTTAAAAGATCCAGTTGGACTCAAACACACACAGAAATTTTGAGATCCTTACAAACAGACATGCTAATTAAAACAAAATTAGAAACCCGTGATAATACACGCAACCTTGTGATCCGAGTCATCCCAGGGAGATGCGGATTCACATACCTGACCTCCAATGAGGGAGAAAAGGTACCAATTGCATTCAGATCACACTTGTACACAAAAGCTGAACAGAGATTCAGCAACAAAGGAAAAATTGTTCAAGCAGTTCAAACCGCAATAGCTAGAGAAAAAGACATAGCTGACGGTAGACATATCACAGTCAGAACAGCTGAATCAGCCTTTGAGGCATTAACAACACCGTGTAATTTACCAACAACAACATTGGATCCAGAATGGTTACAATGGGTAAATTCAATCACAACGGACAAAGTATACTACTTCTTTGATCCAGAACTAGAAGAATTAAAAAATCTAAAATATGAAAAAACGTATCCTCTGCCAATCGACATTCTGCCTCTACGACATTACGCCTGTGTAATCTATACAGACGGACATGCTCAACCCTCCGTTTGGGGAGAACATGCATACAATCCCACATGTGAGATCACAAAAGAAGTGTGGCGCGGAGGTAAACTAAGACCTCTATTAACAAAATCACACTCAGTAGAAACTAATTCAGAACTGCAAACTGAAATAATAGCTTTGAAAATGGCGCTAGATAATGCGGATCGCGAATTCCCGACACTTATAGTGTCAGATTCATATTTCTGCGTCAAAGCATATAACAAGGATTTGCAGACATGGATTCAGAACGGTTACAAAGATGACACAGATGCACCAATAAAGCAGAGACTTCTCTGGGAACAAGTAGCTCTTTTGAAGAAAGAACTACCAAAGACTCACGTGACTCACTCACTGAGTCATCAACGTGATGGCGTTCACGTTGTGGGGAATTCATTGGCTGAGACAGCCGCAGCGGCAGCCACTAAATCGGCTCCCGTAGATCGAAAAAAGCGTACATTAAAATACATTGACGGTGAAACATTGCTGGCGGTGAAAACGTCATCAAAAGGCGACTGCTCAGCGTTACCGATCAACTATCCACTCAATTATACATACATAATCGATGCAAACTCCGTCCCTTTTGCTCGAATCCCTGGAGTGGGGGATAGAGTGATTCCAAACATGGACAGGAGAAGCTTGTTAATCGCAGACGCACATATGGGTGAGGGTCTTGAACACCTCAAACTAAAAGATTCTCTGGAAGATTTACAATCACGGTACTGGTGGCCAGGCATGAGCCTCCATCTTACCATCTTTGTAAAAAACTGCCCAAACTGCAACAGAAATCGTAGTGGGGAGAGAAAAAATAAAATACGGTGCAATCTGACTGCAGATAACATCACCACTAAAAAGAATGGCTTGCGATTAACATATACAGGCTAGTTCCCACTTATAATGTAGATCCACAGCACTCAGCTGACGTCCGGACTGTTATACAAGATTTGCGAGTCTAAATGGCATATACGCTAAGAGCATGCTACGTTCGACCATTTTTTTCTTTTTCTCAGGCAATCCAGCCTGGGGGGGGGAAAGAATGGCCAAATGAGCACAGCCCAGCGGGAATCTTCTCACTTCCTTTCTGAGGGTATGGGATGGTGTAAAGAAAAAACCAAGACAGAAAGCAATCTATAATAGAAAGGATATTAGGTTCGGGAGCTGGGTGGGTCAAACATCTAATAAGTGTCCAACGTAGTCTAAATAACTTGCCAAGAAATTCTCTGAAGGGATTCAGTCCGTACGAATTATTATTCGGAACTAGGATGTTGATCTCTGACCTTGATAGTCAGACTTCAGTGGTAATAGAAAAAAGCTTTGATGTCAAAGACCGTTTGGCTATTTTGCAGGACTTAAACAAAACAAGAAAAGACCTGAGCAACATACAGTTGAAACAACAGCCAACAACCACTGAAGAATCACCACCTGTCCCAGCAAGACCTGTCTGGATTCCAAAAGTCGGGGATCTAGTCAGGGAGAAGATCGCGGTAAAGAAGGAATTTGGGCCTTCTTACAGAAAAGCAGTTCCTGTCTTGTCTGTCAACGGGACAAGATCAGTTGTACTACCGCCACTTGCTGGAAAAAAGGAGAACCGAGTTGTATCCATCGACCTGGTAAAACCACAACATGTGGCCGATAACAAACAGTAGGCCAAGTGGACTCCCAATAAGTAGCAGAACACCAAGGTTTGCTACCAGTACAGAGGTCCTAACAAAGAGGCTCATCACATTCGAAACGCCTACAGAAGAACAACAAGGACTATGCAACAATGCAATAGAACTTAGACCTCTGAAAACCCAAATAAAGACATTTAGCAGAGACACACCAATCTATACTGAAGTACCAAGTGAAAATGCAAGAAACAAAAATCCTGAACCAATTGGAACAATTGACAGAACTGCATCCGGTTACTTCATCAACTTCGATGATTCCTCTGAAGGTTTCAGCAAACAAAAGACACAGCCATCATCAAAATCCTTTAAAGACAAAGCGAAGGAACTTTTGAAACAACTAAAAGAAACATATCTGATTTCTCCATGGATTGAATTTTGGGTGGGTTTTGGTGCATTTATCCTCATACTTTGGCTCATCATGGTATTTACTTTGGGACGCTTCATTGAGGGAAAATATGCTAAAATGGACACAGCAAGTCAGAACATCAACTTGGTCCTCAAACCACACACATCTTCACACGTCGAGAAAAGAGAACTTTCTTCAGAACTTTCTTCAGCCAACTTCACAGCAATTCCAATACCTGGTGGGGTAGCCTGGGACAACACTGACTATGAAATATATGGTCCGGTCGAGATCCTGAAATATCCACACCAAATTAAGATCTCTTTGAGTGACTTTGCAAAACCAAACTCATTTGCTGATGATTGGGACTTTGAAAGTATAAACAATATGATGTCTGACTTAGTAATGTCTGCTAAATTTACAAAACATGATTATTTGCAAGGTTCTACAAATTATGATAGTATGTATTGCTATAACCACTATGGTAACCATTTCTTGCATAAATCTGCACAACCTAGAAATGTTTTAAATTATAATCAATGGGAACATTGTGCTACACCTCCAAAAGGGAGCTCTAGAACCGTTTATGACAAATATTCATACTTTCAAGGTTTTAACACTAGTAATGCTGAAACATTTTATTATAAATTGTCAAACAAGACAGGGACCAAAACCATGATAACCAACACAAAATTGATTTATTCTGATTCATTCTTTGAAAAAATGAATACTTTTGGATTCGATTATTGGGACAAAAATGTTGATTTGAAAAGTGTTTGGGGTACAAAAGAATGGCAAGTACAGGGTATAGAAGCTTTGTTTAGAGCCTGCATGATCCCAGAACAAATGATATTTTTAAATGACACTGTTCAACAAACCACCTGTCTTGGCTTAGCCAAAATCAAAGATTTAAATAACCCGTCTATTCCAAAGCCAACAATGTTTAGCAATAACTCTGATACAGATGAAGAAATAGACATAAACCATATACTTAACCAAAACAGAACACATCCTGATTGGAAACAATGGTTGATCTGGCCCACAGATACAAATAACTGTCAAGATAGATTCCTGAATAAAACACAGGGTTTCAAAATGACCAGGCCAGACCCTAGATATCCCCAAAGACATCACCCAGGGATAATAACAACCTACAGTGTGGGCAAATTATGCCTTCAATGGCTACAGTCTTCCACACTGCCTGAAATTAAGCAACACCTAACTTTACTTACTGATGGTGCTGACTTGCGTGATTTCATAATGGGACCACGCAAACAGCGTCAAAAGCGTTTCATAGCAGCCTCTGTATATGCAGCATACAATGAGGCCTGGAAGGTTACTCAAATTGAAACAGCAGAGAGAATACGTGAAATTGATCGTATTAATTTGGAAAAATCACTTTCTGTAATGGACAATGGGTTAATGACTCTGTCCTCCAGAATTTTTTCATTGGACAGCATTGTGTCTTCAGCAATCGATATATTATCGCAAGACTTACTGTTATTACAACATGGTCAGTCACAATTGCGTTCTATTGTACAGCTTGGCTGAACGTTACAAAATCTGCGTTCAGGCTATGTGCCTTGGCGTTTAATCAACACAACGTCACTATTCCAAATCTTTAACCTTACTGATAGACAAATCGGTATGGCGCAGAAGGGTGCTGATTATACAATCTTGAGCATTGAAAAACTAGAAAGATTACCGTTGACAATGTCAGAACGACCTGTCAGTGAATGGATAATCCACGGAATCATAAATATTCCAATCTCAACCTTCAGGTTTCAATACTGCCAAAAATATATACAGGCTGGCATGTACGAGAAATTGGGAAAGGGGTACCTTAAAACAACTTGGAACCTGCCCTATTCACATGCATGTGTCAGTAACAAAGGACAGAAAGTGTTTCTTAGTGGCAACAATTGTGCTATGTCACTAAGCGGCACGCTTCTGTGTAACGGTATTAGTTTGCACGGAGCCTGTGAAGGGAATTCATACAACCTTTCATGTCACCAGCAAGGCGCACCTGCAACTGAAATAGAACCATTCTTTCAAAGACTCTATAATGGGAGTTACATTCTTATTGTAGACCGCAGATGTTGTAGTCTTATGCCCGGGACTCCTTATCTCGTCACTACGACGGCGAAGGTCAAGTGCTGTGGACGTTCTTTGTTCCCCAGCTCCTTTCCAGACAGGGAGGCAAGGGCATGGCCCGGTTTGAAAATTACTTCTATTCGAATAGACACTTTAAGCAGAATGAAAACAGTGCTTCTTCAGACGCCTACAAGGCTCACGTCATCTAAAGAAACGTATGATCTACAAGTCGCAAGGACGACTGCAGAGATACATACATTATTATCAACTAATTCCCCCGTACATTTCGCGGAAATCCTGAGCGAAATCTTAAATATTTCTGATACCACTGGGGTCTCAAAGGTATTTAAGACAGTATTTTCGATGGCATTAACACCATTCAAAGCCATACTGGGTATTTTTCCAGATTTCGTCCATTCGATTTTTGGCGGACTTCCCTTGATCCTGGGACTAATTGCAGGAATCCTATTCCTAGTCCTTATTTTTCGTTATGGCAACCCATGTCACAGAACAAACTCTCACGACAATGGAAGAAACGATCCTAGCCATTGGATACCGGGACCGGATATCAAAAATCCTGGGACTCTCCCGTCTTAGAGACCTGAACATGACTTGGTTTCTATCATTTCGACCAATGTGGCAAAGGTGTGTTTTACCTGTACTAAGGTGTCTGCTATGCGGAGAAGAATGCGTGTTAGACACCTGTCTGACGCTACAATCGGATGCGCCGGTGGATGCAGATACACTGCTGGTTCCTACCAAGGTTCACGCTTTGTGCTGCCCTCAAAGGCTGCCAATTCTGATGACGGCATTCCTGGAATCTTCACCACTGCGATTGAAGGGTAGTGAAGTTCAAGATGAAAGCAGCATCGAACAGGTACGACCTTCTGTCAGCAATGCAAATCAGAATGTCAATGCAGACAATCATGCGCATGAATGCATGGTTACCCCTATTTCCGACTTAGTGGAACTTTCCCATGAAGCTGTTGACAGTTTTTTCGAAAGCCTGAATGATATGATGTTCTCTCCGGAACAGAAATAGAGACTTTTGAGTAAACTCGCACACGGCGTTCCCTGAATCCGGCCTTCAACTTTCAAAATAAAGTCACATGAACAATTACAATCCAGTTCACGGACAGCAATTTTTTCAGAAAGCCCCTTAAAATATTTTTCTATATATTTTTTTCCGGGACACTGATCTTCTGCTTAAAGTAAGAAACTATTCCTAGAGAACTAAGATTTCTATTTTTTAGATACTTTATAGACTTTATATAGACTTTAGCTGCCCGCTGGTATGTTCACAATATATTTTATGTGATGAAATGGTTTCGACTTTTTTTCTGTATAGCCATATTAAGAGCCATTTCATGTGTATTTCTCATATACCAACAAGCAATAATGCATAACAATGCGTGTTTACTTTTGCATTTAATTCATAGCTTAAGTGCATACAATATATATGACTGCAATTTTTCAGTATATTTGAAAATTTCAAAATGCATTTATGTATTTTGGGGTGGTAAGGTATACACTATACTCTATAGTATGTTGTACTATGTTATACTATGCATAGATTAGTAGATATGACCATAGTTAGCGTGGAGTGGGTGTCGTGTATTTCTATAGGTTCTGAATCGATCCCCCTATTCCTGACCCTATTCTGGTTAAACTACCTAGCTAGTTAATTAACAGTCAGCCCATGAGGCAAGAAATCCCCCATGATGCAGATACCGTTATCTGACGCAGTCACACTACGGCACAGGAACGTGTTATCTGATTAGGTCATAACGCTTGAGATCTAATTAGACAAGCGACATTCCTCCAGCCCCTGATAAGGCATACGACGTTCTTATAACAAATCAAACCTATGACAACCTGGATAATCCGTGCGGCCATTGTTTTGATTTCACAGAGAACTTTAGTAAAGAATGTGCTAACGAGCAAGTCGTATGACATCTTTATTGACGTACCTATGTCCATCCTTACGTCAATCCCGGCACCTTTAAGGTATAAATATTGCCGACCTTGCCCTATGCAAAACACACGCGTGGTGACAAGACGGAGCAGCCATACTTGCCGAAGCCGAGAGCAGAAGCAGACCCCGCAGGCAGCAGCCCCGCCTTCCTGACGCGCTGAGAGACGCGCTGCTATCTCAAGCCGAGAGACCCAGCACCGGCGTTTCTGGGCAGCCCTCGCAGGCAGCCTGGAATATCGAGAGCAGAGAAAGAGATACCATTCCTCATTCATCCTAAATTCCAGGTACAGAACTGAATAACCCCTCCTAGAGAATTCTTTAGTTATTCACTTGGCAAAAACAAACTTAACTTAAACTGTAACTTTCTATTCCCGCCCACGCATTAGACTTAGGTCAGGTACACGGGGTAGGCGTATTTAGAAACACCAGTTGAGTACGTTTAGTCAAATGTATATGTGTATGTAAATATATTTTAATTATTTTAAAGCATCATATGGCTCAGAAACCATATCAATGTTTTTACAGTATTATTTTATACTATTGCTTTTAATGTATGCACTTTACTTAACTATAAGTATTGCAATAATATCGATCCATTTCTCTTGTACGAGAAAAGAGACTGATCAATAAATAACATCTTTTATTGAACACGCCCGTCTCTTCCTTTTCTCTACATTCTGATGAGACTAAGAATGCACGTACTGACTGAGTAAAATAATTGCCTTGTGCTCACACGACTCTTGAGATTGACTCTTGATTAGGGGAGAGCAAAGTTGTCATGTTCTATGGTTGTCAGAAACTAAATCCCTTCTTGTCTAATCAGGGGAGTTAATCCTTCCTTGAACATTCGAGAAAGTTTCTAGCGAACTCTGAGCTTAGCTGGCAAACCCAAAAATTAAGTCTAGTATCGACAGTAGTAGACCTAGTTAACGTCTGGTCTAGGCCTTTACTGCCGTAGGTACTATTCCAATGCGCAGAGCCTATTGGGAAAATAGGAGCTACACTACATAAGTATCTCCTGCGGGAAATCAACAGGGGAGAATAGTTCTAGTAATTTGTCACTGAGGTTTTGGGTAGTGAGTGTACGCAAAGGAAAGGCCTCAGGATATCTAGTGGCATAATCCACGACAACTAAGGCTTAGAGGTTACCATGTCTGGTTTTGGGTAGTGGGCCAATTAGATCCATACCTAGTCTCTCAAAAAGCTTACCAATGATTGGAAGGGGCTGAAGCGGGACTGCAGGAGGTTTGTGGGGGTTCTTTTTCTGACACACTGCACATTCATGACAGAATCTGGTAGCATCTGCGAAGATACCAGGCCAGTAAAAGTGTCGTACCAATACTTGATTCGTCTTCTGTGCACCCCTGTGTCCTGCGAGAAGGTGCGAGTGTGTGAAAAATAATATCTGCTCTCGAAAGGCTTGGGGTACAACTAGTTGCGGAGGGTCACCATACTTCCCTATCCGATACAGGAGATCCTTAGAGACCTGATAAAGAGGGAAGACTGAATGAACTGTGGGGGTTACTGGTTGGGCTTGTTCCCATGCTGACTTAAGCGTGGGGTCATTTTTTTGTGTGAATCGGAAACTTTTGTCTGATAGCCACAGAGCTTGGGTAAGGAATGTTGGACGGGTGGGGTTAGATTGCAAAGGGAACCAGACCTCTTCCTTTATCAGGGACAAAAAGGAGGGGTTATCCTGCCCTATTATCAATTGTTCGGGTTAAGAGGGTAACACCCCGAGTCTAGCTTGGCGGGTCTGTCCATTGGGAAAGGTTATAGGTAAGTTTATCAAGGGATAATTCCTGATATCCCCATGAACGCACCGAATGGGGACGTCTTCTCCGACTGGGATCGGTGTGGGCCCTATTATGGACTGACGAATAACTGACTGGCGACAGCCTGAGTCTAACAGAGCGTTTAACCTTACTCCCTTTATTGTAACACTCACGTAGAAGCTAGGTCCCATCTCTTCGGTATATAGTATTGAGCGGGGAATACAGCTTATATCAATTGGCTCTTCCTGGGTTTTCTTCAGTGGACAGTTGCGGGCTATATGCCCCCATTCTCCACATTCATAACACTGGGACCCCTGATGGGAATGGGTTCTGTGCAAACTTGGAGAGGCCTCATAGGTTAGGAGATGGATTTCCCTGGCTTTTTCTCAGGCTTGTTAAGGGCAATAGGGTTCTTGACGTTTTATCAGACTCCAAAGGTAGAGAACGAGGTTGCGCCCTATAGTAGGAAGTGGCCATATCAATTGCCTGTTCAGTTGTTAGGTGGTGATGTTATTTTAACCACCTCTGAATAGGGTAGGGTAGAGCTTCAAGATTCTTCTCAAGATAAATCTGAGACATAATTTCCTCCTTCGCACTGCTTTGGAGTCTCAACCATTTATCGGCAGCGGTCTTTAATCTATACTAATATAATAAAGAGAGAGCCCAAACCTTTGAGGCGGGTAATCTCAGGAACCACAGCACCAATCACAACACCCAATACAGCGTTGGAAAGGGCAGTTGCAGCAGAAGGACATAGGCTATGCAGACTCCCACCATATACATTTAAAAGGTAAAAGAACCGTGCCAGCAAAGTAGTCCCTTGTGGGCGTGTCTACGTTGTGCTGTGGGGGTGTGCTGGGGACGTGACAAACGCTGGGGACGTGTGGTACGTTCCGCCCTTCATGCCATGTCTCATATTGTGTGCTAATCCCACCCTGCTCCCTTTAAATACCCCTGCACCCCATAATCATAACCCACCCTTACTCCTTAAAATACCCCAACACCCTTAAACACTAACCCATCTTAACCCTATAAATATATCCTGTACCCCAAAACTCAAACCTATCCCTAAACCCTAAAAATACCCCTGTATCCCAAAACCCAAACCTAGCCCTGAACCCTATAAATACCCCTGTACCTTAAAACCCAAACCTACCCCTGAACCCTAAAAATAACCCTGTACCCCAAAACCCAAACCTATCCCTGAACCCTAAAAATTCCACTGTACCCCAAAACCACCCCTGAACCCTAAAATACTCCTGTACCCCAAAACCCAAACCTATCCCTGAACCCTAAAATACCCCTGTACCCCAAAACCCAAACCTAGCCCTGAACCCTAAAAATACCCCTATATCCCAAAACTCAAACCTAGCCCTGAACCCTTAAAATACCCCTGTACCCCAAAACCCAAACCTACCCCTGAACCCTAAAAACACCCCTATACCCCAAAACCCAAACCTAGCCCTGAACCCTAAAAATACCCCTGTACCCCAAAACCCATACATATCCCTAAACCCTAAAACTACCCCTGTACCCCATAACCCAAAACTATATCTGAACCCTTAAAATACCCAAACACCCCAAAACATATACCTCAGTAACCCAAAACATATACCCCTACACCCATACTTACCTTACCCAAACATTAAAAAAAACATGCTTTTACCATTCATGCATTTACAACGAATTTCGTTGTAAATGTATGCGTGGTAAAAGCATATAAAATGTAATGCCATGCGTTATAATGGCATTGCGGAGTCATGGTACTTTCGTAATGAAAGTATGCAGAGTTATGGTATGCGGAAAGAAAGTTGCGGAATAATGGGTGTTTACCCTCCGCCGGTAGGTACATTGGTGGCACGGCGGCCCACATCTCCAGCAACATACTCATATACCACCCATTTGAAAAATGCACAGGTCTCTCTCATTGATGGCCAGCACGGACATACACTTTTAGCCACACCTCCCGCCACAAGTTCTAGAATTGCGAACTTTAGAGCTGGGGAGCTACGTTCGAATCTCGGCATCAGCTCAACATCCTGTGATTCCAGGCAAATCGCGTTGTCTCCCCGTGCCTACCTCAAATGAATGTGTTCTTCTGTAATGTAAATTGTGCTCATGCCATGTTGTCGAGCTTGCACTATATAATATTGCAAGGAAAAATAAAGTAGGAAAACTCGAGTTCACACACTACTGAATGCGCACTCTTAAGTGCATCAGCAGTGCACTGTGAATCGGAGCGTTGCACAGGCCTGTCACAGATAAGAAATGCTATCAAAACGAAATCCTACAAAACAATATACTACTGTCCGGCAGCAATTCATACCCGGACAACGTCGGGACGGGCTGCTAGTTTATACTACGGGGTTTTTGGGTTGTCTGAGGCTGTTCCCCTTTCCTTCCTAAACTGAATTCTGTAGGCTTCAGAATCCATGGCTAAGTGGTCCAGAATGATGTCTTTTATTTCGTGGTATGCTGTGTTCCCATTTGCGTTTGCCACCTGATAGGCAGCCTGAGCTTCCCCTGTAAGGAGAGGGGCCATTTAGCCTCCGGCCCGCATGGCGCTCTGGCTGCCCTCTCAAAGTTCAGCAAAAATGCATCGGAATCTTCTCCTGGGACATACTTTTGTATTGAGACATTGGGGCCTGTCCCAGCACAAAACTGTAACTGAGTGTTAAGCTGTTGTCTCTCATCAACAACCTTCTGTAGATACTCTGCTTGATTGGATATAGAGGCCTTGAGTAGCTCCTGACCGGCTTGGGCGGAAGACATTTGTTTCTCCACAGCCCATTCCAGCTTCTCCTGTCCTCTAATTAACTGTTGGATTAATTGTTCCATTTTTGAAAGGAAGCTGCTGCTGGAGGCGTTCGAAATCCCACTTCTGACACCACGTGTGGCTGTGGTGAAGAAGCAGACGGAGACACTGTTCTAAGGTAGTGGTATTTTTATTTGTAAGATCTAATCCAGTGGAACACAGTAAAAAAAAAAGTAAATAATAATGTCAGCGTCTTGCTGGGTTCTAGGGTCTTTATTGGCCTCCTTCTTTAATCAGAGGAGGCAGAGGTGGAGCCTTCAATGTCTGGTGTCCAGGTTTATAGCTTGGTGTAGTCCACAGAAGGCATTCAGACGTTCAGTGGGTATGGGGGAGCAAAACATAATAAAAGAACAATTTTTTAAAGAATATCCAACTGATGTTGCAAGGTTAAGGGGTAATGGGGAGTGTGGGGGAAGAATCACCCAGAACCTTCACCCGTGAATATATGCAATCATGTGGCAGCCCGAGTGGTCTCTTGCGTTGATTATCCTTCCCCACCCGCCTCAGTCTTTGCAGCCGTAGGGCCCTTTCCCCAAGGAATTCCCAAGCGGTTTGTTACCTTAGTAAGCCACGTCCCTCCAGGATCGTGGCCGGCCTTCTCTCGGTACCGGATAGGGTCCAGCCCCCACACAGGGTCTTGACAGGCGAAGATGGTCCTCTCTCCCAACGTTGGAGTTGGAGTTGGCTGGTCTCCGTCCTCAGCTACCGCCTGCAACGTTGAACCCGGTGGCAAGAAGAAGGTTTCCACTTTCCTCGCGTCTTCTCCCGGCTCCGGTTCATTCACCCCGCAGGTTCCGGTCGAGGTAAGCGTCTTTAGGAACGCCCCTTCTGGTTTTATCCTCCCCGGATGGTCTACCGTGGTCATGTGATGAGGAAAAGGGCTCACTGGAGGCGTGTCCTTACAGTGATAGAACCCGTTGTTCTCAGAGGCAGGAGCCTGAAAGCAAAGGAAGGAACAGGGAGACAGGTAAGGAGGGTCCGACTCCGATGGGGAAAGGACGCTGTGGGAGGGTATCGATTCTTCACAGTGGGGTATATCATTTTTCATAGAAATCTATAAAGCCTTCAAGAATATCTTGGGTATGAAACTTTTTCAAACCATTTTTATCAGTAATGTGAGTAATTCGTGTAGTGTTATCATTACAGTATTTGAGAGTAAACACTAGCAATTTGCCAGCTCTATTACGTAACAATAACTGACAAGACTTCTGAGCATGCACTCTAATGTAGGCTCTTTTGGTAATTATAGAATTAAAAGAATATTTCAAATGTTTAATAACTTGCTGAAGAGATTTGTTGCTAGTATGTCTGTAGAAAAAACAACTGGTTTAGTCAGGATGTATACAATTACTTAGAGTACTGTTTTAATACTAAGGTAAATTACTTTTTATAAAGCATACATCAATGATTCTGGAACCAATTGTATTTTCTGATATCAATACCCAGGTTCTCAGGGACACCGGGTTGCCCCATTATTGTTAATACAGTAGGTCTGTAGAGTTCTTCCTTTTGTTTAATTTATCACCTAAAGAGAGTTCTTCAGGCATCACATTTCTTTTAAAGTTTTTTTTAACTAATGTGACCTCTTGCAGTACATTTTAAATGCATCCCAAAGTATTATCGGGGAATCTACCAATAATTAGTTTTCTTCAAAGAAACAAGTGATCTCATTATTATTATTATACTTGACCTCATCATCATTCTTCAAAATTTCTGTATTTAGACGCCAATTACGGGGCTCTTTTGTATCTGTAAGGCTGAGAATAGATCATGAAACTGCTGTATGATCAGACATTACTATTGGGTGAATTATGACATTTGTTGTATAAACTCTGATACACGCACTCACAGACTCTCTCAGAGAGTGATACGTTTTTATAATTAGTTAGATAGTGATGTACCTACTGTGATGCACCAAAGTCCTTTTTTTATAGTTATGAATTTTGAATGTGGTTGTGGCTATTGAATGTCTGTTTTTTTGCGTTTTCGCGACGTCATCGCAATTGGTAAAACAAGTTTATTATAAAGAAAATGAACAACAATTTTTAACAATAGGGCAGCTCTTAGAAGAGCCTTTGTGTTCATTGTGTGGAAGAGGTGTGGTGCCGCGGCCAGGGCGACTGACTCCGGAATCTGGGGATCACGGTTCGGGCGCCGGCAGCAGATTAGCCCAGCACCATGTGACTCTGGGCAATAGCTTGCTTAATCCTCCCGACGGCCCTCAGCGCCTAGAGACCCTTGCGGGTGATTGTGTGCTTTACAAATGTGGATTTATTATATGAGAGCTACACATAAGACTGGATGTAGAGTTTTAGGTTGCGGACAAACACCCTGTTGCCGTCATCTGTAAAGCATACTCCATCACTTCTGTAGATTCCATGCATGTCAAAACACAGGTTGTTGTAAACAGAGCCCATGTTATAGTCTCTGAGGAATGCAGGAATTGTTTTATTAAAATGTTTCCTGGCTTAGTCAATCTGTGGACAGAATTCATTTGACCACTTCCATTTCTATCTTTGGTATATATTTGAGTACGCGAAGACAGTGTGACGGAAGAGTGTCCTTAGTTGTGTAAAGGTATCCTTCATTAGGATTTCCAGTTCTACTCAAGTCAGTGTGCTTAGGTCATTGCCACCACAGTGCACAATTATGAGGTCAGGGGGTTGGGAATCCACAATGCTTTCAACCAAATGCAGCAATTAATGACACTTCAACCCTCTTTGACCAATCCAAGTAATGTCCACATTAGCCTTTATAAAAGTGTCTGACAGAGTTAAGACATATTAACCATTCAGAAGTGGAGTTACATAATCAAAAAATGAAAGATCGCTGATTGCCGATACGTCACGTCTGGTTGGAAATGCAAGGAACGAGCATACAAAGTGAGCCGTGAGGGGGTAAAGGAGGTGTTGCGTTGCAGCGTGGATATTGCGTGTGGTCATCATGGCCATTTCTAACCAGCACTTCCTTTTTGCCTTTGGGATGAGCCCATCCGACCACCCCCCCCCCCCGAGAGAGGCAGCAGCGGTGCCCGTGCTGAAAGGGCAGGGCTGAACAGTAGCAGAGCAGGGCAGCTGTCAGGCTGGACAGCCCTGCCCTCTAGCTGCCTTCCCTCGGCCATCATGATGCAGCTTTCAGAGAGTGAGACGTAGAGAGGGTGGGAGCGAACTTCATCTCCAGGCATCCCGCAGCTTCTGGGTGTCCGTCCCCTGGTCAGATTCCCAACAAGGAAGCAACAGCCGGCTGACCTGAAGTAAGGTGGTGGCTGAGCGGAGCATACTTTGGGAGCTTGAAGGAGGGGGTAAGGAAAGGGTGTGGGAGGATGCGGGTGAGGCCCTAGGGCTGCGGCCATCTCCCAGCATGCCCAAAAGCAGCCAGCGTTAGGCTGGTGTAGCTTGCTCCTCCTGGTGGGCCCCACACGCTGCACTTCTGCACTTGCCCTCATATCCCTCCCTCCTCAGCAATCCGGTCCTCGTTTCTCTTTGAAAAGGAGGCAGATTAAGCCTTGAAAAGTGTTTTGAGGCCAGGTGCCTCATGGAGAATTGAGGTTTTCCTCCTATCTTTGCATTTAACTACTTTTATAAAAAGTAGCTGTCAAGGAAAGAGAAAGTAAAGCATTGCAGCCTGATCGTCATTCTTTAGAGAAGGAACAGCCCCATTTGTGGTGCAAGGGGCACAGCCGCTGATTCCGTCAGGGAGGAGTGTAGGTAGCTTTTGAAAGGCTAGTTGGAGTGTGGCCATTCCCCTTATACCATAAAATGGCAGTTGCTGTTTCAGTTCAACTTTGGAGACCAAGAGTGAAAACAGAATAATGACAGCAAGGAAGCTGAGATCTGATCACTTGCTTAAAGGCTGAGCCTGCGCAAAGACTAAATCAAAATATCTCCGGAACAAAGACACTCCTGTTACAATGCCGACAGGGAAAAATCAGTTATTCAGCCTATGTCAAAAGAAAAGGGGAAAGGAGAAACCGCCCCAGGCGTAACCAAATGCATTGATTGAATTAAGAGGGGCGGGATCTAATGCCAATACAAATATTTCTGCTAATGTTAATGCTATTGACACTTTGTATCCTATGGTACCTGATGTGAAGAAGGGAGAATTGTCTATATTGCAGAAGTATTCCTTACGGTTATTTGCTGGTACAAATGAACCACCCCTCTCCTGGCCTCTCCAGGACCCCCTCTGTTAGTGTCAGTGATGATAACTGATACCACATACAATTCTTCAAGAAGTACTCTGCCCCAGATAGCAGCAAATGATCAGGATGAGGCCCAGGTTGAAGATTTTGCTTTGCCAGATTTGGATGTAGACCTATGTAGGAGATATGACTCATGAGACATTAGTAAGACTGCGATATTCCAGCTGTGATAATTCCTATGGGAATCAAATTGTTTAGTAGTAGTATTTCAAATAACTCTTCCTTGATATCCCATCTTTCTGCGACCCCTGATTTTGTTATTAGTGATATCCTACCCAGCAAATAAAGAAGTAAAATCAGACTCTTTAATGCGCTTAGAAAGGTTATTATCTTCAGTTCTAAGGTTGTTAGAAAAATTTGTTGGTGGTTTTGACTGTGTTTTGGATACAGTGACAAAAATATTAAAGGAGCTGGAAAGGAGACAGAGCCCAGTGAATCAGTAGAAATAGAAGGGGTTTTGACGTCCTCTAAAGAAAATGTTCAGACAGATGTTGGTTGTCAAGTTGAGGCTAGCTCTCAGGTTAAACCACAATGCAAAACAATTGTTTAACAAAGTTTTAAATTCAGAGAGTTTACCTGAACCCATAAAATCTACTTCTATAACTATGCCAAATAGATAGAGTCTAGATGGTTGGTCTGGGGGTTGAACAGCAAGAGTTTCCAATCTTTAAAATCAAGTCTAGATAGGAAATAAATGTTAATAGGACTGCCCTTCAGATCATAAATGAAAAATATGTTAAAGTTAGAGGGGGAAAGGTATACACTGCTTTTACTGACTTCTACACAGCATTTGATCATGTAGATCGTTCTTTGCTGTGAAGTAAGCTTTTTAATTTTGGAATGCTGGGTACACTTTTAGAGTTAGTTTGCACTCTCCATACGGATACGTGGTGTAGAGTTTTATTGGGAGGGTATAGGTGCTTATCGCAAGCTATCCCTACTCTAAATGGGTTAAAACTAGGGTGCTTGCTAGCCCCTCTTCTGTTTTCCCTTTATATTTCAGAGCTCCCTAATCTTTTGGCCCAAAGTGAGGGTATTGCCCCGATAGTTGGGGGAAAGCCTATTGTGTGCCTACTTTACACAGACTGGTACAAAAGGGGGTGGCGATGGACGGAGCATCTGAACCAATCAAACACTCACACCCAGTCAACAGATCTGGGTTTAATCCATCACCGTTCTTTAGCCCACTCTGCCACCCCAGTTCAGACATGGCATTATGCAAATCAGTCTGACCCTGTGCCTCAAGGGAACAGTCCAGCCTGAACTGCCAAGCCATGCCTTCCCTGGACCGGAAACAAGCTTCCGAGGACCGGTTTCTGGCATTTCAGCCGTCTTCAGCCCGGCTTGCTTGAATCCAGTGGCAAAGTGAGCAAGGGACTCACGTCTGAGCATATCCTGCCAACTTATGGCGAACAAAGTGGTACAAAAGGGGGTGACGATGGGCGGAGCATCTGAACCAATCAAGCACTCACGACCAGTCAACAGATCTGGGTTTAATCCATCACCGTTCTTTAGCCCACTCTCCCACCCCAGTTCAGACATGGCCATATGCAAATCAGTCTGACCCTGTGCCTCAAGGGAACAGTCCAGCCCGAACTGCCAAGCCAAGCCTTCCCTGGACCGGAAACAAGCTTCCGAGGACCGGTTTCTGGTATTTCATCCGTCTTCAGCCCGGCTTGCTTGAATCCAGTGGCAAAGTGAGCAAGGGACTCACGTCTGAGCATACCCTGCCAACTTATGGCGAACAAAGTGGTACAAAAGGGGGTGGCGATGGACGGAGCA
The DNA here is from genome assembly GCF_964261635.1 of Lissotriton helveticus. Lineage (NCBI taxonomy): Eukaryota > Metazoa > Chordata > Amphibia > Caudata > Salamandridae > Lissotriton > Lissotriton helveticus. Next base: position 130,034,770 of record NC_136070.1, on the reverse strand, counting down.
TCTGAACCAATCAAACACTCACACCCAGTCAACAGATCTGGGTTTAATCCATCACCGTTCTTTAGCCCACTCTGCCACCCCAGTTCAGACATGGCCATATGCAAATCAGTCTGACCCTGTGCCTCAAGGGAACAGTCCAGCCTGAACTGCCAAGCCATGCCTTCCCTGGACCGGAAACAAGCTTCCGAAGACCGGTTTCTGGCATTTCAGCCGTCTTCATCCCGGCTTGCTTGAATCCAGTGGCAAAGTGAGCAAGGGACTCACGTCTGAGCATATCCTGCCAACTTATGGCGAACAAAGTGGTACAAAAGGGGGTGGCGATGGGCGGAGCATCTGAACCAATCAAGCACTCACGACCAGTCAACAGATCTGGGTTTAATCCATCACCATTCTTTAGCCCACTCTCCCACCCCAGTTCAGACATGGCCATATGCAAATCAGTCTGACCCTGTGCCTCAAGGGAACAGTGCAGCCCGAACTGCCAAGCCAAGCCTTCCCTGGACCGGAAACAAGATTTCGAGGATTGGTTTCTGGTATTTCATCCGTCTTCAGCCCGGCTTGCTTGAATCCAGTGGCAAAGTGAGCAAGGGACTCACGTCTGAGCATACCCTGCCAACTTATGGCGAACAAAGTGGTACAAAAGGGGGTGGCGATGGACGGAGCATCTGAACCAATCAAACACTCACACCCAGTCAACAGATCTGGGTTTAATCCATCACCGTTCTTTAGCCCACTCTGCCACCCCAGTTCGGACATGGCCATATGCAAATCAGTCTGACCCTGTGCCTCAAGGGAACAGTCTAGCCTGAACTGCCAAGCCATGCCTTACCTGGACCGGAAACAGGCTTCCGAGCACCGGTTTCTGGCATTTCAGCCGTCTTCAGCCCGGCTTCCTTGAATCCAGTGGCAAAGTGAGCAAGGGACTCACGTCTGAGCACACCCAGCCAACTTATGACGAACAAAGTGGTACAAAAGGGGGTGGCGATGGACGGAGCTTTTGAACCAATCAAACACTCACACCCAGTCAACAGATCTGGGTTTAATCCATCACCGTTCTTTAGCCCACTCTGCCACCCCAGTTCAGACATGGCCCTATGCAAATTAGTCTGACCCTGTGCCTCAAGGGAACAGTCCAGCCCGAACTGCCAAGCCATGCCTTCCCTGGACTGGAAACAAGCTTCCGAGGACCGGTTTATGGCATTTCAGACGTCTTCAGCCCGGCTTGCTTGAATCCAGTGGCAAAGTGAGCAAGGGACTCTCGTCTGAGCATACCCTGCCAACTTATGGCGAACATAGTGGTACAAAAGGGGGTGGCGATGGACGGAGCATCTGAACCAATCAAACACTCACACCCAGTCAACAGATCTGGGTTTAATCCATCACCGTTCTTTAGCCCACTCTGCCACCCCAGTTCAGACATGGCCATATGCAAATCAGTCTGACCCTGTGCCTCAAGGGAACAGTCTAGCCCGAACTGCCAAGCCATGCCTTCCCTGGACCGGAAACAAGCTTCCAAAGACCGGTTTCTGGCATTTCAGCCGTCTTCAGCCCGGCTTGCTTGAATCCAGTAGCAAAGTGAGCAAGGGACTCACGTCTGAGCATACCCTGCCAACTAATGTCAAACAAAGTGATACAAAAGGGGGTGGCGATGGACGGAGCATCTGAACCAATCAAACACTCACACCCAGTCAACAGATCTGGGTTTAATCCATCACCGTTCTTTAGCCCACTCTGCCACCCCAGTTCAGACATGGCCATATGCAAATCAGTCTGACCTTGTGCCTCAAGGGAACAGTCCAGCCCGAACTGCCAAGCCATGCCTTCCCTGGACCGGAAACAAGCTTCCGAGGACCGGTTTCTGGCATTTCAGCCATCTTCAGCCCAGCTTGCTTGAATCCAGTGGCAAAGTGAGCAATGGACTCACGTCTGAGCATTCCCTGCCAATTTATGGCAAACAAAGTGGTACAAAAGGGGGTGGCGATGGACGGAGCATCTGAACTAATCAAACACTCACACCCAGTCAACAGTTCTGGGTTTAATCCATCACAGTTCTTTAGCCCACTCTGCCACCCCAGTTCAGACATGGCCATATGCAAATCAGTCTGACCCTGTGCCTCAAGGGAAAAGTCCAGCCCGAACTGCCAAGCCATGCCTTCCCTGGACCGGAAACAAGCTTCCGAGGACCGGTTTCTGGCATGTACTTTATACAGACGACATAATCTTTGATTTAACCCCAAAGGGTTTAAATAGCCGCCTGCAGGCACTCCAAAAATATGCTGAGGATCATTAATTAATGATCAATTTATCTAAAAGTAAAATTGTGTGTGAGCATGGGAGGAAGAAGCTGAAATATGGACATTTTGCATGGTCTATGGGTGGAAATTGTAAAAACATATCCTTTTTTGGGGAAGATAGTGTTTGGCAATTTAAGTGACAAAGCTCATATAGAAAATGTCTTAAGCCACGACTCAAGCAGAATGTCTGGGTTGCCTTTACAGGTCCAGTGGGAGAAGACATTTTGTACTCCTGATGGAGGTTTATCGTGCTAAGATTCAGGCCTCCTTAGAATTGATTGATGTATCAAATTGGGGCTTCTAAACACAATAGAAGGTTGAATTCTTAGAAGCCTGGCCCTGGTTAAACCAGCTCTTTCTGTGGCCGCCTTAAGGTTAGAATTTGGGTTGAGAAGTGCTTTTGTGCAGGGCCAATACATTGGCCCATGGGCCTATCAAAGAGCGAACATGGTACACTTAAGGTTCTGGCTATGAAAAGAAATTTTAGATGGGCCAAACGAAAATTCATAGCTTTTTAGAAATGCTATGATTGTGCCAGATTTGTTGCAATTAGACCCTTCTACAACGTTTCGCTTTGAAGCTGCAACACTTAAAAGCTACCTTAAAACAGGCCACCTGGTCCTTAAGCTTCCATAAGGATAGGGAGGCCTTCATTTCAAAGAGCGGTTACAATCCGGCTATCAATTCCTGTTTGATGAACAAAGAGCAGGAGTACATTTTATGGAATCTGCCTCATGGCGTGCGCCCTTTTTGGCTACTGCTAAAGCAGGGAATGCTTCCTTTAAATCCCCTCCTAGCTAAATGGCATGGTTCATCAGTAATCTGTAACCTGTGTAAAAATGATTTCCAAGATATTATCCATGTTTTATTTATTTGTCCTGCTGTGCTATTCCATCGGCGGAATTGGTTGAGGCAAATATGTTTGCAGTCCTCTTACATCAGCAGTATAACAATCAATCCTCTTGAAATATTTTGTAACAAAATTTTTACCTTTGTGTTTTTTTTAATTATATAAAGTTGTATAGGTTTGTCCGTCATAGAGGCTGGTCACATTTCCTGAGTAGGTGCTCTTTTCTCCTATGTACTAGCCATTTGTATTGTTTTTAATTCTCAAATATTTGCACTGATGGCAAGAATGACACCTTGTGTTTTGTTATGTATAATACGCTGCTGTTGTACTTTTTATTAATTGAAGAATTTTAGAACCTCGCCTATCTTACATGTTTGTTAGAGCTCTTAGTGGAATGGTGTATTTTACTAAGTGCATTTAATTGTAAACTAGAATTCCATTTTTATCTATACCAAAGTAATTTTGTGATTTTATGTGGACTTCTTTGGAGTTCTGTAAACACAAATAAAACAAACTTTAAAGATATGTTTTTATTTGCTGCTTTCCACAGTATCAGAGGGTGGAAAGATGGAATAGTTGCCATTAAAGGTTGTACGAGAGTGGTGTACCATTTTTATGCTTAGTTATTTACATTTCCTGAGAGTATTTTATTTATCGGAACACAAAAAAAAACTATTGCTCAACTAACTCAATTCCAGGTATGTGAATTGCATTTAATTAGGAGGACAAAATGAATTAAAAGGTATATCTGTATGTGAGAATGTTAAAAGACAGTATGAAATATTTTTGAAGAAATATTGTAGCAATATGAGATGATGTACGAGTGGCTCTGTGAGTAGCTTTGTATATTTAACAATTAAGACACAGAGTGTTGAGAATGTAACAGTTTGTCTGATGTGTAGACTAGGTGCGTGAGAAATTGCTTCACAGTCTGTCACTTTGGAATTGTATATTGTACATTTGCAGCTTACTGCATGCTGTAACTAGTAACAAAAAAAGTACAGTTAACAACGTATTAGAAGATGTGGAACGATTTACATGTCTATATATTACGTGCTGTTCTCAAATAATGTGTGAATAGTGTTGAAAAAGAGGAGGGAAATGCTCAGAATTGACAGGAATAAACATGCATTATAGGTATATATCACAGATGAATTTGTGAAACAAGTCAGCTATGTATTAGATAGTTGGTTAATTTGAGGTGCAGGTTTATATGTGTTTAGTTAGTTAAACAAGCTCTTTAAACTAACTTTAATCAAACTTTAAACAAGCTCTTTAAACTAATACCAAGCCTGATTTGTAGTATGTGAGTCGTAGGCATAGTTAAACACTTAGGGCCATATGTAGGTAAATACTATTTACCAATTCTAAAATAACGAATTTTACTGATTCGGTATTTCAGAATCGGTAAATGGTATGTAGGTATTGATTCGGTAAATTTTACAGGATCGGTAAAAATCAGTAATTACCGATTCGATATTTACTGATTTGGTAATTCCCATTAATTCCTATGGACCTGGAGGCAAGGTGTCACATTGACACCCTGTTGCACCCCTGAATAGTGCATGGGTGCACATGTGGCACCCATACATGTATGTCTGTCACATGGCACTTTTGAAAAAGCACAAATTTGCTTTTTCAAAGGTTTTCGATATTTACCACCAACTTTTAGTTGGTGGTAAATACTGAATCCTTAACTCAGAAATGCACTCACTTGAGTGCTCCCTACATTAAGAATTCGGTAATTTACCGAATCGGTATTTTAAGGAAACGATAATTTACAAATTCCTTAAATTACTGATTCGGTAAATTTCCGAATCCTTAAATTTGGCCCCTACATCTCAAATGCCCAATACCGCTTGGCAACTACCGAAATTCGGTAATTTTGGCTGTTACCGACCGGTATTGGGCTACCTACATCTGGCCCTTAATGTTTAAACATGGATTAATCTCACTACTTTTCACCCTGTCTGAGCACTCTCACTGCCAGCTTGACATGGCATGTAAAAGCTGTTTCATAAGCCTCTGACCCATGTTTTAGTACATACAAGTCACCTCTGAGATACACTGTAGGTGTGCTTTTAAGCATGGAGTTTTGTGCTTAAAAGTTTGAGAGATGTCTTGTTGAGTTCAATAAGTTACTCATGCACTTGCAGACCCCTATGCTGAGTTCGACATAGAGTATGTCACCTTTAAAGCAACTGGCATACATGTTCACAAATGCATAGAACTTTTCTCTCACCTACTGAGACAGCTACAAAAGCACCTATACATTCAGCCACTCGCCGGAAACTATTTATGCATGCAGCACCCTCAAAGGTAGTTATAGTCACACCTAAATAGCTCTCTATTACCTAACACAAGCACTGAAATATTAGTGCAGCCACTTACATACACATTCAGACAGTCAGAGGTAATAAAACAGATGCTTAGATACCAGCACATTTACTTAAACATCTGATGACACTGATGCAGGTGTAGTTCTCCGATCAGTCAGATATGTAGGCAAGTACTGACACAAATGTTTCAATCACACAGAAAAATATATCCTTGAAACATAGGTGATCACTAGTAGTGCAGACCCTGTCTCTGCATTCTCACTGCAAACTTCACCTAGCATGTAATAGGTGTTTCTCAAGTGTCAAATCTACGTTTTAGTATACATAACACATTTATCATATATTCTGTAGGTATGCCATGAAGGTTGCTGTTTTGTGCTTAAGAGATGTCCTTTTGAGTTGAATAAGTTACTTTAACACTTGCAGGCCGGTATGCCAAATGCTGCATAGAGTATGCCATCCCTGAAGCAACTGACATACATGTTCTCAAAAGCATAGACCTCCTTGTCACCTACTGAGAGAGCTACAGAAGCACTTATACATTGTCACTTACCAGAAACTATTCATGCAGCACCCTCAAAGGTAGTTGTAGGGAAACCTACATTGTTCTAACACAGGCACAGACGTATTTGTTCAGCCACATGCTGGCACATTTACTTAAACATGTCATGGCATTACTTTAAGTTCGTCCTAAATTTCGGAAGAACTTAGATTCTAAATTACGCAGAAAGGGTTGAACCTCTCTACGAACTAATCAAACCTGAATTCAAAACAGTTAATTGGACACAAACAAACACAGGAATTTTGTGTTCATTACACACAGACATTTTAACAACAAAACATTTGCAAACACGCATAAACGTACGCAACTTAGTGATCCGAATCATTCCAGGACAATGCGGATTCATGTACTTAACTTTTAACGAAGGTGAAAAAGTACCAGTAGCTTACAAATCACATTTGTACACACAAGCAGAAATGAAATTCACTTCTACAGAACAAATTCTGAAAGCAGCTCAAACTGCAGTAGCCAAAGAGATAGCCTTCGCACAAGGTAAGCGCATTATAGTCGTTACACCTGTACCTGCCTTAGAGGCAGTAACAAAAGTGAGCATTTCAAATGCAAAAGCTTTACATCCGAGATGGATACAATGGGTTAATTCTCTTGCTGCAACATACGTTGAATACGTTTTTGATCCTTATTTGAAAACACAAGCATTTCTACAATACGAACAAGAATGTTCTCTGCCTACTGAAATTCTGCCTGTACAGTATGAATGTAAAATTTATACTGACGGATCAGCTCAACGCGCTACGGAGGGTAAACAAGCCTATAATGCGGCGTGTGCGATAGTTAAAGGTCGATGGCGCGATGGCAAATTCTGACCAATGCTCACTTAAACACAATCTCTATGAGATTGTACAGCTCAGCGAGCTGAACTGCAAGCATTCAAGATGGCGCTTGAGAATACGGACCGCGAATTCCCCACACTCATAGTGTGCGATTCGTATTATTGTGTTCAATCTTACAATGAATACTTGCAAAACTGGATTCATAACGGTTACAAATATGCAAAAGGTGGCACAAATCAAGCATAAATTGCTTTGGGAACAAGTAGTTCAGTTACGACAAGGACTACAAAGCGCTCACGTGATGCATACGCTGAGTCATCAACGTGATGGCATTTACGTTGAAGGGAATTCATTGGCTGATGAAGCCATGAAGGCAGCTGTGCAAACGGCTTCCATAGCTGCAATCACTCGTTCAAAAACAAAAACAGACGGAATAATGCTAGCTGTCAATGCCACAAGCAAGGGCAGCGGTGCAGCGTTACCTAATAGGTTTATGTGGGGATTTGTTCTTGTTAGAATGTTGTAGGTTGCTAAGTGATGTGGAATGTTATTCATTAAAGTGGTCAGTGAAGAAGCTACATGAGTGGAGGCTGCTGAAGGTCCTTTTACTTCTTATGCTACAATAAAGATCTTCAACCAATATTTCTGCGTTGGAACAATCTTTACATTGGCGACGAGGACTACCTGTGCAGGGGACAGGATACCTGGGACCTTCACACCTGGGACCTTCACACCTGGATGATACCTGGAAGTGGTATACATTTGATATTTTCGGATTTCAAGATATAACTGATTTTCACCACGTCATTTTCCTTGGTATGTAATTTCTTTGTGCTTAAAACAACTCAAGAAGCATATTTTCTTTTACATTGATTTCGATTTTGCCAAGGATTCATCTGTAAGTGTTATGAAGACTTTCAAAGTATATTATTCAAAATATTGACATTGCTACGATATTTCATTTGCCGTTTATCTACAGTGCCGATTTTTGCTGATTTTTGCCATAAACTACGGTGCTTTTTAGTCATCATCTCTGTTTGTACCATTACCTACATCACCGGATTGACGCGTGCACAGAGACCTGAACTTGTAGATCTGCATCTTTTGAACGCCGCGTTTGCTGCGCTGATCATCGCGTGGTGCAGATCGCTGATCAACGCGTGGTGCAGAGCGTTTTGACAGATCTGCGCGTGGTACAGCACAGCGCGAGTAGAGCGTTGTTGTTCTCTGAATGTGGACATCTTATGAGCTCCGCTCGTGAGGCACGGCACACGTACAACCCATCAACTTCTTCTGCAACAAATAGGAAACAAGCATCACACTAACGATTTCTATTGGTTCATGGTCTTCGGCAACAAATGACAAGAAGGTTTTGTTCAATCTTGGTTTGAGAGTTTCATTCAATGGTTTTTATTGGTTCACTGGCGTGAATTGATTTATTTGGTGTTTTCTTAAGAGGAAATCAGTCTCTATCATCGATTGATGAATTCTGCCTCACATATCATTGATGGACATTCGTTTGCAATGGTTGGACTTTCATCTCGATGAGGAATGTTTCATCAACTGTATTTTCTTTGACTTTGGAAGAAACTCTGCTCAACACTTTTATTTGCTTACTTTAACGTATTGTTTTTAACTAATACAATTTCTTTTCAGGTTGTTCTTTATTTAACTGATATTTATAATGGCTGATCAGGGTATGGCAGCTCCTCCTTCTTTCCTTCCAACACCTGGTGACCCTACTATACCTTGGAAAGAGTGGAAAAAAAATACTTTTAACTTATGTATTAGCTACTGGTGCTGATAAGGATGGACCTGTTCGCAAACAAGCAATTTTGCTTCACCATCTTTGTGTTGAAGGTCGTCGTCTCTATGAGCATTTGCCTGAAATTTCACTAGGAATGGGTAGTGGGGAACCAAGTAATGTTTATGAAATGAGTTTACAAATGTTGGAAAAAAGGTTTGTGACTAAAATCAATACAGTTTTAGAAAGGCATACGTTTTTCAGTTCCTTACAGAAGGTTGATGAAGATATTGCGTCTTATGTAGCATGTATCGATGAGACTAAGGTAGCAAAGAAAGGAGGAATGTTTCAATCAAAGTCTTTTAGCAAAGCATCTAACATTACGACTACTAAAACACCCCAACAGTTTACTTCACGGGTGGTAAAATGTTATAGGTGTGGTTCTCCGGGACACATTGCATCTAGTACTAAGTGTATGGCCAAAATTCAATTTGTAGGGCATGTGGGCAAAGGGGACACATTGCCAAAGTATGCAACACAAGAACTCAGTATGTGAATGAGATTGATGATACGTGTGAGAATATTCAAGAACTTATGCTATGTATTGATGGAGTTGCAGTTCAAGAAGATAAGTGTTTTGGCTCTTTTTATGAGGTCAGTACTTGTAATGGCCCTTGTGAGATTAAAATTATTACTGAAAGTTCTGATAAACTAGAAAAACCACATTCAATTATTAGTTTTGATGGAAAAGGAGTTAAAATGTTAATTGACTCAGGAAGTTTGTATACATTGCTGTCTAAAGATATGTATCTTCAAGTATTGGGGGAATGATTCTTGTGCAGACTCTTGGAACACGCCTGATATCAGGGCCGTGGGTTATGGTGGCAAAACCATTGATATTTTAGGACTTAAATGGATGGTTATAGGTCTTTCAAATAGGAAAGTTTTTGGGCGTGTATATTTGACAAAACAAGGTTCGAATTTACTTGGCTGGCGCCACCAAAAATATTTGGGGATCATGCTTAATCCAAATGCACTTGAACCAGTTATGTCCTTACCTGTACTTGAGGTGGATGATTATGAAGTAAATGTTATGAGACGGTTTTCCAATGTTTTCTCTGACGAATTAGGGAAATTGGTGGGTTTTTCCCACAAAATTGTGCTGAAGAAAAATGCAGTACCTGTTGTCCACAAGGTGAGGAATGTGCCTTATCTAATGAGGGCTCCTCTTCAAGAAGAACTAAACAAATTGCTGAAATTGAATATCATTGAGCCTATTGAGAGATCTGAATGGCTCGCGCCCATTGTGGTCGCGCCCAAGGATGGTGGAAACAAAATTTGTCTATGTGTTGATTTACGCGATCTTAATAAGAATATCTGGGTTGACAGACAACCTCTGCCCAATATTTCTGAGATGTTAACGGGTATGGGTGGAGGAGAAATTTTTAGTGCGATAGATATGTCTGCCGCATATCACCAAGTTGATCTGGACGTGGAATCAAGACATCTCACTTCCTTGTTAACACCGCTGGGAGCATTTCGTTATTTGAGAATGCCATTTGGGTTGGCATCTGCCTCGGCGGTGTTCCAAAGAGTCATGCACCAGATCTTTGGTGATATGGATCACGTCTTAGGTTTTCAAGATGATGTGCTAATTGTGGGAAAGAATGGAGATCATCATGATGAGGTCTTAATTGAGGTCTTGAATCGGATGGAGAAGAATGGTTTAACTATTAAGAAAGAAAAGTGCCAATTGATGAAAAATTGTGTAAACTATTTAGGACATGAAATATCCAAGACGGCGATTAGGCCTAAAAAAGTATTATCACAGCCATCAATGATGTTCCTGTTCCTCTTAACAAAGAGCAGTTAAAATCTTTCTTAGGACTTGCAGAGTACTGCTCGAAGTTTATAAAGAATTTCACAGAAGTTGTGGATCCCCTTAGATTATTGATAAAAAATGGTGTTGCTTTACAATGGGATGAATCTTGCAACAATGCATTTTTATCTGTAAAAAAAGGGATTTTACGTACACCTACACTTGGTCATTTTAATGTCAAAGACAGAACATGTATTACCACTGATGGGAGTGCTGTGGGAATTGGGGCTGTCCTGTCTCATTTTCAAGATGGTGTGGAGAGAATAATTGGTTTTGGCTCCAGGAGGCTTCAAGGAGCAGAAGTTTCATATTCCACGATTGAGAGAGAGGCCCTAGTGTGTTGCAGGGGCATCAAGCATTTTCGTTATTTTGTCTGGGGATTACCTTTCAAAGTACGTACTGATCACAAACCGTTGGTACACTTATTTAAGGGTGGAAGAGGTTTGGAAGGGAATGTCACTCCCAGAATTTCTAGGTGGATACTATCTGTTCTTGAGTACAATTTTCAAGTGGAGTATGTGAAGGGGTTGAAGAACGTTGTGGCGGATTGTTTATCTAGGATGCCAGTAGATGCCACTAAAGATGATTTGGAGGAAGTGGTGGATGTAATTAGATGTAATGAGGAACAAGCTTTTGACAAGGAGGAATGGGATAGTAGTATGTCTAATGATGATCTTTTGTTGAAGGTGATGAATTGTGTATCAGAAGGGTGGCCAAAAGAAATTTCGGAGGATGTTCGTTTCAAGAGTTTTTTTCATGTAGAAGATGAGTTGAGTGTCAGTGATGGGAAATTATGGAGAAGAGAAAAGTTAGTGCCTCCAACTACACTGAGATGCAAAATTATGAACATAGCGCATGAAGGACATCTTGGAAGGAATATGACTAAGAGGCGTATTCGGCAATCATTTTGGTGGCCAGGAATGTATGGCGATATTGAAGGTCTTGTTAGAGAGTGTCATGCATGTGCCATGAGTGATAAAACTATGGTTGTGAGACAACCACCACTTGCATGTAATGAATTTCCCAAACGGCCGTGGGAAAGGTTAGCTATTGATTTTTTGGGACCCATAGCTAGGTTAGGGTCCCGGAACAAGTTTTTGATGGTCTTGGTCGACTATCATTCAAAGTGGTTTGTTGTAGAATCTACCGACTGTATTGAGACTGGAAAGGTTATTGGTTTTAAGGAGAGAGTATTTTTGAACGAAGGGATTCCAAAAACTTTAGTATCGGATAATGGGGTCTAATTAGTTTCGAGAAAGATGAAAGAGTTTTTGAGCAGAATGGGAATTGTTCATGAAAAGGTGGCATTGTTCAGACCTCAGGCGAATGGTTTAGTAGAAAGAGTCAACCGCCTGTTGATGGACAACATTCAGCTTTCATTGGCTAATGGTCCAGTGTGGTCAGAGGAGCTTAAAAAACTGGTGTGGTCTTACAGAGTCACACCACATGCTGTGACTGGAGTGTCCCCGTTCGTTTCCTTGAAGGGACGTGAACCGGGTATGAAAAAGGTTCCAGGATGGCTAAAAAATAGAGAATGTGTGTGGGTGGATCGTGCTACAGTTGAGAGTGATGTTAAAGAGCAACAAAGAGTAGCCACGGATCACTACAATTTGAGGAAAGGTGTTAAGGTTCCCAATTTTGTTGTTGGTGATTGGGTTGTTGTGAAGAGGAGAGGAGTTGTTACTAATGGTGAAAGTAAATTTTCTAAACCCTTACAAGTCAAAAGTGTAAAGAAGAACATTCGGATTCTGGCTGATGGTTCCGCTTGGAGTTGTGGAAATGTATCTAAGTGTTATGCTCCACCACCTTAATAGTATAGCACTTCATTCAAAATTAATCCGTGGATAAGCTGTACATTATTTGTTTTATTTTCATTTGTTTTATGTAAGGGGGGAGATATGTGGGGATTTGTTCTTGTTAGAATGTTGTAGGTTGCTAAGTGATGTGGAATGTTATTCATTGAAGTGGTCAGTGAAGAAGCTACATGAGTGGAGGCTGCTGAAGGTCCTTTTACTTATTATGCTACAATACAGATCTTCAACCAATATTTCTGCGTTGGAACAATCTTTACATTTTCCACTCAAATACTCATATATAATTGATGCAAACTCAGTTCCTTTTGCTCGAATCTCTGGAGTGGGGGATAGAGTGATTCCAAACAGGAAACATAGAGTAGCTCTGATACACAAAGCACATTTGGGAGAGGGTCTGATACATCAGGGGATCTCAAAGTCTGTACTAGAATTAAAAGAGACGTACTGGTGGCCGGGGATGAATGCTCACTTTCACACATTTGCAATTAACTGCCGTGACTGCAATAAGAAATCGCAGCAGAGAACGCCGCCAGATACCTGAGTACAGTGTAGCCAGCCCAGTACAGACACCATTGTTAGACAGCATTAAACTTTCTACACGCTGACGTCCCTATGGACAAATGCGGTCCCACAAATATTAAACCAAGATTCATTTGTATGTGGCATCAGCACTCGGCTGACGCTCGAACTGTTATAAAAGATTTGCAAGTCTTTATTTGCACATACGCAGTCGGCACGTTACATTCTGACCAGGGTCCTGCGTTTAGCTCTCGAGCTTACAAGGAGGCCATGGTCAAATTGGTCGTTGCATTGCAGTACTCTAGTCCAGTGTTTCCCAAACTGTGGTCCATGGACCCCCAGGGGTCCCTGACACATTCCCAGGGGGTCCGCAGACAGCAGTTTTAAAAGCACTGCAAAGTATCTTGTTTAATTAGCAGTTTTCAAAGAACAATAAAAGTGTCAGATAACGCCAGTGATTAATGTCCCTGCTGGAGAGAGGAGAGTTTTTTTCTGGTGCCAGCTTTGACTTATCCAATGTAGCACAGAGGGGTAATATGCCTACTGCAAGGAAGTGTACCATGAATTTTAAGAAACAGTATTTTATATGCATAGGTCAGTGGGTTACTGCTTTTGTCACAGGGATTCTTTTGTTACTCTGCAGTTCATAAGTGACAGTCGTAATCTAGCAAATAGACCTATAAACTGTCTTCAAAGAGCTGCTTGCAGACTGTAAGGTACAAGTTAGTTAATTATGTTTTTTCCCAGTCTTTCATTATCCTGATGCTGCTAAAAAGGTTTCTTTGGGTGGAAATACATTTTTATTGTTAAAGTCATTGCTAATCATTGTGTTATTTTCTGAATCCTGGGTTTGTGCTTCTCCAGAACAAACACTCTTTAAAAATGCTACCAGTATGAATGACATGTGAATTCTACACCTCGTAGTCCCCTTTGCCTTATGTAACATTTTCTATACACTGATTTACATGTATGATTCACTGTCTCTATATGTGTGTGATGTAAAGGGCTCTGACATCACTACAATGGTATGAGAGATGCTATAAAAAAGGAAATACACGTGACAGAGCGGGGCTATGGAGAGATGAGAAGCACTGTTGGAGGGTGATAGTGGGGGAATTATTGAAGAACCCCCAGAAAGATTGTCGTATTCTGGTACATAGTCAGGTCTTCATTTACTATTTTTTAAAAGCTACTACAATTCAATATATAATGATATGTGCTGTAGACTGCACCATTGTTTCCTAAATTGTTTGGGAGGAGAGCCACCCTAAGTCCCGTTTGTAGTGGTCAGGCTCACTCACTGCACTCAGTATGGGGACTGGTCTGAAATCATTTGCCAAGGGCTGCTTTGGGTTACCAGTCTGGCCCTGGCAGGAGAAGGGGCCTCGTACAGCGAAATAAAGCCAACCATTGAAAAGTTAGTCACGGAGACGCAGCACCAACCTTCCCATGAACTTTTTTTGGTTTCTCGCAAATTCTTTCAATATAAAATACAACAGAAGTTACAAAGAGTTTCGTTAGCCTCCTTGGCTTAACACACTCCGCCACTTCAGAAACGCAGGGCTGCACCATATTTACAAGAATATGGTGCAGCCCTGCGTTTCCCCTGCGCTGGCTCTACACTTAACAGGGGAAGATTGTTTATGTACAGGAAGGTCCCCCTTCCTGCACATAAACAATCTTGAAGTATCGTTTTGTCACTTCTATGTGTGCTGCTTAATGCAGCACACATGAAAGTTATAAAATGGCATTTTGTTTTTAAAGATTGTTGAGGTGCAGGAATGGTCACCTTCCTGAAGATAAACAATCCAAGGCGTTTTGCAAAATCGAGTAGAAATGAAGCATTTCTCCTGTTAAGACCCGGTTGTCCCTGGTCTCAATTTTGGCGCTGCCTCCCATTTACGCTGCCCTTGTAAATAGGGGGCAGCGTCAAAATCAATGGGTGTTGCAGGGGAAATGCCCAAGCAACACCCACTGCCCACCCTTTAACGCTAAGCATTGGAGGAAAGGGGGTCTTATTTACAAGGCAGCTTTAAGCCACGTTAAGTGGCTTAACGCTGCCTTGTAAATAAGGCGAAGCCCCTATCCCCACGGGAACGCCGCAAAAAGTGATTTTCCATGGTGATAGGGGCTTGTAAATATTTTCCTAAAATCATTAGTAATTCGCGTATTTGTTTTGTGTGCAAACGTGTGTTCATTTTTTTCGAATGACTGTTTTAATGTTTGAAATTTAAATCCGACAAATTGCTTGGGGGTCCCCGGCTTCCAGTGGTGACTCATTGGGGGTCCTCAGGAGTCAAAAGTTTGGGAACCACTGCTCTAGTCCATTCCATCCTGATTGAAATTCAGTGGTGGAGAGAAAAAAAGGGACATAAAGCAATCTATAACAGCTAGGGTATTAGGCTCCGGTGACGGGTGGGTCAAACATCTAATAACTGTCCAAAGTAGTCTTAACAATCTGCCAAGAAATTCTCTAGGGGGTATCACTCCATATGAAGTCCTTTTGGGACCAGAATGTTAGTATTGGACCGACTTCAGTGGTAGACCAAAAACCCTTTGATATCAAAGACTGTTAGACTGTTTTACAGGACTAAATGAAATAAGAACGAAACAAAGTAACGTGTTCCTAAAGCCAACCACCACTGAAGAGAAACCAACCGTCTTTCAAAAGAAGGCCGTGATTAGAGTCTCTGCTCCCGGACCGCAGAGACTCTAATCACGGCCTTCTTTTGAAATATGAAACTGTCCTGACTGAACATTTGATTTTGCCTTGAAAAAGCCCATGGCCTAAATAGGCCCTATGGGCGAAACACGTGTCGGCTGTCCTTCAATACAGAGGAAACATTAAATAAAACTTTAGCACCTTAAACTTTCAAAGAACGCCTGATTTTTTATATGTATTTCTGTTGACAAGAATAGTATTACTGTCGCCCCTTGCTGGTAAAAAGGAGAACAGGTTTGTGTCCATCGATCTGGTCAAACCACATCATGTGGCCGATCATAAGCAGTAGGTCAAGTGGACTCCGCCGATGTAGCAGATGCCCTAATCTGGCTACTAACCAAGAGGTTCAAACTAAGAGACTCATCACCTTTGAAGAATCTGCAGTTCATCAAGAAACGCCTGTCTACAATGAAGTATCATCTGAAAACAAATGTAACAAGTGATCGTGAGGGTCCAGTGATTTCAACGAATCCTGATGCAATCCCTACAATTGATAGAACTGCCTCTGGCTATTTCATTAACTTTGATATGTTTTCCAAGTATCCCAGCGAGCCTGAAACGACGCCAGTAAAAAGAACATTTAAAGAACAAACAACAGACCTTATTCATCACCTGGAAAAGACTTATTTGGTTTCACCATGGATTGAACTTTGGATTCTGTTGGGTGTGCTTTTTCTTCTACTTTGGTTGACTCTGGTAATAACTTTGGGAATGCTGATAAATGGAAGATATGTTAAAAAGCACACAGCAAGTAAGAACATCAACTTACTACTCAAGCCACACAAATCATCTCATTGTGAACAAAGAGAACTGATTATGACATTTTTGGCGCTGCGGAGCTGTTGAAGATTCCACACCAGTTCAAGATTTCCTTGAATGACTTTGTTTCATCTAGTACCTTTTCTGATGATTGGGAATTCGAGACTGTTAATAATATGTCAGGCTTAGAAATGTCTGCTGTATTTACGAATCAGGAATACTTAGAAGGTTCATCAGATTATGAACAAATGTATTGTTATAATCACTATGGTCATCATTTCTTGCACAAATCTGCAAACCCTAGAAATGTATTGATGTATAACCTATGGGAACATTGTCCTACGCCACCAGCTCAAAAACATTTTTGGGAAAATGTCCATACTTTTCAGGTTTTAATATTTCCAATCCAGAATCATTTTACTTTAAAAATGTTAATAAGACAGGAATGAAAGGTATGTTGACAAATACCAAGCAAATTTATTCTGCAGCCTTTTATGCTCAGCTGTCTTCACTAGGTTTCGACTTTTGGAAAGACAACATTGACACGAAAACTGTCTTGGGTACAAAAGATTGGCAGGTACAGGGGATAGAAGCTATGTTTAGAGCCTGTATCATCCCTGAGCAAATTATGTTTTTGACTGACACTGTCCAACAGACATCTTGTCTTGGGTTGCCAAGATAAAGGACCGAAACAAACCGTCCGTACCTACACCAGTTAGTGATAACACTTCTGAGGGGGAGGTCGACGTACATACTATTTTGCATCACAACAGAACAGATCCAGATTGGAAAAAATTGTTAATCTGGGCCACAGACACAAATAACTGTCAAAATAGATTCCTGAATAAAACACGAGGGTTCACATTCACTAGGTCAGATCCAAGATATGTTAAGAGACAGCATCCAGGAATAGTAACAACATACAGTGTAGGGAAACTGTGGCTTGAATGGCTACATAGATCGACACTTAAGGATGTAAAACAACACTTATCTTTACTTAAAGATGGCGCTGATCTTAGGGAATTCTTGCAAGGACCAAGTAAACCGCGTCATAAACGTTTTATATATGCTGGTATCTATGCTGCTTATAATGAAGCATGGAAGATTACGCAAGCAGAGACTGCAGAACAAATACGAGAAATTGATCGTATTAATTTAGAGAAAACTCTCTCTGTGGTTGACAATGGGTTAACAACTCTGTCGTCCAAGATATATTCTTTGGACAGCATAGTATCCTCTGCCATAGACATAATGGAACAGGACTTGGTCATGTTGCAACATGGTCAGTCGCAATTACGTTCTATCATGCTATTAGGCTGGACGTTGCAAAACCTTTGATCAGGCTATGTGCCTTGGCGTTTAATCAATACTACGTCACTGTTTTCAGAATTTAATCTCAATGATATACAGATCAAATTGGCACAGAGGGGAGCAAACTATACTGTGCTGAGCATTGAAAAACTGGAAAGATTGCGATTGACTGTCGCTGAAAAACCAGCCATTGAATGGATTATACACAGAACAATCACTCTGCCTGTTACAATTTTCCATTTTCAGTATTGCCTAAAACATATACCAGCAGGCACATATGAAAGGTTGGGTAAAGAATACACCAAGACATCCTGGGAATTACGTTACACACACAGATGTTGGAGTGGGGGAAGAGAAGTTATTCTTAGTGGAAAAAATTGTGAAAACACACTAAGCGGTTCTCTCCTTTGTCAGAGTTTTAATTTACACGGGGCCTGCGATGGTTCCTCTACTAACTTATCCTGCCACCTGCAAGGTTCACCAGCTGCAGTGATTGATCTAATTTTTTGGACAACTTTCTAATGGAAGTTACCTCTTGTTGAACGATCACAGCTGAGGTGGCATGTTGCCAGGTTTACCCTATCTAGTAACTGTGTCAGCCAGGGTCACTTGCTGTATGCAAGTACTGTTTCCAAAAAACCAAGACAGACCGGGAGTCGCCGTTATGGCCTTCACTGAACATCTCTTCTATACGAATTGATACTTTAAGCCGAAGTAAAGCCATTCTTTTACAGAAAACTGTGCCACTGACCTCAGTCAAAGAGTCCTATGATCTGCAAGTCGCAAGGACTTCTGCAGAGATACATGCCCTCTTAACTACAAATTGCCCTGTACATTTCTCAGAAATGTTAAGTCGTATCTTAAACATGTCTGATACGAGTGGTATTGTACATGCATTTAAGACAGTTTTTTCGGGACTGTTAGCACACTTTGAAGAAGTCCTAGGAATATTTCCAAACTTCGTGCACTCTGTCTTTGGCGGATTGCCTCTCATTTTGGGACTCGCTGCAGGGATACTATTTTTGCTCCTACTGCGGCGATATGGCAAGCCAATCCACAAGCGACACCCAGTTCACCGTGGAGACCACTCTACTGGCGATGAAGTGTTGATAGAGCATCGTCCAAATTTTGAGACTACCTCGTCTAAGAGAATTGAATACCACATGGTTTCTATTATTCAGACCAATTTGGCAAGATTGCATCTTACCTGTTCTGCGCTGCCTGCTATGCGGAGAAGAATGCGTGCTAGACACATGTCTGACACTCCCATCACTCATGCTAACAGATGTTGATACTTTGCTTGAACCAGTAACGCCCCATGCACTGTGTTGTCCCCAGAGGCTACCAATTCTGATGACGGCATTCATTGAGATCTCACAGATGCAAAATGCTATTGCTGAGGTACGAGAGAAAACAGGCACACAGGTACCCTCCAATTTGAACATTGCTAAAGCGACCAATGCTGACTGGGGCGGTTCATCTTCTTAACGAGGTAATCCAACTCTCACCTACAATGGTAGACGACTTTTTTACAGACTTAGAAGATTTGGTGTTTTCTCCAAACAATAACACTGACTATTAATTTGGCACACAGTGTTCTGAGAGACTCTGAATTCGACCTTCATTTTGTCAAAACAAAGTTCTAACTTTGGAACTCCTTTACCGATGATTAATTTTTTTCTCCAAATTTGTATTTTTACTTTTTGGGGCACAAAGTAATCTGCTTAAAGTAGAACTATTCATAGAGAACAAGAATTCTTTGAAAATTACGTCCAGAGACAATATTTGACCTTGTCCTCATACCAACAGCTATATGTAATTTGACATGAAATGGTTTCGGCACCTTTTTCTTTTCTGTATTTACGAGCAATTTCATAAATGTATTTTCATGATTCATAAAGATAGCATTTTGAAAATGTCACCTATATGCTTGGAATAAAACATTGCTTTTAATGCGTACAGCACAAATGCTTTTTCGTGTACAAGCAGTACCAATGCATTTTTATGTGTTTTGGGTGGGTTTTTTAACACATCATGTTTAGATATGTTAACGTGTTTAGAACTTAGCAATGGCGTACATAAGAAAGGGGAGTCGGTGTTGTATGGCGTTTTAGATTCCGAATGGATTTCATGCCCTTATATAGGTACAAATTCATCTTGCCCTTATATAGGCATAGAAATCAAGCCCTTATTTAGGCATAGCCTATGCTACCCAAATACAGGCATGGCTATTTCCATCCGTTCACCAAACGTTACAACGATTTCTTGGAAAACCAGCTTAAGCCATTAGGGACTTCCCCTTTCTTGAATATTGATTTCTCCAAGAACTCAGTTAGTTTTACAATGAACAACTATTCCCCAGGGGTTCACTCATGACGTTCATATGCCCCACTTTACGTCAAACATGGCATTCCTAAACACCTTCAAGGTATAAATATACCTTCACTTGCTATGGCAAAGCACAGTGGTTCGGAGCAGTTTGACGACCTGCTTGCCCGACGCAGCTCGCTACAGCAAGTGCAGACGGAAGCAGACTCTCCAGCGGACGCACTGATCAGGAAGCTGCCCTCCTCTGCTGAGAATCCAGCTCCTGTGTTTCTGACTCCCCTTGCGGGTTGTAGGGAACTCGAGTCCCGAGACAGAGATACCAGACCTCCTTCATTCTAAGGTATGGAGCTGATTAGAACCTAGAGAAACCTTTGGTAGATTCTTGGCAAAACTAAACCTATGCTAAAGACCATACTTACTTCTTCCCTCATACTAGACCTAGGTTAGGTACATTGGGGTAGGCGTATTTTAGAAGCACCAGTTGAGTATTTTAGTCTATGTTATTTATGTATGTATTTTTATATGGCTTAGAAACCATACAATGCTATTACAGTATTATTTCATATTACAGTTTACGCTATACGAATTATACTTGTAGCAGTTCACCTCTCTTGCACGAGAAAGAAGACTGTTCAACAAACCTTTTATTGAAAACGCCCATCTCACTATTTCTCTGCAACTCTGTAGAAACGAAGCATGCAAGATTGACTGAGTGAAATACTTATCTATTGTTTCCACGACTCTGAAGATAGTTATTCCAGTCCTAGGGAAACAAAGTGGTCATGTTTATGCGGTTGTCAGAATTCAAGCAAGTTTCTAGTGACCTCTGAGCTAGCTGGCACTCACAATTAAGTTTAGTATATTCAATAGAGACCTACTGACCTATGTCCTACGTCATATCTATAAGATATATTATTCCGATGCGCAGAGCCTATTGGGAATATAGGAACTACACTACAGTATGCCGAGACTTATGTGGCCACTTGGCAGATATCAACAATTGGAGCCCCACACTGAAAGGAAGCCTATGGCTGCCTTTGCCCTTGCGATATGGGCCCTTAGGCCTTCAGGAGGCTGCTCTTCGCCAAGGCATAACAGATTTTAATACAGAGGATAACCCAACAAGCGACAGTCCTCTTTTGAACAGCACGCCCTTTTTTACTCCCACGTACCCTATAGAGAGTTGGTCATCCTCCTGGAACTCTTTGGTGCGATCAAGGTAGAACGATAACACTTTTTTGGGTCCAGATGGTGGAGACGCTACTCTTCTTTGGAAGGGTGCGGAGGTGCATAGAAAGTGGGTAGAGTAACGGACTGTTCCAGATGGAAGGGAGTTACAACCTTGGGCAAAAGGATGCCCTAGTTCTCAGTATCACTTTGTCCGGAAAGACTGTCAGGTAATGGGCAGTGAAAACCATTTGCTTTTTGGCCCATTTCACACTGGGGGGTTCTTTGATTTATCGACCCCCTGGCCCTGCGAAGGCCTTTTTCAATCTTGGGGGCGAGGCAGTGCCCGCACGGGCTCTGCGCTTTTCCCACTGCATGACACTGGGCGATCTTAACAAACATCTCAATCAGATGGACTCTACGGATTCATTAGAGTTCTTTGATACTCTTCGGCTCGCCCCTTTTTCTCAATGGGTCACTCGACTGACCCATCAAGGGGGCCATATTCCTGACCCTATCTGCTCTAATGTTTCCATCACAGCTGATGACCCCCCTCCAGTTTCCTGATCTGATCATTATCTGACCTTTTTTTCCTGGGAAGTGGCCTCAGCTAGTCTGCCTATCCCTGCCTCCCTCAAATCAGCATTTAAAAGAATTGAGCCCTCCAAATTTGCAATGGCTTTGACTGTTTGTAGGCCGGCACTTCCACAGGATTTGGAAGGGAGCCTCTGGGCTTTTACCAACTGGGTTTGGTCTACTATGTCTTCCATTGCTATTCCTACTTCTGCGAGGCGCACCAGGGAGACTCCTTCTAAACTGTGGTATACAGCTGAGCTGACTCTATTGAAACAAGACTGAAAAAAAATTGGAACCCTCTTGGCATCTCAGCGAGTACTGCCCAGTGGGAAAGGGTATGCTTAGACAGAGACAGAAAATGTATTACGCTGCTATCTCTCAAGCTAAAAGGGACTATTATGATGTCCGTATTGATCAAGCTCAAAGCAATTCAAAGGAAATCTTTGCAATTGTACAGAGCTTTATGTCACCCATAGCCAATCAAGCCCTCTGCCAGCCACAGATGCCTGGTGTGACACGTTGTCTCATTTTTTATGGACAAAATTAGAGTGATTCAAGCAAGCTTTATACCGTGTCCACCTCATTCTCTGCCGTCTTCCTCCGCTCCTACCTCGCCTAGGCACTCTCTGGGTAATTTTTCCCCGATTGATATGCCTAGTACTTTTGAAGGGACTAAAATCTGTCTCACCCGCTGACCCCTGTCCTGCCAGATTAATGGCAGCAGTAGCGGAAGCTGTTAATCCTGAGGTAAACAGCATTATAAACTATTCTCTGCAAGAAGCCTGAGTCCCTGATGACTGGAAGCAGGCTAAAATTCTTCCTTTATTAAAAAAGCCTGCCCTCAATCCCTTGATTCCTGGGAATTATAGGCCCATTTCTCTTCTTTCCAGTCTCGCCAAGGTCTGTGAGAAGGTAGTGAATAGACACTGACTGAGTTTGTGGAGAGAGCGGACATCTTGCACCCAGCTCAGTCGGGCTTTCAGTCCTCTTACAGTACCGAATTGGCATTGGTGGAAGTGTCTGCGGCTATTCGAAAGTGCCTTGATGCCGGCGGGAGAGCAGCCTTAGTGCTGCTTGACCTGTCAGCTGCTTTTGATACGGTTCCTCATTCTTTGTTGCTTGACCGACTCGCGGAGATTGGTGTTTCAGGGTCAGCCTGGGGCTGGATTAAGTCCTTTTTAGATGGTCGGGTACAGCAAGTCTGGCTACCACCGGCAGCTTCTGCCTCTCTGCCGGTTACTACTGGGGTCCCACAGGGGTCATCCCTTAGCCCCCTCTTGTTTAACATCTATCTCACTCCTGTAGTCATATTGGCAGGGATCTGGGGGCTAAGGTGATCGCCTATGCGGACGAGACCCAGTTACTTTTCACCTGGAAAAAGGATGAGGAATCCGTGGCGTCTGTTCAGTTCTGCCTGTCTTCGGTTTTTAAGTGGCTTGCGGTCGCCCAATTATAATGCAATGAAGACAAGTCCGAGATACTCTTGTATGGCAATTTTCCCCCTGGTTTTAGAGATCTGACCTGGCCTTCAGAGTTTCTGCCACAATCTTCTAGCAGTAGCACTGCTAAGAACTTGGGAGTTTGGTTTGAGGATAATTTATCTTTTGCCACACAAGTAAAAAGACTCGCAGGGTGCTGCTTTGGCCTACTTAAAAACTTGAGAAGATTTCTCCCACTTCTCCCACAGGCAGCGAAAGAGACAGTAGTCCGCTCACTCATTCTCTCCCGCCTGGATTACGCTAATGTGCTTTATGTGGGGATGCTGGCATACTCCCTTAACAAACTTCAGGTGGTGCAAAATGCGGCTGCGCAGCTTTTGGGAGAGATTCCTTTAAGAAGTAGTATGCGAGGTTATCTCCGCTCTCTTCATTGGCTTCCTATAGCGGCCCGAGTGAAATTTAAATCGATCACCATTGCCGATCGTGGCCTGCATGGCCTTGGGCATACCTACTTGCAGAAATGGTTTTCTTTTTATGCTCCAGGGAGACTGCTACCCTCCTCCGCTCTTCACTTGGCAAAGGTTCCCCGCTTTCATCGGCACAGGTTGGGTGGCTGTTCCCTCGCCGTTCTGGCGGCCCAGGCCTGGAACGCTTTGCCGCTTGTACTTTGCAATATTGAAGATCCTGTGGTTTTTTAAAAATTGCTAAAAACTAATCTTTTTGTTTAGTATGGATGTGCTCTCAGTCCCTCTGTGCTCGCGCCGGGACACTCCTTGGAGTAGCTGCGCGCGTTAGAAAACTAATCAACATAACATAACAGTGCTTGCAGTTCGCTCATCACCCTGGCAGCCACCAAAAAGCTGTTTTGATAGTGAGCAACTGTAGTGGGTAGTTGTGCAGTGGCCCAAACAGAGGGCACATCAAGGAAGTCAGGACCAAAATAAGGTCCAACTGTAGCATAAGAAAAGTAGAAGGGGAAACAAGTGTGTTAATGCCTTCAAAACCTCTGCACCAGAGGGGACTTTAAAAGAGAAGGCTGATCTGGCAAAAGAAGAAAAGCAGAGAGAGCCCTTCAAAGAGGCCAAAGTAGAGCCCTGCTGGGCCATGTAAAGGATAAACAAGAGAATATCTGCCAGAGAAGCAGACAAGGGGTCTATAGACCATTCTGTACAATATTTACAAAAACATTTTCATTGGTAAACATACCAATTTCGTGGAGGGACGCCTGCCTGCCAGAATAACTTCACAGACTTCGGGAGGAAGGTCAAAATCCATCAACTGTTGCCGCTTAATATTCACGCAAGAAGGCGGAGAGTGGACAGGTTAGAGTGGAGGACCCTCCCTTGCTGCTGCGACAGAAGATCCTCCTGAAGGCAGCCTGAACAGAGGAGCGATGCTCATATCCAGAAGCTCAGGATACCAAACTCTCCATGCCCAATCCGGAGTCACAAGAATAACTTGTGTCAGGTCGTTCCTGATCCTGAGCACTCTGGGCGGGAGTGGTATGGTTGGAAAGGCGTACAGGAGGCCTTAGCTCCACTTGTGATGAAAAGCTTTGTAGAGCAAGTGCTGAATTGCAACTTCCAACACACAAAACTGCTGACATTTCGCGTTCACTTTGGAGGCGAACAGATCTAACTAAGGCTCTCCCCACCACTGAAATACCTTGTACCACCTCCAGATGAAGACGCCTCTCGTGATCCGCAAGGCACCTTCGGCTGAGTTAGTCTGCTCTGGTGTTCAGAGAACCAGCCAGATGTTGAACCACCAGGGTAATGACCTGTTGTTCCAGCCAAGTCCAGAGATGCAGAGCCTCTTGACAGAGTCCATTACCCCACTCCGTCCTGTTTGTTGAATTACCACATGGCATTGGTGTTTTACCCCACTCCGTCCTGTTTGTTGAATTACCACATGGCGTTGGTGTTGTCCGTGAACATCTGAACTAGCCTACCCTTGATCGATGGTAAAAAGGCTTTCAGTGCCAGTCAGATCGCACAAAGCTCCAAGAGTTTGATATGGATCTTGGCTGCCACCGGAGGCCAGAGTCCCTCTTCCCCAGATGGCTATTCCATCCCAAAAGAGACGCATCCGTCACTACTGTGCGATCTGGGTGGGGAAGGAAGAGGTGTCTGCCTCTGACCCAGTCGCTGTTTGTCAGTCACCACTGCATGTCTTTCACAGTGCTCTCTGATATTTGAACCAGGTCGGTGAGGTTTCTTTGATGCTGTGCCCATTGGAACTTCAGGTCCCACTGCAGAGCCCGCATATGTCATTTTGTGTGGTCCACCACAGGATCAGGATGCCATGAGGTCCAACAGCCTGAGTCATTCTCACTGAAATCCAGGATAAAGACTGAAACATCTGTATCATAGTCTGAATATCCTGGACTCACAGTTTGGGAGGATAGGCCTGAAACTGCACTGTGTCCAGAACCGCTCCAATGAAAGGGAGCGACAGAGGGAATCGTGTTTGACTTTGGCACATTGATAGTATACCCAACGAATGCAGGCATAGACTGAAGGTATGATACAACTACTTGGGACAAGCCCGCCTTTCTACAACCAGTCGTTGAGATAGGGAAAGACTGAAACCCCTTATCTCCGCAGATAAGCTGCGACCACCGCCATCACCTTGGTAAACACCAGAGGGGCACTTGTGAGCTGAAGGGGAGCACAGGAAATTGGAAGTGCTCGTGGCCCACCCTAAACTGCAGGTAGCAATGATGGGCTGGCAGGACGGGTGTAGGAAGACAGGGTCCTTCTGCATGGTTATCCCCACTTTTTGCCTGGTGTTACTGTGGTTTATGACTAGTCTGACTGGGATCTTGCTAAACAGGACCCCAGTCTCTGTGCTTCTTCCCTAAATTGCACATGGTGAGTACTTAGGTACATTCCAGGTTGCCTACTGGTGTACCCTTGTAAGTCCCCAGTATGAGGGTGCCCCTGCATGAGCAGGGCACCCCTACACCCTTCAGAGACTATTCTCCCGGGTTGTAAGCGTGTCAGCCATTATGACACAGAGTGGCCATGCAGCATTACACAATGATCATCTCTAAACTGGCTCTAACAAATCCGGTCATGTTCGGTATCAAACATTTGGAATCTTACCTCCCACACCATGAATGGTGTGGGGGGTATGATTCCATGCACTGTAAATCTCCGGGAGGCCCTCAGTGCTCCAGATACCAGTCTTCCAAACAGGACAGCAAGCTAGGGCTGCTGCCGACCAGAGACACATTTCTGCCCTCCTTCTGCTGAGCCAAGCTCAAGCAGGGGAAGGCAGAACAAAAGATATCCTGTCACAGGGAGGCAGGGAGGTGTAACCACCTCCCAGACAGGATTTAGTGTATTGGGACAGGTTGAGAGCGCTTGCCAGCACCATTGAGATGGCTTGAAGGGCACATTTGGTGCCCTCCTTGCATACTCCAGTTGAGACCAGTTCAGGTAGCCATTGGCTCCTGCTCTGCCGCGCAACTGGACAAAGGATATGGGAGTATCCTCCCCACTGTCCAGCCCCTCCTCTGGGAGGTACCCCTGGATCGTCCCGACCATTTCCTAAGGGTACTTGAGGGCTTACCTGTGGATGGGTCCCTAGATTCATTGTGGGACAAGATTCAGATCACATACCACTTTAGCTTCAACTGTCTGGACTTGGCTTTGGAAACAGAGACTGCAAAAGGGAAGATTCCTGCTGCTGCTCCTAGTCTCATCGTCCTATTGGTCTTCTGCAACATCTGTGCCCGTGCTCCATACAGGTTCTTCACCAGGCCTGTGGCTGTACAAGACACCTGAAGGATTCTCCCTTGGAATGAAGGTGTCACTCCCCTGCAAGCATCGCAATGCAGCCAACCAGTCTGTTAATCCTGGGCTCCCACGGACTTCAAAATGCTCAGCAACACAGGTGGTGGTGGTTCAGCAACTCCCTCCAGGCCTGCACTGTCTTCATATCGAGTTTGAGGCCAGTGTCCCTCGTTGGAATTCGCTGGAACAGAACCCCTGTACACCACGTCGACTTGCTGTTGCCAAGGCTTGTTGACTCTCTCCTTCAGAGATCGTCGGACACCAAGAAGCTCAAACCTCAGGCAACTCATGCAGTCAAGATCTTTGCCCTCACCGCTTCCTCTGTAACGTGGGCCTTCATTGGTGAGCTGCTCAAAGTCCTCTTGTAACTCCTCTGCCTTCGGCCCGTGGGTCCTCTTGAGGGTCTTCTTTGGCTACAGTGGGCTCCCCTGCTTGCTCGGGCCCACTCCGACTTACATGCTTGTGGGGAGTCACTTGGACCTTGCTGGTCCAAACACTACACCTTTTTCATCAACCATGTTGTTTGCTGTTGCCAAGGCATGTTGGTCCCAAGCCAGGTACCAACCATGGGCTCTCAACATCCGACGTGGGACAACTTATGAACGGCTTCTGGTCTTCTACAGCGTTGCCTGGTCCGCACAGCTGCATCTTCAAGGGCACAGTCAACCTCACCTGCATCTCCGACATCGGTGGATATTCATCTTCCCTGCCTCCTGGTCACTCCTGAGTGGCATAGACTGTCCTCTCTGCTTGCAGGTACCTCTCATCTTGAATCCACCTTTGAGTTGCACCGGACTGTCATGTAGTTCCTATAGAAAGTATACAGGAACTGTGCGTTTAGACAACATACACTGTAGGATTGGTGTCAGACTGACTCTGAACACCCCCACTGGGTATGTTGGTATCTGTACCCACTAGATCACAGTGCCACTAGAACTGCCTCTTACCAAGGAGAGCATAGTTCCTGGCAACTATCGAACATGACAACCCTGATCTCTCAGGACCGTGGAAACAATATATTACCTTTCGCTCAGTCACTCGTGCTTACTTAGTCTGTGTCAGACAAATACACAGAATAAACAGGCTGGGCGTTTTCAATAAGAATTTTATTGAATAGTTGTTATTCTGGTGTAAAATAGATGAGCTGCAACAACCGTTAGGCAGTTTAAGATATAAATGATTAGCTGTACTATAAAGGTAAAAGGATGGTATAGCTCTACCATTTTAGAATAATCATGAATCCATCAGAGTAGATAAAACGCATGCGTACTCCTATGATGTCTCCCTAACTAGATGTACCTAAGTGTACCTATCATGTATGTAGGTGTTAGGCCAAGTATCCCTCTAGGATTTAATCAACCCCATTACCTGAAGTGAGAGACTGTGGGACCCCATCCTCGTCTTGAGTTGGACACCCCGCAAGGGATGTTTTAGACCACTGCAAGCTGGTGTGTCCGCATGCAGGAACCTCAGCGTCTCTGGTCAGTGTGTCGGCAGGGAAGTCTCGGTCTCCTCTGTCTTATCTTAGCAAGATTTTATACAGGCGACGGTAGTCCTGCTGTGCTTCCAAGAATCCTCATGCATAATGAATGAGTTTCAAACTAGGGAAAAAGTATTTGTAAAGCGTAAACAATTACCCGAGGGTGTCATTGGCTCTGGGGGTTGTCGAGAAGATTAAGCAAGCTATTGCCCAGTCACATGATGCTGGGCTGTTCTGCCGCCGGTGCCGAGGATCAAACCATGAACCCCGGGTTCCGGAGTCAGCCGCCCTGGCCACTGCACCATACCTCTTCCTTCTTTACTTGAGTCATGGTTCGCATTTCACACTTTTAGTATATAGTTTGGTCTCCCCCCTGGAGACTACTGTGTATTTGTGCTACTTACGTGCTCTATTGTCCAAGTATTGTGTGTATTGTGTTTCTACCTCTGGGTAGGAGATAGTACAAATGTGTGAGTGTTTGTAATAAATTACATAATTTATAACTACACTGTGAGATTCTTTTTCACTTAATGTATACCATAAGATTAAGTACTGGTAAAAAAAGCTGCTTTACACTCCTTGTGGAGAAGTGTGGCTCACTGATTAGAGCTGGTAAGAAAAAAGGAAAATCAACAAATATTTCAAAAGGTTTAGAGAGAAAGATTAATCAAAAAAGGTTCTGGAAATGCATTGTTTTATTCACTATGCATCCATATCGTCACAGTCACGTAATTCATTTGTGAATATCAGAATACACACTTAATTTGTCATAAGTTTATGTGCCCATAGGGAGAAGGAAAAGGGAAACACTGTCCTGTCCAAGCCACATCGGATGGGAAACTTTGATGCATCTCTCTGGTTTGAAATGGCTTGGGAGAGTAAAATCCAGTCCTCCTCGGAGACTCTGGGCAGATCCTGTGCAACTTTGTCTCCTTTCTAATCAGAATCATGGCCCAAAAGACATGCAGTGTACACAGACCGCAACGTATTACAGGCGGAAGAAAACATTTTCTTCCCAAAGCTTTCCAGTCTCTTGAATTCCCAGTCCAGTGGAGCGGAAGGGAACGCGCCACAGGAAGTGGAAGCTTAAACCACGTTTAGACTTCTTGCGGTGCCTCTTACCCGTCTTGGATGACTTCAGCGGTTCTCCGACCTTCAGTTCGACCGTGATCGGCATGGCAACCTCCCTGGTGCCAGACGCCAGGCCACAAGCAGCTTAAGGGACTGCTCCCTCAAAGCCTTCAGCACAATGGCCCGGCAATCGTAGCACGACTTAGTGTCGTGATTGCACACCAGGTATCAGAGACACACTAAGTGGGAGGTCCGTGAATGACATGGCACAGTGACAGGCATTGCATGGTTTGAACCCTGAGGTCTTCTTGCTAGACATCCCTAGCACACCGAAAGGACTCGGGAACAAGTCCAAAAAAAGTCTGTAAAAAATGAAAGGCGATAAGCTCTCTTCCACGGATCTGCGCTGGCTGGTGTGGAAAAAAGAACTGACTTCAGCACACCGGAGTGGCAGTTATATTGACAACGCAGACCTCATCCCGACGACACGACACTAACGACGTCATGCAGAGTCGAACGACGCCATCTACCAGCGCTCAGGGGTACTGCTAAAAAATATCTTCCGGATCCTGCCTGACACCTGGAAGTTCAAAGGTAAGGAATCTGCGGATAGATTTCTCTATTAGATATAAAGTATAAAAATTTACGGGGACATTTTCTAGATTGTCAATCAGAGAAATTCTACCAAATCAGCGTTCATCAATTCAGAATGTTAGCTATAAACTACTCGCAATTGCGAACCTTAGTAGGGAGGCTTTACTATGTCAAAACTCCTGCCGTATGTTGATAAAAAAATAAGAGCTCTTCTGCATGGTACAGCAGCAGAGGTAGAAAAAGTTTGTGATGATGTGCAGTTTTGTTTCTTTGGTCCTGAAGAGAAGTGTAAAGAAAAATGATGACTTTGTATCTGCAGGTGTTGAGGAACAGGAGACCGGTATTAATATTGAAAACTTTCAAGAAGAGATTAGAAAGTTTAAGACACTATCTTCAGAGAAACCAGATTGTGTTTGTGTATGTTGTCAATGCACTCACTACAAAAGTCAAACTCATTATGTTACTGTGTCAACAAAAACTGAACTAGATAACACAGATAAGTGGTGAGAATTTGCAGCTTATTTGTAGAGGAATGCTTTGATTGTTCCACACAACAAATTATATGTAAGCACTATTATAATAAGTTGGAAAACAATAAAATGCCAGCCAGAGCAGTCCACGAGTTAGCATTAGTTTCAATCTCTCACAAGAACTAGAAGATTTAAATGTTTATGTATCAATTCTAATACAGTCTATACATCCACTCTAAGCTATAGTCCGTATGAAGCCAAAGACAGGGAAGTAACCTCCAACAGAGTTACAGAAAGGTCTTAAAGGTAAAACTCTTTACTTGCCATATTAGATTTCAAGCAGAATATTGGAACTGTAGGGGTGCAGGAAGAAGCACTTATTTTCTAGTCATTGGTGTCATTACAAACATCAAAGTAATATGACAAGAACTGGTAGATGTTAGTAAAGTAAAAAAAAGCAACATATCTGGTACAAAATATTTATCAGAAAGATGTAGATGTTCTTCAAGCTTTAGCACGTATAGAGGATGACAATGAGAAGAGCTCAGATTGAAAAGGTGGATTGATCTCTATCAGAAGAAATTTATGAACACTACAGTATGCTGTTCACAAAAAGAGGACAAAGTTCCTATACCAGGGTGCAAAAGTCACCCACGTATCTGAGTGCAAATAGTCACCCATACATTAAAAACAGGGAAGAATGGGGAAAAGTAATCCTAGGTAAAAAATACCCTGATGGGAGAGGGAAAGACATACTACATCCTCTGCTGCCCTCACACACCCCGGAGGATGTCATGCTTCATCATCGGGCAATTTTGCTCCTCGTAGGGCCGGCGCTGCAATTCCCTACGGGTCCCCGAAGGGTCACTTTATCGGAGATCTTTTAGAGGATTAGCCGGATGTTGCATGCAGGTGTGTGGGGAAGGGTAAGGGAGGTTAAATCAATTACGTGCAAACAAGATAGTGTGATAAAATCAAGGGTATGGAAGCAGCGACAAGATTGTCTAGGTAACCCTTGGCAGTTAAAAGTACTGCTTAAAAATGACTGACCCCACAAGGCCCACTATGCCTGGGTGTCGCTAGTCAAGGTCAACATGTTTCGCGCCTCTATCGCCCGTAGGTCATTGGAGCTTCGTCAGGACCAAAAACAAAGTGAAGTGCACGTGAGTAAAATACATAAAAGTTAAAATGAGAACCCTCTTATCTCATCCAGGGCGGATCAGGAGACCTGTGTCCCCACTATGTGGTTGTAGCTGTTACATAGAAGCTGCTCCTGGATGATACCTAGAAAGAGAAAAAGCAAAGTAAGCCGCATGTGAGCATCAGTAACAACTTGATGCATCACAAAGTGTCACTTATGTGTACACAGCGCTTCAAATAGAAAGATTACGCGGGCACACAAGACTGATCCACAGTAGATCGGGGGCTGCTAGTTTAAGGAGCCCTTAGGCTCAAAATAATGCATATAATGGTGTTAAAAGGCAACTAGCCTTGGCTGTATAACGTTGATTAAATGTATAATAACTATAGGGCAGGAATCTGCCAATGTTGAAAATTGGTGAAAAGTACCAAACCATGAGGTGGGTAGTTCACATCACAGTGCTTACCAAATATTAATTAAAGCTCTCCTCCAGTGGTCAAGGGAATGAACGCCCCTAAAAGTCGGGCTGTGGAAGCAATAGACACAAACCAGGTATATCGCACGATCACCAGTATTTGCATAACTTTATGCACGCTCGGATTATAAGTGAAACACTGGTTGATATATGCATGTCTTTTTCAACCTCGAGCATGTTACAGTCCCACGCATGAGTTTGGAACGGTAATGAATGAGTTGACATTGCCATACACTAGCTGGTCTATGAAGTATTGCCATTTTTTAGTTGTGAATGTGTCTATCAACGAATAGACTGGTGAAGCAGATTTCTGCTCTATGTGTGTCCCATTGTACCCTGCCCTTTGTCTGTTGATACGCAATTTTCTTTATTCTTAAATTTTACAGGTACACTGCGACCTCCCTAACAGAGAAACAGGTTTAACATAGCCCTATTTCCTATCACTAATTGGAAGAGCACTGTTGTATATCTATATTTTTCTCACTTTATTCACCCTGAGGTCCTGATGAATGCCCGTAAGTCCTAGTTCAAGGCTGTTGAGGCAGAAACATGTCGACCGTCTTTTAACTCACCTCTTTTTAAGATTTGAATACTCTGAGTGCATCTGTTACTCATAATCAGTGCCATAATATGCACTATCACAGAGTTTACCAGTCCCAAATACAGAACCAATAAAATCATCATCTGACTTTTGGGACTTTTTATGACTCCCCTTACCTTTCACTCCCTCATCACTGGCTCACTACTGTACCAACCTTGGGTAAGAACCTCCTGGCGGAGGCTTAATAACCTCACTGACCTGATGATTATGCACACACGTGAACAAAAAGCGGAAAATCAAGATATACCGCTAAATTTACCACCATACCCATCACGTGCATGAGGGTCTTTTATTTGGGACACCCCACGTTCCTCCTGCATACCAAAGGTTGTGCAGGACAAGTGATCCTTCCCCACTTGATTAGTATACATAAGCACAACGGACAAAGTACCTGTGAAGTACGATGGAATTCATTGAAATGGCACTTACTAAGTAATGCGGGTGTAGCCTCTAGTACACCTACCCCTGTCCAAACGCTCGCCGAGAATGAAATAAAGGCAGCGAAATGCAGAGTTTAAATAAATGGATCGGGTGGGGGGTGGAAGAAAGAGAGGCGGTAACTCTTTACGGTGAAGCCTCACAAGGAAGTGTTAAACAGCGCATGTGCGAAACAACGCAGCAGCGGCGCATGCGTATTAGCCGTGCACACTGCTCCCTCGCTTCTGCGCACTGGCTTCATAGTCAAGGAAAATAACAATGCCGGTAATGATTAAGAGTTCACACAAATCTACAAAATTAATCCGGTTTAAGTTACTTCTCACTAGTTCAGGCCTTCCCGTATGAGACAGGTCCTAGTATCATGATTGGACCACACCTCGAAAATTAACTTCAATCTATGTAGGTTTTTCCCGTTTGTGACATGTCCTGATGTCGTGACTGGACCACCCCTTGAAAATTAACTTAAATCTATATGGATGTTTCCAAATTCACAACCATCAACATATAGTTGACGCTTAGGCCATAAAATGGGGACTAAGAGAATACAGCCAAATTGACTAACACCAAGGACAGTAATGTAAGTCCTCACGTATTTTAATGCAAAGAATTAATCCCCCGGAATTATCCGAAGTTACCAATTCAAGGCTTAACATAAAGTCAGCACCCAACGACCCCGAGGACCCGTCTCGTGTGCCTCACTACAGTATGCACCCGCTGCATTCTAAAAAGATTAATGTGATATAATTGATCTCTTTCAAATGAAAGAAGCAAGAGGAGCTCCCTTGAGTGTCTGGGAGAAAGGTTTAGAAGCTCGATGTTTTACCCATCTCTTTCCCTCAGGATGGGTGGTAGATATGATGACCAGACTGTACAGATGCCAGCAGCTAAGTTCAGAACAACTAGACTATAGTCAGAGGATCCTATATTTTGCCAGTATATTCCCTATATATGTCACCTTTTATTTGAGAACGACTTGTCAGGCCTATCTTAAGCACTTAACCACATTCTCTAGACAGGAGTGAATCTGCAAAATATCACTGCAAGGGTATTTGTGGACAAAGTTGAAGGGAAAGAGGAGAACCTGGAATACAACTTGATTAATTTTATGCCGTGCCAACGTGGCACCAATGAATATTGGTATCGTCATCACAGTGAGCTGAAAAGCATGTTGAAAAACCTATGAGCACCCACTCAGTTTCTAACACTGTTTTGCCGAGTGTTCTTGGGTTGATCTTGAATTCCTGCTAAAAGCAAACTCACATATTAAAGACATCAATCTGAAGATACCAGGAGCACTTGATACTTTAACAACCGTTTTCAAGCGATGATGGCTTTCCTCTGTAACAAAACTAATCCTCCTCTTGGACAAGTAAAAGATTTATTTTGGCGCAAAGAGTGGTAAACTAGAGGTTAAGGGTAAAAGATGCCCCAAAATGTGGAAGCAACACTGATGAGTCGGTCTGGTCTTTTATACAACAGTAAGTAACATGTACCATCTCAAAAGACGGTGCAGACAAGGGCTTGAGACAAGTTCTTTGGTTTCAAATTTAGATGTGGAAAGTACGGTCATTAAAAATTTTCCTTTGCATCTGTATTTTTGAACGGGTTGTTGTTTTGGATTCCCATGGGCAGTTATCACTGAAGGAAGTCAATAGCTTTTTGTCTGCAGTCAGACATACCTCGATACGGAAATCACCAAAAATACACACAACCTGAGAAGATCAGACACTACCCAGTATATCAATGACTACAACCCTGTGATTCTGAAGGTGTGGAATGCAAATATGGATCTACAATTTGTTGCAGACAACTCCATCGCTGTTGCTTGCTACATGACTTCATTTATAACACAGTCAAACAAGCATTTACAATGCAATGGTTTCGCCTTTGGAAAAGTTAGTTATTGGCATTGTAAATGACAAAATTTGTATTTATGTGTTGGTTTTGAAAATAGATAAATAAATGGCATTGTCATTTACATTGCCATTAGCTTAATCTCTGCAGTCACTCTGCACTCTCTAGCACTCCCTACTCACTCTGCACTCTCTAGCACTCCCTACTCACTCTGCACTCTCTAGCACTCTCTAGCACTCCCTACCCACTCTGTACTCTCTAGCAGTCCCTAGCACTCCCTCTGCACTCCCTATGCACTCTGCACTCCCTATGCACTCTGCACTCCCTATGCACTCTGCACTCCCTCTGCACTCCCTATGCACTCTGCACTCCCTCTGCACTCTGCACTCCCTCTGCACTCCCTATGCACTCTGCACTCCCTATGCACTCTGCATTCCCTATGCACTCTGCACTCCCTATGCACCCTGCACTCCCTATGCACCCTGCACTCCCTATGCACCCTGCACTCCCTATGCACTCTCCACTCTCCACTCCCTATGCACTCTCCACTCTCCACTCCCTATGCACTCTGCACTCCCTATGCACTCTGCACTCCCTATGCACTCTGCACTCCCTATGCACTTTCCACTCTCCACTCCCTATGCACTCTGCACTCCCTATGCACTCTACACTCTGCACTCCCTATGCACTCTACACTCTGCACTCCCTATGCACTCTCCACTCTCCACTCCCTATGCACTCTCCACTCTCTTTGCACTCTGCACTCCCTATGCACTCTCCACTCTGCACTCCCTATGCACTCTCCACTCTCCACTCCCTATGCACTCTCCACTCCCTATGCACTCTGCACTCCCCACTCTGCACTCCCTATGCACTCCGCACTCCCCACTCTGCACTCCCTATGCACTCTGCACTCCCTATGCACTCTCCACTCTGCACTCCCTATGCACTCTGCACTCCCTATGCACTCTGCACTCCCTATGCACTCTCCACTCTCCACTCCCTATGCACTCTCCACTCCCTATGCACTCTCCACTCCCTATGCACTCTCCACTCTCTATGCACTCCCTATGCACTCTCCACTCCCTATGCACTCCCTACTCTCCACTCCCTATGCACTCTCCACCCCCTATGCACTCCCCATGCACTCTCCACTCCCTATGCACTCCCCACTCCCTATGCACTCCCTACTCTCCGCTCCCTATGCACTCTCCACCCCCTATGCACTCTCCACTCCCTATGCACTCCCTATGCACTCTCCACTCCCTATGCACTCTCCACTCTGCACTCCCTATGCACTCTCCACTCTGCACTCCCTATGCACTCTCCACTCTCTATGCACTCTCCACTCTCCACTCCCTATGCACTCTACACTCTGCACTCCCTATGCACTCTCCACTCCCTATGCACTCTCCACTCTCCACTCCCTATGCACTCTCCACTCCCTATGCACTCTCCACTCTCCACTCCCTATGCACTCTCCACTCTGCACTCCCTATGCACTCTGCACTCCCTATGCACTCCCTATGCACTTTCCACTCTCCACTCCCTCTGCACTCTCCATGCACTCTCCACTCTCCACTCCCTCTGCACTCTCCACTCTCCACTCCCTCTCCACTCTCTCTGCACTCCCTCTCCACTCTCCACTCCTTGTTTCACTCAAAAGAGGACTAGGTACACGAGCCTACAACGGGTTAATAATTAAAGGTGATCAAACAGGTTACGTCTGTTAACAGTATTCACCCGAAACACAAATTAACTCCATGTAGAATTACAGATGAATGGTGGGCACAAATTCTTTAATAAAATGCAAATGAAACACGGGGAAAACATATACGAATCAATTCAAATGTAAACTCAAATAATCTTAACCAAGCCGACCCGATTTTATGCAGTGCATTACGTTACGTTACGGGAATGGAGGCTGAAAGCAACTCACCTGGACTTCGGTCGGCCGCGGAATGGCCAAAACAAACCTCGACGAGCAAAAAAATATAAACCCCGCCCACGGCCGCGATGATGACATCGCAGAGGCGGAGAGCGAAAAAATCTCAGGAACGCCCACGAATCTGGTCCGGCCATGACGGACAGATCTCTGTTCCAATGGCTAGCCTCCATTTATGGAGCTAGCCAATGGAACAGAGGGCGGGACTAAGCAGTACACTGTACAGACATAAGATTTCTCCTGGGGGCGGAGCTAAAGCTCCATGCCCCTATGCACTCTGCACAACCTATGCACTCTGCACTCCATATGCACTCCCTATGCACTTTCCACTCTACACTCTACACTCTGCACTCTACACTCCCTATGCACTCTACACTCCCTATGCACTCTCCACTCTCCACTCCCTATGCACTCTCCACTCTCTATGCACTCTGCACTCCCTATGCACTCTCCACTCTGCACTCCCTATGCACTCTCCACTCCCGATGCACTCTCCACTCTCTATGCACTCTCCACTCTGCACTCCCTATGCACTCTGCACTCCCCACTCTGCACTCCCTATGCACTCTGCACTCCCCACTCCCTATGCACTCTCCACTCTGCACTCCCTATGCACTCTGCACTCCCTATGCACTCTGCACTCCCCACTCTCCACTCCCTATGCACTCGCCACTCCCTATGCACTCTCCACTCCCTATGCACTCCCTATGCACTCTCCACTCCCTACTCTCCACTCCCTATGCACTCTCCACCCCCTATGCACTCTCCACTCCCTATGCACTCTCCACTCCCTATGCACTCTCCACTCCCTATGCACTCTCCACTCCCTATGCACTCCCTATGCACTCTCCACTCTGCACTCCCTATGCACTCTCCACTCTGCACTCCCAATGCACTCTCCACTCTGCACTCCCAATGCACTCTCCACTCTCCACTCCCTATGCACTCTCCACTCTGCACTCCCTATGCACTCTCCACTCCCTATGCACTCTCCACTCTCTATGCACTCTCCACTCTCCACTCCCTATGCACTCTCCACTCTCCACTCCCTATGCACTCTCCACTCCCTATGCACTCTCCACTCCCTATGCACTTTCCACTCTCCACTCCCTATGCACTCTGCACTCCCTATGCACTCTCCACTCTGCACTCTCCACTCCCTATGCACTCTCCACTCCCTATGCACTCTCCACTCCCTATGCACTTTCCACTCTCCACTCCCTATGCACTCTGCACTCCCTATGCACTCTCCACTCTGCACTCCCTATGCACTCTCCACTCCCTATGCACTCTCCACTCAATATGCACTCTCCACTCCCTATGCACTCTCCACTCTCTATGCACTCTCCACTCTCCACTCCCTATGCACTCTCCACTCCCTATGCACTCTCCACTCCCTATGCACTCTCCACTCCCTCTGCACTCCCCACTCCCTATGCACTCTCCACTCTCCACTCCCTATGCACTCTCCACTCCCTATGCACTCTCCACTCTCCACTCCCTATGCACTCTCCACTCCCTATGCACTCTCCACTCCCTATGCACTCTCCATGCACTCTGCACTCCCTATGCACTCTCCACTCTGCACTCTCTATGCACTCTGCACTCTCTATGCACTCTCCACTCCCTATGCACTCTCCACTCTCTATGCACTCTCCACTCCCTATGCACTCTCCACTCCCTATGCACTCTCCACTCCCTATGCACTCTCCACTCCCTATGCACTCTCCACTCTCCACTCCCTATGCACTCTCCACTCTCCACTCCCTATGCACTCTCCACTTTCCACTCCCTATGCACTCTCCACTCCCTATGCACTCTCCACTCCCTATGCACTCTCCACTCTCCACTCCCTATGCACTCTCCACTCCCTATGCACTCTCCACTCCCTATGCACTCTCCACTCCCTATGCACTCTCCACTCTCCACTCCCTATGCACTCTCCACTCTCCACTCCCTATGCACTCTCCACTCCCTATGCACTCTCCACTCCCTATGCACTCTCCACTCTGCACTCCCTATGCACTCCCTATGCACTCTCCACTCTGCACTCCCTATGCACTCTCCACTCTGCACTCTCTATGCACTCTCCACTCTGCACTCCCTATGCACTCTCCACTCTCCACGCACTCGCCACTCCCTATGCACTCTCCGCTCCCTATGCACTCTCCACTCTCCACTCCCTATGCACTCTCCACTCTCCACTCCCTATGCACTCTCCACTCTCCACTCCTTATGCACTCTCCACTCTGCACTCCCTATGCACTCTCCACTACCTATGCACTCTCCACTCCCTATGCACTCTCCACTCCCTATGCACTCTCAACTCTCCACTCCCTATGCACTCTCCACTCTGCACTCCCTATGCACTCTCCACTCCCTATGCACTCTCCACTCTGCACTCCCTATGCACGCTGCACTCCCTATGCACTCCCTATGCACTCCTGTTAGACGGGGACCTGGAGGGTCGGCCGAGCACAAGGGAGAGGCCTCCAGTGAGGACCGTCTCTAACGATCACACAGACAGGTAACTTCCCCCCCACAGATGGACACCACACGAAGATCAGGTCAACACCTTTTATAGGCAATTCTTGGAGTAGGGTGGTACGATACAAGGCGATCAGGACACGATGATCCTCTCAATTCTAGTCTCTAGTAGGGGAAGGGGGTAGCGGGACAGTCTTGGTACCCACAGGTACTGAGGAGTAATGGTGGTAGCTCACAATCCTCGAGCTCGGTGTTCGGAGGGGTCAGACCGCGGCAGCGCCAGCAGGTCCCGAAGAGGTCGTAGGTGGCAACGGGCCGCGGCAGCGCCAGCAGGTCCCAACGAGGATGAAGGTTACGACGGGCCGCGGCAGCGCCAGCAGGTCCCACGAGGAGGAAGGTTGCAGCGGGCCGCGGCAGCGCCAGCAGGTCCCGAAGAGGTCGTAGGTGGCAACGGGCCGCGGCAGCGCCAGCAGGTCCCAACGAGGATGAAGGTTACGACGGGCCGCGGCAGCGCCAGCAGGTCCCACGAGGATGAAGGTTGCAGAGGGCCGCGGCAGCGCCAGCAGGCAGGACAATAGTTCACAAGGCAGGGCTGTGGCAGCGCCAGCAGTCCGTCAAGGATGAGTTCGTCGCGGTGTCTCTCGACTCCAGGATACAACTGCCTTCCTGTCCTGGGGCTGCCTCAGTTATAGGTCTGGCGCCCTTTGATGTCCGGACCCTCGCTCTTGGAGGTCGGGAGGTCTGGGATGAGGGAGTCCAGACACCCAGCAGGGGGGTGGAGCCAGCGCCCGAGGAGGCTGGGGGTGATCGGCACCTGGCGGGGGAGAGCCATCGACACTTCTTACTCCCATTGACCTGCCAAGTGGTCCGTTCACCTCCTGGGTGGATGGTGGTGCCGGGATGTCGGGGCCTGGCCAGGCCCAGGGTCGGGGTCGGGCTGAGGCCGCGCGGCCGCGTGGTGCCGTGTCCAAGATGGCGGCTGGGCCGGGCAATGGTGCTGACGGTGGCCCGGGCCCGTGACACAGGGACATCCGGGAGCAGGCGTCCCATGGGGGACGGGTTGCGGGTTTGTTCTGTGGGTAGTACCTGGAAGGCCGGGACCCGGGCCCTGTCCTGCGGGGAGGGAGCGAGCCCTTCATGGGGCCTGTCCAACATGCGTCCCCCCCAGCTGAAGGCGGGGAGAGTCACCCATCTTCTTGGGGACTTTCCTCGTCGAGGCGGAAAAAGCGGGACAGGCCGTCCGCGTTGGCATGGTCTTGACCAGGGCGATGCTCCACAGTGAAGTCCATCCCCTGCAGGGAGATGGACCATCGCAATAGTTTGGGGTTCTCCCCCCGCATCTGCATGAGCCATTGCAGGGGCCGATGATCTGTCTGTACCCGGAAATGGGTTCCGAAGAGGTACGGCCGGAGCTTCTTGAGGGCCCATACCACTGCGAAGGCCTCTCGCTCAATGGTGCTCCAGCGCTGTTCTCGGGGCAGTAGGCGTCTGCTGATGAAGGCCACTGGTTGGTCCACTCCTTCGGGGTTCAGTTGGGAGAGGACGGCCCCAATACCATGGTCGGAGGCATCGGTCTGCACGATGAACTCGCGGCTGTAGTCGGGGGCCTGGAGCACAGGAGCGGTGCACATGGCGGCCTTCAGCGTTTCGAAGGCTGCTTGACAGTCGGGAGTCCAGTTGACTCTTTTTGGGTGGTTCTTAGACGTAAGTTCCGTGAGGGGCCCCACAATGCTGCCATAGTCCCTTACAAACCGCCGGTAGTATCCGGTGAGCCCCAGGAAGGTTTGGACCTCGGTTTGTGTTTCGGGGGGTTGCCAGGACTGAATGGCAGCTACCTTGAGTTGGAGGGGGGCCACCAGACCGCTCCCCACTTGGTGTCCGAGGTAGGTCACGGACCCCTGGCCGATTTGGCACTTGCTGGCCTTTATGGTGAGGCCGGCCTGTTGGAGGGCCTGCAGGACCTCTCTGAGGTGGTGGAGGTGGTCTGTCCAGTGGCGGCTGTATACCGCGATGTCGTCCAGGTAGGCGGCGCTGAATTCTTCGAGGCCCGCCAATACCTGGTTCACCAGTCTTTGAAAAGTGGCTGGAGCGTTCTTCATGCCGAAGGGCATCACTCTGAAATGGTAGTGCCCATCCGGGGTGGAGAAAGCGGAACGTTCTTGGGCCCTGGGGGTGAGGCCGATCTGCCAGTAGCCCGCTGTCAGGTCGAAGATGCTTAGGTAGCGGGCTGCCCCCATGCGGTCGACTAGTTCATCTGCTCGGGGGATAGGGTGAGCGTCGGTTCGGGTGACCGCGTTCAGACCCCGATAGTCAATGCAGAACCGGAGCTCAGGTGTGGTGCCCGGGGCCGCGGCCTTGGGGACCAAGACGACCGGGCTGGCCCAGGGACTGTCCGAAGGTTCGATGACTCCGAGGGCGAGCATCTTGGAGACTTCTTCTTGGATGCATGTACGTACCCGATCCGGTACTCGGTACGCCCGGTGTCGAACAGGAGGACTGTCCCCCGTGTCCACGTCGTGCAGGCACCAGGAGGTGACTCCGGGTGCGAGGGAGAACAGGTTTGCGAACGGCAGCAGGAGGGCCCGGCAATCTTGACGCTGCTCTGGGGTCAGGGCCTCGGAGAGTCGGACCCCATCCACCGAACCATCTCTTTCCCGGGTCCTCAGTAGGTCAGGGAGGGGCTCGGAGTCTCCTTCTGCGCCATTGTCGGTAGCCATCAGCAGGCTGAGCTCTGAGCGCGCGAAGTGTGGTTTGAGTCTGTTGGCGTGGAGGACCCGGAGGGGGTTCCGGGGGGACTCCAGGTCGATGAGATAGGTGACGGGACTCTTGCGCTCGATCACCTTGAAGGGCCCCGTCCATTTGTCCTGCAAGGCACACGGTTCGATGGGGGACATCACCCATACCTGCTGACCCGGTTCAAACTCGATGGAGGAGGCATGTTGGTCGTACCACTTCTTCATGTCCTCTTGACTGGCCTCCAGATTGGCTTTAGCGATCTCCCTGAATTTCCGGGTCTGATTGCGGAGGGTCAGGAGGTATTTGTAGACGTCTGGAGGGGTTTTTAGGGGGGCCATTTCCCATTCCTCCTTCACTAGGCTGAGAGGCCCGCGAACGGGGTGTCCGTACAGGAGTTCGAAGGGGCTGAAGCCGAGGGACTTCTGGGGGACTTCTCGGTAGGCGAAGAGGAGGCACGGTAGTAGCACGTCCCACTGGCGGCGTAGGGGTTCTTCCAGCCCCATAATCATCCCCTTGAGAGTGCGGTTGAACCGCTCGACCAGTCCGTTCCCCTGGGGGTGATAGGGTGTTG
This sequence comes from Lissotriton helveticus, assembly GCF_964261635.1. NCBI lineage: Eukaryota > Metazoa > Chordata > Amphibia > Caudata > Salamandridae > Lissotriton > Lissotriton helveticus. The sequence continues at coordinate 129,992,013 of NC_136070.1, read as the reverse complement.
TGAATCGGTAAGTGACCCCGCACTGCTGCCAGAGGGATTTCATATACTTTGAAATAAAGTTCGTACCCCTGTCGCTGACGACTTCCCGGGGGAAGCCCACTCGAGAGAAGATCCCCATTAAGGCTCGACCCACTACTGGGGCTGTTATAGTACGAAGGGGGACCGCCTCAGGATAGCGGGTAGCGTGGTCCACCAGGACCAGGATGAAGCGATGCCCCTGTGCTGTTCGGGGGTCCAGGGGCCCCACAATGTCTATTCCCACCCTTTCGAACGGGGTGGTCACCACGGGGAAGGGTTGCAGGGGTGCCTTGAGTTTGCGGCCGCTCTTCCCGCTGGCCTGGCAGGTCGGGCAGGACCGGCAGGGGTTGGAGACGTCATTTCTCATTTTGGGCCAAAAAAAGTGAGTCACCAGGCGGTGGTAGGTCTTGTCTTGCCCCAGGTGCCCAGCCTGGGGGACATCATGGGCCAGGTTCAACAGGAAGTCTCTGAAGTGGAGGGGCACCACCAGCACTCGCCCGGCCCCCAGTTCTGCGATTCTCTGCTCGCTGTACAAGAGATCATTGTCCCAATAAACCCAGTGGGCCCCGGTGGTGTCTCCTTGGCCCTGGGCGAGCGCTTGCTGTCGCAATCCCTCGAGGGAGGGGCAGGTCTTTTGCTCCCGCCGGAATTGTTCTTGGGTGGGCCCCCCTTCTTGACGCCACTGAGCCAGGTCGGGAAGCTCGGGGGGCTGTGTGGACCCCTCTGTGGTGGGGTCCGGGTGGTCGGTCTGGAGGAAGTCCTCTTCTGGAGCGATCGAGGGCGGAGGTGCTGCCCATTCGGGTTCTTCTGGTCCAGGGATGGTGCGGGTGGCCATGGACCGGGTGGTCACGCACGCCCAGTCCGGGAGACCCAACATCCCCAGATGCTCTCTTCTTTCAACAGCCGCCCACGGGGAGCTCTCAAGATCGTTCCCCAGGAGGCAGTCCACGGGGGCATCGTCGCGGACAGTTACTTTCAGCATGCCGGACACTCCTCCCCATTCGAAGGGGACGCAGGCCATCCGACACAGGCTCTCCGAGTTATCTGCCGATCGGACGGGGCAAAGCACGTTTGGCAGGATTTGTTCTGGGGTCACCAGGTGACAACGGACGGCCGTCACACTGGCCCCGGTGTCACGCAGGGCCTCGGCCTTGCGCCCATTTATGCTCACCCATTGGCTGTACTTCCGAGTGTTGGCGGGCAGGGGAGTCCGCGGGACCATGTCTCTTCCTCCTAGGCATGCCAGGGTCATGGCGGCGGGTTCCCACTCGAACTGCTCCGACTCGTAGGCCTCAGAGTCTTCGGAGACTTGTTCTTCTCCTAGGGCGGCGGCCGCCACCTGGCGGGGCCCGGGAACCTGGTTCTTCGGGCAGGTCGGGTCACTGGCATAGTGGCCGACTCGCTGGCATCGATGACACGTCACGTTGGCTCGGAACCCCGGGCGCATCGGGGGGTTTCCCCGGCCCGCTGGGGGCGGGGTGGCGTTAGCGGGAGCGGCTGGGACCGCGTCTCTGCCCCGGCCCTGTCCTCCACCTCCTCCCCGGGGGCGATGATGACCGTGGTTGGTTCTGTTCTGCTCGTTCGGCCCACTCCGGGCCACTCGGGTGCTCTCCCACCGGTCAGCCTCGGTGGCGAGCTGCCGTGGGTCAGTCAATTTACTGTCAAGGAGGTGCTGCCTGAGCTCGACGAAGCAGTTGTTGGAGAGGTGCTCCCACACAATGAGATTGAAGAGTTGTTCGTAAGTGGTTACGTTGTTACCCTTGATCCATCCCTCGAAGGCCCGGCTGAAATAGTTCACGTATTCCAACCACGTTGTACCTGGGATCCGGGTGCAGTTGCGGAACCTCTGGCGGTACATTTCGGGCGTAAGCCCATATCGACTGAGGAGGGCGGCCTTCATGTGGTCATAGGACGTCATTTGATGGTCCGGAAGCTGCAGCAGGGCATCACGGCCCTCATTGACGAATCTCCCCCATAGACCGGCTCCCCAGTCACTTCGAGCGACCCGGTGGGCAGTCATGGCGATCTCATAGGCCTTGAACCACTGCTGTATGTCGTCGTTCCGGTGATATTCTCGGACCACATCCTTGGGGATGTGGACCTTCTGCTCGGTAGTACCCGGGGAGCGCGGTGGCTCGGGCACCCCTAGGTTTTTGTTCAGTTTGCGTATTTCTATCTCCGCTAGTTTGCACTCGTGCTCGTATGCCAGTCTTTTTTTCTTCGAGATCCCTCTGTCTCTGTTTTTCCTCTCGCTCTTCTCTGAGCCGTAAGTGTTCTAGGTTTATTTTTTGTTCCGCCAGCTTCAATTCTCCGTCTAATTTGAGTCGTGCCAAGTCTAACTCGTGTAATCTATTTTTTTCCCGCTCCTGGATCTCTTCTCGGGAGGGGCCTGTTCTCCGTTCTTCCGTCAGGGTGGTGTTGACTTCCGGGGCTACGGGGTCCCGGGGGGTTGCGGTATTCGTCTCTGTCCAGGCCTCTAGGGCGTTTTTGAAGTCTTCTTTTGTGCTTAGCCCGGTGGTAGCAATGCCTAAGTCCATGCAAAATTGTTTGAGCTCTCGGTGGTTGTATTCTTCCAGCCTTTCCATCTGGAACTTCTCTGCCGATCCGTTCTCTTTGGTCGTCATTGTGGTTTTAGTCTAGGGTGAGTTCCTGTCTGTACGGTACGCGTTGGTTCGGATCGCGCCGCTGGCCACCAATGTTAGACGGGGACCTGGAGGGTCGGCCGAGCACAAGGGAGAGGCCTCCAGTGAGGACCGTCTCTAACGATCGCACAGACAGGTAACTTCCCCCCCACAGATGGACACCACACGAAGATCAGGTCAACACCTTTTATAGGCAATTCTTGGAGTAGGGTGGTACGATACAAGGCGATCAGGACACGATGATCCTCTCAATTCTAGTCTCTAGTAGGGGAAGGGGGTAGCGGGACAGTCTTGGTACCCACAGGTACTGAGGAGTAATGGTGGTAGCTCACAATCCTCGAGCTCGGTGTTCGGAGGGGTCAGACCGCGGCAGCGCCAGCAGGTCCCGAAGAGGTCGTAGGTGGCAACGGGCCGCGGCAGCGCCAGCAGGTCCCAACGAGGATGAAGGTTACGACGGGCCGCGGCAGCGCCAGCAGGTCCCGAAGAGGTCGTAGGTGGCAACGGGCCGCGGCAGCGCCAGCAGGTCCCAACGAGGATGAAGGTTACGACGGGCCGCGGCAGCGCCAGCAGGTCCCACGAGAATGAAGGTTGCAGAGGGCCGCGGCAGCGCCAGCAGGCAGGACAATAGTTCACAAGGCAGGGCTGTGGCAGCGCCAGCAGTCCGTCAAGGATGAGTTCGTCGCGGTGTCTCTCGACTCCAGGATACAACTGCCTTCCTGTCCTGGCGCTCTTTGATGTCCGGACCCTCGCTCTTGGAGGTCGGGAGGTCTGGGATGAGGGAGTCCAGACACCCAGCAGGGGGGTGGAGCCAGCGCCCGAGGAGGCTGGGGGTGATCGGCACCTGGCGGGGGAGAGCCATCGACACTTCTTACTCCCATTGACCTGCCAAGTGGTCCGTTCACCTCCTGGGTGGATGGTGGTGCCGGGATGTCGGGGCCTGGCCAGGCCCAGGGTCGGGGTCGGGGTCGGGCTGAGGCCGCACGGCCGCGTGGTGCCGTGTGCAAGATGGCAGCTGGGCCGGGCAATGGTGCTGACGGTGGCCCGGGCCCGTGACACAGGGACATCCGGGAGCAGGCGTCCCATGGGGGACGGGTTGCGGGTTTGTTCTGTGGGTAGTACCTGGAAGGCCGGGACCCGGGCCCTGTCCTGCGGGGAGGGAGCGAGCCCTTCATGGGGCCTGTCCAACAACTCCCTATGCACTTTCCACTCTCCACTCCCTATGCACTCTACACTCTCCACTCCCTATGCACTCTCCACTCTCCACTCCCTATGCACTCTCCACTCCCGCACTCTCCACTCTCCACTCTCCACTCTCCACTCCCTATGCACTCTCCACTCCCTATGCACTCTCCACTCTTCACTCCCTATGCACTCTCCACTCCCTATGCACTCTCCACTCTCCACTCCCTATGCACTCCCTATGCACTCTCCACTCTCTATGCACTCTCCACTCTCCACTCCCTATGCACTCTCCACTCCCTATGCACTCTCCACTCCCTATGCACTCTCCATTCTTCACTCCCTATGCACTCTCCACTCCCTATGCACTCTCCACTCCCTATGCACTCTCCACTCCCTATGCACTCCCTATGCACTCTCCACTCTCCACTCCCTATGCACTCTCCACTCTCCACTCCCTATGCACTCTCCACTCCCTATGCACTCTCCACTCCCTATGCACTCTCCACTCCCTATGCACTCACCACTCCCTATGCACTCCCCACTCCCTATGCACTCTCCACTCTGCACTCCCTATGCACTCTCCACTCTGCACTCTCTATGCACTCTCCACTCTGCACTCCCTATGCACTCTCCACTCCCTATGCACTCTCCACTCCCTATGCACTCTCCACTCTCCACTCCCTATGCACTCTCCACTCTCCACTCCCTATGCACTCTCCACTCTCCACTCCTTATGCACTCTCCACTCTGCACTCCCTATGCACTCTGCACTCCCTATGCACTCTCCACTCCCTATGCACTCTCCACTCCCTATGCACTCTCCACTCCCTATGCACTCTCCACTCCCTATGCACTCTCCACTCTCCACTCCCTATGCACTCTCCACTCTCCACTCCCTATGCACTCTGCACTGCCTATGCACTCTCCACTCTGCACTCCCTATGCACGCTGCACTCCCTATGCACTCCCTATGCACTTTCCACTCTCCACTCCCTATGCACTCTACACTCTCCACTCCCTATGCACTCTCCACTCCCTATGCACTCTCCACTCCCTATGCACTCTCCACTCCCTATGCACTCTCCACTCTCCACTCCCTATGCACTCTGCACTCCCTATGCACTCTCCACTTCCTCTGCACTCTCCACTCTCCATGCACTCTCCACTCTCCACTCCCTATGCACTCTCCACTCTCCACTCTGCACTCCCTATGCACTCTCCACTCTGCACTCCCTATGCACTATGCACTCTCCACTCCCTCTGCACTCTCCACTCCCTCTGCACTCTCCACTCTCCACTCCCTCTGTACTCTCCACTCTCCACTCCCTCTGCACTCTCCACTCCCTCTGCACTCTCCACTCTCTCTGCACTCTGCACTCTCCACTCTCCACTCCCTCTGCACTCAAAAGAGGACTAGGTACACGAGCCTACAATGGGTTAAGGTTACGTCTGTTAACAGTATTCACCCGAAACACAAATTAACTCCATGTAGAATTACAGATGAATGGTGGGCACAAATTCTTTAATAAAATGCAAATGAAACACGGGGAAAACATATACGAATCAATTCAAATGTAAACTCAAATAATCTTAACCAAGCCGACCCGATTTTATGCAGTGCATTACGTTACGGGAATGGAGGCTGAAAGCAACTCACCTGGACTTCGGTCGGCCGCGGAATGGCCAAAACAAACCTCGACGAGCAAAAAAAATAAACCCCGCCCACGGCCGCGATGATGACATCGCAGAGGCGGAGAGCGAAAAAATCTCGGGAACGCCCACGAATCTGGTCCGGCCATGACGGACAGATCTCTGTTCCAATGGCTAGCCTCCATTTATGGAGCTAGCCAATGGAACAGAGGGCGGGACTAAGCAGTACACTGTAGAGACATAAGATTTCTCCTGGGGGCGGAGCTAAAGCTCCATGCCCCTATGCACTCTGCACACCCTATGCACTCTGCACTCCATATGCACTCCCTATGCACTATGCACTTTCCACTCTCCACTCCCTATGCACTCTGCACTCCCTATGCACTCTACACTCTGCACTCCCTATGCACTCTACACTCCCTATGCACTCTACACTCCCTATGCACTCTCCACTCTCCACTCCCTATGCACTCTCCACTCTCTATGCACTCTGCACTCCCTATGCACTCTCCACTCTGCACTCCCTATGCACTCTCCACTCCCGATGCACTCTCCACTCTCCACTCCCTATGCACTCTCCACTCTGCACTCCCTATGCACTCTGCCCTCCCCACTCTGCACTCCCTATGCACTCTGCACTCCCCACTACGCACTCCCTATGCACTCTCCACTCTGCACTCCCTATGCACTCTGGACTCCCTATGCACTCTGCACTCCCTATGCACTCTCCACTCTCCACTCCCTATGCACTCGCCACTCCCTATGCACTCTCCACTCCCTATGCACTCTCCACTCTCCACTCCCTATGCACTCCCTATGCACTCTCCACTCTCCACTCCCTATGCACTCCCTATGCACTCTCCACTCTCCACTCCCTACTCTCCACTCCCTATGCACTCTCCACCCCCTATGCACTCTCCACTCCCTATGCACTCTCCACTCCCTATGCACTCCCTATGCACTCTCCACTCTGCACTCCCTATGCACTCTCCACTCTGCACTCCCAATGCACGCTCCACTCTGCACTCCCTATGCACTCTCCACTCTCCACTCCCTATGCACTCTCCACTCTGCACTCCCTATGCACTCTCCACTCTCTATGCACTCTCCACTCCCTATGCACTCTCCACTCCCTATGCACTCTCCACTCCCTATGCACTCTCCACTCCCTATGCACTCCCTATGCACTTTCCACTCTGCACTCCCTATGCACTCTCCACTCTGCACTCCCTATGCACTCTCCACTCTGCACTCCCTATGCACTCTCCACTCCCTATGCACTCTCCACTCCCTATGCACTTTCCACTCTCCACTCCCTATGCACTCTGCACTCCCTATGCACTCTCCACTCTGCACTCCCTATGCACTCTCCACTCCCTATGCACTCTCCACTCAATATGCACTCTCCACTCTCCACTCCCTATGCACTCTCCACTCTCTATGCACTCTCCACTCTCCACTCCCTATGCACTCTCCACTCTCCACTCCCTATGCACTCTCCACTCCCTCTGCACTCCCCACTCCCTATGCACTCTCCACTCCCTATGCACTCTCCACTCTCCACTCCCTATGCACTCTCCACTCCCTATGCACTCTCCACTCCCTATGCACTCTCCACTCCCTATGCACTCTCCACTCCCTATGCACTCTCCATGCACTCTGCACTCCCTATGCACTCTCCACTCTGCACTCTCTATGCACTCTGCACTCTCTATGCACTCTCCACTCCCTATGCACTCTCCACTCTCTATGCACTCTCCACTCCCTATGCACTCTCCACTCCCTATGCACTCTCCACTCCCTATGCACTCTCCACTCCCTATGCACTCTCCACTCCCTATGCACTCTCCACTCTCCACTCCCTATGCACTCTCCACTCTCCACTCCCTATGCACTCTCCACTTTCCACTCCCTATGCACTCTCCACTCCCTATGCACTCTCCACTCTCCACTCCCTATGCACTCTCCACTCCCTATGCACTCTCCACTCCCTATGCACTCCCTATGCACTCTCCACTCTCCACTCCCTATGCACTCTCCACTCTCCACTCCCTATGCACTCTCCACTCCCTATGCACTCTCCACTCCCTATGCACTCTCCACTCCCTATGCACTCTCCACTCCCTATGCACTCTCCACTCTGCACTCCCTATGCACTCTGCACTCCCTATGCACTCTCCACTCTGCACTCTCTATGCACTCTCCACTCCCTATGCACTCTCCACTCTCCACTCCCTATGCACTCGCCACTCCCTATGCACTCTCCGCACCCTATGCACTCTCCACTCTCCACTCCCTATGCACTCTCCACTCCCTATGCACTCTCCACTCCTTATGCACTCTCCACTCTGCACTCCCTATGCACTCTCCACTACCTATGCACTCTCCACTCCCTATGCACTCCCTATGCACTCTCCACTCTGCACTCCCTATGCACTCTCCACTCCCTATGCACTCTCCACTCTGCACTCCCTATGCACGCTGCACTCCCTATGCACTCCCTATGCACTCCCTATGCACTTTCCACTCTCCACTCCCTATGCACTCTACACTCTCCACTCCCTATGCACTCTCCACTCTCCACTCCCTATGCACTCTCCACTCTCCACTCCCGCACTCTCCACTCTCTACTCCCTATGCACTCTCCACTCTCCACTCCCTATGCACTCTCCACTCCCTATGCACTCTCCACTCTTCACTCCCTATGCACTCTCCACTCCCTATGCACTCCCTATGCACTCTCCACTCTCTATGCACTCTCCACTCCCTATGCACTCTCCATTCTCCACTCCCTATGCACTCTCCACTCTCCACTCCCTATGCACTCTCCACTCCCTATGCACTCCCTATGCACTCTCCACTCCCTATGCACTCTCCACTCTCCACTCCCTATGCACTCTCCACTCCCTATGCACTCTCCACTCCCTATGCACTCTCCACTCCCTATGCACTCTCCACTCCCTATGCACTCTGCACTCCCTATGCACTCTGCACTCTGCACTCCCTATGCACTCTCCACTCTGCACTCTCTATGCACTCTCCACTCTGCACTCCCTATGCACTCTCCACTCCCTATGCACTCTCCACTCCCTATGCACTCTCCACTCTCCACTCCCTATGCACTCTCCACTCTCCACTCCCTATGCACTCTCCACTCTCCACTCCCTATGCACTCTCCACTCTCCACTCCTTATGCACTCTCCACTCTGCACTCCCTATGCACTCTCCACTCCCTATGCACTCTCCACTCCCTATGCACTCTCCACTCCCTATGCACTCTCCACTCCCTATGCACTCTCCACTCCCTATGCACTCTCCACTCTCCACTCCCTATGCACTCTCCACTCTGCACTCCCTATGCACTCTGCACTGCCTATGCACTCTCCACTCTGCACTCCCTATGCACGCTGCACTCCCTATGCACTCTCTATGCACTCCCTATGCACTTTCCACTCTCCACTCCCTATGCACTCTACACTCTCCACTCCCTATGCACTCTCCACTCTCCACTCCCTATGCACTCTCCACTCCCTATGCACTCTCCACTCCCTATGCACTCTCCACTCTCCACTCCCTATGCACTCTGCACTCTCCACTCCCTATGCACTCTGCACTCCCTATGCACTCTCCACTTCCTCTGCACTCTCCACTCTCCACTCCCTATGCACTCTCCACTCTCCACTCCCTATGCACTCTCCACTCTCCACTCTGCACTCCCTATGCACTCTCCACTTGCACTCCCTATGCACTCTCCACTCTGCACTCCCTATGCACTCTCCACTCTCCACTCCCTCTGCACTCTCCACTCTCCACTCCCTCTGTACTCTCCACTCTCCACTCCCTCTGCACTCTCCACTCTCCACTCCCTCTGCACTCTCCACTCTCCACTCCCTCTGCACTCAAAAGAGGACTAGGTACACGAGCCTACAATGGGTTAAGGTTACGTCTGTTAACAGTATTCACCCGAAACACAAATTAACTCCATGTAGAATTACAGATGAATGGTGGGCACAAATTCTTTAATAAAATGCAAATGAAACACGGGGAAAACATATACGAATCAATTCAAATGTAAACTCAAATAATCTTAACCAAGCAGACCCGATTTTATGCAGTGCATTACGTTACGGGAATGGAGGCTGAAAGCAACTCACCTGGACTTCGGTCGGCCGCGGAATGGCCAAAACAAACCTCGACGAGCAAAAAAAATAAACCCCGCCCACGGCCGCGATGATGACATCGCAGAGGCGGAGAGCGAAAAAATCTCGGGAACGCCCACGAATCTGGTCCGGCCATGACGGACAGATCTCTGTTCCAATGGCTAGCCTCCATTTATGGAGCTAGCCAATGGAACAGAGGGCGGGACTAAGCAGTACACTGTACAGACATAAGATTTCTCCTGGGGGCGGAGCTAAAGCTCCAGATGCCGTCTGAGATTTCTGCAGTCTTACCACGATATTGTACAGCTTCAGCTTAAAAATACTTTCCCACAGAGAAATAGGTTCTTATGAGTGCTCAGAAAGGTCGACCTTGGCTAGTCTCTTCTCCAAGTAAAAAGGAATTGTGTGGGTTAGCCTAAGTCTTGCAAGCAGTCGAAATAGAGTACTAAAGTATTTCCCAGGAATACAATATCTTGCAGAATTCAATCCAGAAAGTAGAGATATTTTAAAAACTAAAATTCTGGATACATACTAGTCCTCATCTTAAAAACATGTGCTTCTATGAAGAACTTCAGCAGTACACATATAGAAGTAATGTAACCGAAAAAACAGAAGAAAGATATGGAGTACTTGGAAGTGATGGTTGTTTGGTCAGACAACAAAAGAAAAGTAGAGTTTAAAATATGGTCATGATACTCATGGTAAACAGAAAACTGCATTCAATGAAACAAGGTAGACAAATCTGAAATTTTGTTTTTCAAATGAAATATATTTAGCCTTCCTAATAAGAAGGGTGACATCAAAGAAAACAACCATCGAACAGTTATTCGTCATGCGGGTGCTATACCCGTGACTCTTCAGGGCTGGGTAAAAGATAAAAATATATGGTACAATGTGGAAAAATACACATGACAGTGAATCACTACAAGGTGATTTGCGCAGGAAAACACCTCTCATGAGTGAAAACCCTATATGGTGGAAGGTGAAATGAAAAAACATAGTAATGGTGACATCACACAAGTTAAAGGTAGAAACATAGTGAAGAAAACTAGACTCTGATTGAAAAACCGTGAACATATCAAAAGGGGGAGCTCATATTAAAAGGGGGAGCTCATATTGAGATATCATCAGCAGATGCAGTCATGTTAGATGTTCTTTTCTGAAATAAAAGTATATTGCGTAAGTTAAAGATAAAATCCAAAATGTGTGGTGACGCATGAGTGAAGTCAACTGGCAAGAAACGCAGTCAGACAAATTTAAACAATGATTGGGAAAATCAAGATGGGGTGTATACAAGCGTAAATGGTCAAAACGAAAACCCTTTTGATTCAACACTAGGACAGTTAAAAAAAAGAAAGGTATCATCAAGAAATAGTGCCAGATCTATAATCTCGTTGATTAAACAACTGCAGTCCCAGTTATGCTAAGCGGAATTTCACATGTGGTGTAAACATTAAGGGAAGTGCCAGAGAAGTTCAAATCATTAATATTTGTATATGCAGTTCGTACAATCACGCACCACTAAACCGACCAAAACAGTGGTAAACATAATAACGACATATCCCCCATTCCAAGAATAAACGTTAAACTCCATTTGTGGTAATCGAAACCCAGATTGGGGAAAGGAGAGTGAAATAGGATGGAAGAAAAAATGGAAAAGAGTGCCTGGTAATGCGGCGCTGTAGGGAAAATGGTACCTTTTAGTGGTCAAATAGTCATGGGTTCTGTGGGGGGGGAAGAAACACACAGGGTGGAGGGAGTTAATCAGGGAACTGGGGCAAGAGATTCTCCGAATGCTCAAAATGCCCTGACGTGTGGACTACTCACCGATATGCCGGTGATATTTCCGACCCGGCAGGCACGGGTTGTAGGAAATGGTATCCTGGTATGGTTATGACTCCAAGTGAAGGAGAATGTTAAGACGGTTGGGTACAGCCGTCTCTAAGCACATCTGAGGAAAAACACTGCAAGGGATTAAGTCCCTGGGAATGCGGGTAGTAAAATCAAGCAACTAGAAGCCGAGGGCCATGTCACAGGGGATGGGCTTACCTGTGAAGTGGTGCTTCAGCAACGACCGGTGGTTTCTTGTGTTTCTATCAGAGAACCCGTGTGAGTGTTACTCCCACTATTTAATGGCAGCGGGAGCGGGAAGTGTCTAGCGAGCTGTAATTGAAAACTAGACCGCTAACCTAGGGTTGTTGGATGGCGGAAGTGTGTCGATGGTGCGCGGGTATTGGAAACTGAAAAGGGAATGGTTGGTGCGTCTACAGCGTCAACCTAGTGTGGGTGCATGGAAGTGAGTCAGTAATGAGCTAAATGAGCGTAACTAGGATACTAGGGCGGGCATAGTGGCCACAGTAAAGAAGCCAATATCACGGCGTCCCTTAAGGCAAAAGAGAGAATGGGGTGACTGCTACGTACTGCGTCATCCCACAGGGAAAATTTAGTGAAAAAGAGTGTAAATAGGAAAAAGGAGTTGTTAGAGACCCATGTAAAACACAATGTGTATATACCAAATTAAATGTTAATACAAATATCACTAATCCATCTGTACATGCTTACCGCTACCAGCCCAGGCGGCAATCTTCCTGCACACTCAGAAACCCTACACAGAACCCTCAGTTTACTTCAACTATTCGATAAGTCTCTGACATACCAGTAATGGATAGAGACAAGGAGGCTTCTGAATAATTCGATAATCTGGCTAAAGGTATCCGCACAACAACTCCCTCTAAGAGTGCAATCCATCTAAAGAAAGAAAGCTTGAAAGAAAAGTTAATTAAACTTGAAAGACGGAAGAAAACCGAGAGCTCACATTGGTGGGACGGTGCCACGCTTAAGCAGTACATTCGTTTGAACAGGGTCCCAAGGGGACTCCGATCACAAATTTTCCCCACATTCGATGATCTCGATGATGATTTATTTGGCAGGTGGGAAGAAACACTTACCAACAACTCTACCACACTGATACACATATTAATAGAGAACGCGGAACGTAAAGTCAACACGCTACAAACAGAAATCATTACTCTGGAGAAAGAAATCCAAGCACTAGATCTCAAAGAGGCTACAGAAAAAAACTATGTAATACTGAACAAAATTCTCCCAAAACACCAAAACGACATAAAAGAACGCAAAACGAGACAACTTAAACGTGACGAAGCGGACTACAGAGAAGGCCGAGTATTCACCTTCGCACAGAAATATGACAAATTGGTACAGAATAACCAACGTATAGACAAAACTGCCAAAGCAGACAGTGCCTCTATCTCCTCGAGCTCAACATCATCAGTAGTATTTCTACTAGTCAATCAATCAATCAATCAATCAATCAATGCATTTATAAAGCGCACTACTCACCCGGAGGGTCTCAAGGCGCTTGGGGGGGGGGGGTCCGCTACTGCTCGAACAGCCAGGTCTCTTGAGTGAGAGTGACGTAGAGAAGAAGGGGGTGCTGTTCAAGAGTACTTTCCCCACCAGTCAAATTTTTTACAGGGAAATTCAGACTATACGACGGGAAAACCGTACACAACAGAGGGTGAACCCAACAGACGCAAAACCCGCCGAGGGAAGAGAGACGGCCAAGGAAGAATACAAAAAGAAGTTGAGATCGGGAGATGGGAAGAAACTTTATTCACAAGTAAAGAAGCCCAAGTGGTAAATCTCTCTTCGAAATCCTTAATGACTGACATGATTTCTCTCTTGAGTAAAGGTCTGAGCTTCCACCCACATGAACAGGCTGACTCATGCAGAGCTAGAATCGACCTCTTTAAATACATTAGGGGCCTCAATCTGAAGAAGTTTTTTTCTGGGGCAGCCAGAAATATCGATGCATTAATGACCATTCATGATGAGAATCCCTTAAACTCTACAAGCATTAATGATCTCAAGGTCACACACCTTCTTTTATCTTTAGCTGATTGTAACAATCCCACTAACACCTTGGAAGATTTCCGTAGACATCGACACACACCAGACTATAGCGAGTGGACTTAAAATGAAGTCAAAGTGGACACCCACCCTACCGGGCGGAAATTCTGTGGACACTTTTTATAACCTAGTCCTTGAGGACATAGATAGGCATGACAACAAATTGAGGAACACCAAGAGAAGAGGTAGAGATAACCTGTCTAGGAATGAACGTCTGGCTCTGAACACCCTATGTACTGACACTAATATCATTATAAGGGAGTCTGACAAGGGTGGGAATATGGCAGTCATGGACAGATCTGACTACCACAATGAGATCCACACGGAACTCCAAGACACCACCTGTTATGAGCTACTCAACCACAACCCTATGGGGCCCCTTACTACTCTTATCAATAAACATCTGACGGAATGGCAAGATCAAGGCATCCTTGACGAAGATGAGACCCTATACTTGAAAGTATCAAGACCCACATTCCATTGGCTATACACCCTCCCCAAAATCCATAAGCAAGCCGACTTCCTACCAGACAGACCCATAGTGTCCGGGATGGGTGGGCCAACGGAAAAAGTTTTACAATACGTGGACCTTTTTTTTAACCCAATGGTCCAAAATCTTCACTCCTTCATACAAGACACAAAACACATCTTGAGTGTCTTGGCTGACATACAGTGGCAACCAGGCATGGTCATGGCCGCCTTAGATGTGGTATCGTTATATACATCGATCAAACCTGACATGGGTCTACAAGCAGTCACCAAGTATTTACACAATAGACCCCCGACACTATGGCAACACACCAACATGTTACTTTCAATGATGAACATCATCCTAAATAACAATGTGTTCATGTATGACAAACAGTGGTACAGAAACAAAGGGGTGGGCCATGGGATCCAAATTCTCACCATCTTTAGCTAATCAGTATATGGGTTCTCTTGAATCAGAATGAATTTGGGGTACCAAGGGATCCGAATGGATGGATCATATCATCTACTGGGGAGGTACATCGATGACTGCCTCCTCCTTTGGTCTGGCACCCAAGACAGTCTCAAAAAATGTTGTGATCACCTTAACAGTAATGATATGGATATGAAGTTTACATGTGAATCCTGCACCACCAGTGTGAGCTTCCTTGACGTCGAATTGTACATCAAAGATAACTGCTTACATAGTCGCCTACACCGCAAAGAAAGCTTGTGTAATGCTGTCTTACATGCCACAAGCTCCCATCCACCTCACCAGACAAACAACATCCCTTATGGTGACTTTGTCCGAGCCAGGCGCAATTGCAGTGAAGATTCAGATTTCCATAAGTGTATTAGGGACATGGAGATGAGGTTCGCCAATAGAGGCTACGAACCACACACCATAAGAAAGGCCTCTTTGCGAGTCAACCGACTAGACAGAGGTACTACACTGAAGAAGAAACAGCCTAAAACACAGAAAACACAACCTGTCAGAATGATTATGGATTACAACGAAATAAGCTTCATAATGGAAAAAAGTCTCAAAAAACACTGGAACATACTTCTGGGTGACAGGACTCAAGGATGCGATAGGCCCGAAACCCCAAATCACATACAGGTAGGGTAGAAACCTGAAAAATTGACTGAGCCCAACAGCACCACGGACGACCAAGATCACTATGTGGCTAACGCCAATCTCCAAAGGTTTCTTCAAGTGTGGATGCTGTGGGGCCTGTAAATGGGCCCACCATGGTGCCAAGAACTTCTACGGCTACAAGAAGAAGAAATATGACATCCATTATAAGATTACGTGCAACACCAAATATGTCACCTATGTGATAGAATGTACCTGCAAGAGTCAGTATGTAGGCAGCACTATTCGACCACTCAAAGAGCGCATCACTGAATAAGCAAGAGCCATCCACCGGCAAGATGCACGCTACCTCATGGCCCTTCATGTTGCATCCTGCCCCACACAGGGTGCGCACAAAATATTCCAGTTCTTTGGAATAGATGTAACGGAGGCCAACATAAGAGGTGGTAATCGAGAACTCAGGCTCAGACGCCAAGAAGCAAGCTGGATTATGCGTCTACAATCTTTTCGATACGGCCAGAACTCTGATCACGAGCTGCAATACTTACTTGGAACCTGATAAACTCCGGTGTTTCTTCCAAAAACATGACTCAATGGGACTAACCCTGGTCAACCTTTCATCGTGATCTGAGATGTACATCGTGTCCCTTTCTGGCATTTCGCCCCCTCTACAAAGTAATCACCCTTGAGTAGAACTAGTTGTTTGTTGCTTGACTTTACCCTATCTTTGTATGTAGTTCTCCTCTGACCAGTTAAGACAGACTTATACTGCAATATGGTTACCAATATAACATTTGTTTGAGGATTTCACCTTATTGTAAGAATGTTTTTTTATACAATGATGACAAAGGACCTCATCTGTGGTTCCAATGCATGATGTGTAAATGCATACCAATAATTACCTGCCTAATAATGGTACTGATGATCTGCACAATATGAATAAGCATGTACAGATGGATTTGTAATATTTGTATTAACATTTCATTTTGTATATACATATTACATGGGTCTCTAACAACTCCTTTATCCTATGTACGCTCTTTTACACTAACTTTTCCCTATGGGATGACACAGTACGTATCAGTCACCCCATTTTCTCTTTTGCCTTAAGGGACACCCTGATATTGGCTCCTTTACTGTGGGCACTATGCCCACCCTAGTATCCTAGTTACGCTCATTTCGCTCATTACTGACTCACTTCCATGCACCCACACTAGGTTGACTCTGTAGATGCACCAACAATTCCCTTTTCAGTTTCCAGTACCCGCGCACCATCAACACGCTTCCGCCATCCAACAACCCTAGGTTAGCGGTCTAGTTTTCAATTACAGCTCGCTAGACACTTCCCGCTCCCACTGCAATTAAATAGTGGGAGCAACACTCACACAGGTTCTCCGATAGAAACACAAGAAACCACCGGTCCTTGCTGAAGCTCCATTTCACAGGTAAGCCCGTCCCCTGTGACATGGCCCATGGCTTCCAGTTACTTGATTTTACTGTCCGCATTCCCAGTGACTTAATCCCTTGCCGTGTTTTTCCTCAGATGTGCGTAGAGACGGCTGTACCCGACCGGCTTAACATTCTCCTTCACTTGGAGTCATAACCATATCAGGATACCATTTCCTACAACCCGTGCCGGCCCGGTCGGAAATATCACTGGCATTTCGGTGAGTAGTCCGCATGTCAGGGCATTTTGAGCATTCGGAGCATCTCTTGCCCAGTTCCCTGATTAACTCCCACCACCCTGCGTGTTTCTTTTTCCCCCCCCACAGAAATCATGACTATTTGACCACTCAAAGGTACCATTTTCCCCACAGCACCGCATTACCAGCTTCCATTTTTTCTTCCATCGTATTTCACTCTCCTTTCCCCAATCTGGGTTTCGATTACCACAAATGGAGTTTGTTAACATTTATTCTTAGAATGGGGGATATGTCGGTATTATGTTTACCACTGTTTTGGTCGGTTTAGTGGTGCGTGATTGTACGAACGGCATATACAAATATTAATGATTTGAACTTCTCTGGTACTTGCCCTAATGTTTACACCACATGTGAAATTTCGCTTAGCATAACTGGGACTGCAGTTGTTTCATCAACGAGATTATAGATCTGGCACTATTTCATGATGATACCTTTCTTTTTTTTAACTGTCCGAGTGTTGAATCAAAAGCGTTTTCGTTTTGTAAACAATTAAGTTCAAGAATTTCCTGCTTCAAACGTTCAATATTTTTCTAAAACAAATGTCCATTTCCTTACAGCATAGCATGACCATTTACGCTTGTATACATCCCATCTTGATTTTCCCAATCATTGTTTAAATTTGTCTGACTGCGTTTCTTGCCAGTTGACTTCAATCACGCGTCACCACACATTTTGGAATTTATCTTTAACTTAAGCAATATACTTTTATTTCAGAAAAGAACATCCAACATGACTGCATCTGCTGATGATATCTCAATATGAGCTCCCCCTTTTGATATGTTCTCGGTTTTTCAATCAGAGTCTAGTTTTCTTCACTATGTTTCTATCTTTAACTTGTGTGATGTCACCATCACTATGTTTTTTCATTTCGCCTTCCACCATATAGGATTTTCACTCACAAGAGGTGTTTTCCTGCACAAATCACCTTGTAGCCATTCAATGTCATGTGTATTTTTCCACACTGTACCATATCTTTTTATCTTTCACCCCCAGCCATGAAGAGTCACGGGTATAGCTCCCGCATGACAAAACACATGTAGGCTGGTTGTTTGCTTTAATGTCACCCTTCCTATTAGGAAGGCTAAATATATTTAATTTGAAAAACGTTTCAGATTTGTCTACCTTGTTTCATTGAATGCAGTTGTCTGTTTACCATAATTATCATAACCATATTTTAAACTTTACGTGTGTACGGGACTTTTGTTCTAATCATTGAGTGAGCCCTTGTCACTCCCTACAGAGGTTTTAGGGTCTCCTCTGCCCTGTAGCACGGTCATATTGTAAATACTTTCATCAATCACTTACCGCTACCAGCCCAGGCACCAATCTTCCTGCACACTCGGAAACCCTACACAGAACCCTCAACAAAAGAAATGTAATTAACCACTGAAAGCTTAGTTGCCAAACCCCAGAGAGATTTTCTACTTGCCAATTTTGCAGTTGCTCAAGCCATATGCGTGCAGAATCAGAATTACTTGGACACTATGACTGTTACAAAAACTCTTTCAACCTGTGAAAGAGACCATTGAGTGCTCAGTCTTTCCAACCTACCTGCAAATGTTGAAAGATGATATCATGCAGGAAGAAACCATTGCTACTGAGCTAGCCAAGGAGAGTTCACAAAGCAACAACGATTCTGCACCAGCGAGTTAGGAATCAATTATTTCAAAACGAAGCAGCTACAGCTATGAATAAGGTGAAGACTGCAATGCAACAAGCCAGAGAGGAAATTGTGGATTTCGAACACTAAGTAGAACAACTGAACAATGAGCAAACTACATTTACAATGATGTTAAAGGTAAAATAGAGCATGGATTTCTCCACGAGAGGACACAGTTTGATGTTTTTCGTACAAACCAATATTACTATACATTAGTGGTCAAGCTGGCAGTAGAAAGTCTCCTAATTAAAGTTCTGAATGGTTATCTACTGCAGAAACTAATCTGACATGGATTAGCTGCACAGAACATTAAGGGAATTACTTTACATCACCTACTAATCCTACCAGTTGAACATGTTAATAAATTGAAATATCAAAAACTATCTGGGGAAGCTTGCCATGAGGTATCAAGAGTATTGAAGAAACTGAAGCTTTTATTCATTGATAAGGGCAGCACGGACCAACTTAATGCCTGTTTTCATATACTTGAGAATGCAGCAGATTTTAAGAACAAACTATGATGTAATCTTAGGAGGAAAGCATTTCATTGTATTTGGTGACCTACTGCAACTCACTCCTGTAAAGGGACAACCTGCTTTCAAAACGTGTGCATAATGAAACAAGAAATTCTCTGGGCAGTATTAGCAATGTAATGTAATGCAATGTAAATATTTGGTTACACTTTGAATACAAGGAACTAGTGAAAAATATGCATCAAGCATCTGATGTAAATTATACTGATGGACATTAGAATAGGAGTTCTAACAAAAGTGGATAAACCTGCTTTAGAAAATCATCTTATCAAAAAGCTTTCCATCGAATAACACAGGCAACTTAACTAATGCACAATTTCTTTGAAGAAGGTGGTGAGTGGGCAGTGGCAGAGCCCTCTAACTGCTGGTGCATCGCGCTTTACAAACATAACCTGCTGGGATTTTTAATATTTCTTATGTGCACTGCTGCTACTTGTATTTTACTTTAAAACTTACTTTGGGGCTTTTTATCGTGCAGATCCTCCTGCTGATTTTATCAGTGCTGGGGCCTTTTTGTTTTTTCATGTGCCTGTGGCCTGGGCTCAATCTTTCCTCCTTCCCGCCCCGACGCGGTGATTAGCACCGTTGCGCGGAGGGCGAGGAAGGGAGAGCCAGGCACTGCTGGTGGGCCGGTGGGACGGTTAACGGTTTAGTGGTTAACTATAGCAGGGATAAAAGACGCATGCATAGGCGGCCGCACAGCGGACGTGCGAAGTGGACGCGCCGCCGGCGCGACGAAGGAGCGTCAAAGGCAAGCCGGTCTGTGCCCGTCCGTGGCCGTACGGGGAACGGGCCAGAATTCCTGGCCGTCCAGTGGTAAAATTTAATTTAACACGGTAGAATTACACGCTATGCGCCCCCTTATAGCCAGCTTGTGTAGACATAGCATGACGGTCAGCCAAGACGGAGGTTGCAGTCACTGTTCTTTTAAGTGTAATGCTGAGAGAGAGATGCAGGCAGGGAGTTCAGGACTGAACTGTGGTCTGCTGAATTGTAGATCTCTCAGCCAGCATAAACTTGAAATCTTTGACCTGCTCTCTGATGGGAAGTTCGATCTATTGTTTCTCACTGAGACGTGGTTGGACTCCGATTCTGAGCCACAAATCCTAGAGGCACTACCCTCTGGTTATATGTTAACTAGGATTGACAGGGTGACAGGTAGAGGTAGAGGAGGGATAGCTATTATTTTGAAACACCCTCTCCATAGTTTCCTTGAACCTATCACTATTGTTGAAAGTGAAGTGGGCTCTTTCACGATTAAGGTTAGTCCTAACCTTACGGTGAAGGGGCTCTAGGTTTATAGACCACCTGGCACACAAATACGGTTTTCACCCAGTTTGCTGAAGGGTATTACACATCTGGCCCTACGACATGATAAACTCTTACTGCTAGGCGATCTGAATCTCCATTTGGACGATCCCTTGAATAGGGGGGCTGCTGACTTATGTCAGGAACTATTGATGCTCCATTTAAGTTTGAAATCATACGCTCCTACCCATCAGCACAGCCATCTACTTGATCCCGTGTTCGCTAATTTGGAGGATATAGGAGTAGCTACCCCCCTCCCTGTCCCATGGTCAGTCCATTTCCTGGTTCCCTTTGTGGTGAAGGTCCCAGAGTCTAGAGTCCAGGAAAAACCTGTGTTGAACCACCCTTGTCGAAAATGGGCAGGTTTCTCATGGGATAAATTTAACAGAGCTCTGGCTCTGGGTGGGCTCCCGGGGTGCACAAATATTGAAAACACCTGCTATAATTTAGAGAGGCACATAACAGAAGCACTAGACAGTACGGCCCGCTGTTGCCTAATAAGATTCCGGGTAGGGCACATAAATCAGCACCTTGGTATAATATTGCTTTGCGTTTGGCTAAAGCAGAGTGTAAACGCCTTGAGAGGTGATGGAGAAAGGGATTTTTAAGTCGGGACAGATTGGAGTACCTTGAAAAATGGAAAAAATATCTTGGGCTTATCAGACGGGCCAAGACCACACACTACCAGGATAGAATTGGGGCAGCGGGAAATTTGTACGAAAGAACTATTTAAAATCTATAAGGAGATCTGCTCCCTTGCAGCTTCTGCCGCGCCAACGGCGGGCTCAGCTGAGTGATGCAACCGTATTGCGGACTTTTTCTCAGAGAAAGTGGAAAAAATCTATTCCTCTTTTCCTGAGACTGTAAAGACGGGCCCGGAGTTTGTGGAACAGGTAGGTGGAGCTGGGGAAGGAATGAGGCTGGATAGTATCACCATCCCCTCCCCCCCACCGAGTTGCTCAGCAGAATTTGTCTGAGCATCAAGTCTGGCTCGCCCAGAGATCCTGCCTCACCTAAAGTGTTGGGTGAGAGTATTGCCATTCTTGAGCCCTATAGCACAAGTTACTTACCTTCGGTAACGATATATCTGTAAGAAACAGTAGTTAGTATTAGATTCCTTACCTTAAAATATATCCCCAGGTGTCAGACTGGATCCGGTAAATTTTGCGTAGCAGTACCCCTGCGCGTCGGTAGGCGTCGTCTGGGGCTCCGCATCCGTCGTCGTTGGCGCCGGGATGTCTTCGCCGGAGTACTTAGACGCCGCCCTTGCGCGCTGACGTCAGTTCTTATACACAGCTTTTCCGCGCCAGAAACGCAGAGCCATGATAAAAACCAACACTGGTGCCATGAAAACTAGAGCCCTGGGGATGACCTTAACCCTAGATATCAGTTCGCAGAACAGGGAGGATGGGTTGGGCGGTAAGGAATCTAATACTAACTACTGTTTCTTACAGATATATCGTTACCGAAGGTAAGTAACTTGTGCATCTGAAAGAAACAGGTTAGTATTAGATTCCTTACCTTAGAATAGATACCCCAGCAATACCAACCCCGGTGGTGGGTCTGCGAACCAATGATCACACCAGAAAGTCCTGGAGAATGGAACGTCCGAAAAAGCCATCTCTCCAGACTTGGCTGTCCAGGCTGTAGTGTCTTGTGAACGTGTGCAGCAAGGCCCACGTAGCTGCCTGACAGATGTCCTGCAAGGGGACTCCCTGACCCAGGGCAGTAGTAGCCGCCGTGGCCCAAGTGGAATGGGCACGTAGCCCCACAGGAGGCTCCTTTTTAGCCAGAGAGTAACAAGCCTTGATGCACAAGACGACCCATCGAGAAAGGGTCCGTTTGTGCACCGCCCGTCCCTTCCTAGCGCCCACGTAACCAACAAAGAGTTGGTCACCCACACGGAACTGGCGTGTGTGATCCAGATAATATGAGAGTGCATGTTTTGGGTCCAGACGGTGGAGCCTCTCTTCCTATTGCAAGGGATGCGGAGGCGGAAAGAAGGTGGGCAAAGTGATGGACTGCCCGATGTGGAAGGCTGTGACTACCTTGGGCAGGAAAGAGGGTCCTGTCCGCAACACACACAAGAAAGGGAGGTTGAGAAGAAAGAGCCTGGAGCTCACTCACTCTCCTGGCAGAGGTGATGGCAACCAGGAATGCAGTCTTAAGAGTAAGGAGACGAAGAGGACAGTTATGAAGTGGCTCGAAGGGAGCGCACTTCAGATAAGTCAGAACAAGGTTCAAATCCCACTGAGGCATCACGAAAGGAACAGGAGGAAACATATGAGTGATGCCCTTCAGAAACCTATTTACAACCGGGTACTTGAACAAAGAAGGCTGATCAGGGACCCTTAAGAAGGTGAAAATGGCAGAGAGGTAGCCCTTTAGAGTGCCCAGAGCAGAGCCCTTCTGGGCAAGAGAAAGAAGAGGAGAACCTCTGAAAGAGGGGCAGAAAGAGGATCCACAGCCTTTGCTGTGCACCATGCCACAAATTTGTTCCACCTGCAGGCGTATACCGATTTTGTGGCGGGACACCTGGCTGCCAGAATCACATTACAGACTTCAGGAGGCAGGTCAAATGGCCTCAACTGCCGCCGCTCAATCTCCACGCATGTAAGTGGAGACTGGACAGGTTTGGTGGAGTATCGTCCCATGCTGCTGACAGAAGGTCCTCCTGAAGAGGCAGACGAATCGGGGGATCGACTGACATGCTGAGTAGCTCGGGATATCAGCATCTTCGTACCCAGTCCGGAGCCACAAGGATGACTTGGGCCCAGTCGCGCCTGATCTTCTTCAGCACTCTGGGCAGAAGTGGTATAGACAGAAAGGCGTACAACAGCCCGCAACTCCACTCGCGACGAAAAGCGTCTCCGAGTGAGTGCCGCCTTGGAAATTACAACGCGCAGAACCGATGACCATGCGCGTTGTCTTCCGTGGCAAATTGATCTAACCAAGGCTCTCCCCACTGCTGAAAGAGGCCTTGCGCCACGTCAGAGTTCAGATGCCATTTGTGATCCATCATGCACCGACGGCTGAGTTCGTCCGCCCTGGCGTTCAGGGAACCTGCCAGATGTTGAACCACCAGGGTTACACCCTGATGTTCCAGCCACTGCCAGAGGTGCAGAGCCTCCTGGTAAAAAGTCCACGACCCCACACCGCCCTGTTTGTTGCAGTACCACATGACAGTGGTGTTGTCCGTGAACACCTGCACTACACTCCCCCGGACAGAGGGGAGGAATGCCTTCAGTGCAAGCCGGATCGCCCGCAGCTCCAGACGGTTGATGTGGAGCCGGGACTCCGCCGGAGACCAGAGGCATCTGTTCTCCGCCTCTCCCATGTGGCCCCCCCAGCCCTGGAGGGACACGTCCGTCACAACTACGTGCTCCGGGTGGGGGAGGGAGAGGGATCTGCCGCTGACCCAATCGTGGTCCATGATCCACCACTGCAACTGTCTTGCAGTGCCCTCCGAGATCAAGATATGGTCGGACAAGTTGCCCTGATGCTGGGCCCACTGAAACTTCAGGTCCCACTGCAGAGCCCGCATCAGCCAAATGGCGTGATGCACCAGAAGGATGCAGGAGGCCATCAGCCCCAGAAGCCGCAGCGTCAACCTGACCAAGGCTCGGGATAAAGGCTGAAAGATCGGAATTAGAGCCTGAATATTCCAAACCGGCTGTTCGGGAGGATAAACCCGAAACTGCGCCGAGTCTAGAACCGTTCCGATGAAGAGGAGCTTCTGAGAGGGACACAGGTGCGACTTCGGCACATTGATGGAGAACCCTAGCAGGTGCAGGAGGTCGGCCATAGTCTGGAGGTGGCTGACGACTGTCTGGGGCGAGCCTGCCTTCAACAACCAGTCGTCGAGGTAAGGGAAGACTGAAACCCCTAACCTGCGCAGATGAGCTGCGACCACCACCATCACTTTCGTGAACACCCGTCGGGCACTGCTAAGGCCGAAGGGGAGCACGGTAAACTGAAAGTGCTCGTGGCCTACCGTGAACCGCAGGTAGCGCCGGTGGGCCGGCAGGACGGGGATGTGGAAATAGGCGTCCTGCAAGTCCAGCGCTACAATCCAGTCTCTCGGGTCTAGGGCAGCTAAGACCTGTGCCAAAGTTAGCATCTTGAACTTCTCCTTCCGGAGCAAGCCGTTGATGTTCCGGAGGTCCAAGATAGAGCGTAGGCCCCCTTTGCCCTTCTTGGGAACCAGAAAGTAGTGGGAGTAACAACCACACCATACTTCTGGCCCAAGAACACGCTCGATGGCCCCCTTGGCCAAGAGGGCCATAACTTCCTCTTGCAGAAGTTGCAAGTGATCCCTCGACACGCGGTGGTACTGTGGTGGCATGGCTGGAGGGGTCGCTTCGAAGGGGAGGGAGTAGCCCCTTCGGACGATTTGCAGCACCCACCTGTCCGATGTGATGGAGCGCCAGTGGAGGAGGTGATGGCGAACCCTGCCCCCCACTGGCGTCAAATGGGCCTGAAAGCTTGGACTAGGAAGGCTTTGAGGTGGATGCTGCGGGGAAGGATGTGGACTGGCCACGCCGTTGTACCCTGCTACCGCCACAACGGTAACCACGTCCGCCACCGCGCTGAATGTTAGTCTGCGGCCCATGGCTGGCAGGACGTGTAGGAGCACCTCTTCCGTGGCCACGAAAGGAGCGCTGGGCAGAAGATTGCTGGTGCGGGCCGACAGGCCAAAAGGATTTGGCCGTAGCCCTTAAAGCGTTCCAGCGCATGATCTGCCTTGCCACCGAAGAGGTGGCTGCCATCGAACGGCATGTCCATAAGGGTGTTTTGGACATCGGCCGAAAAGTTGTCGGCCCTCAGCCAGGCGTGGCGGCGAACCACCACAGACGTGGAAATCGCTCTTCCTAGTGAGTCTGTGGTATCCCGTCCACATCTGATAGTACCGCGCTGCGTCCCTTCCCTCGGCAAGGGCTTGAGCGAGCTTCGCCCGGGCTCCCTCCGGACACTCAGGCAGCACGGCCGCAACCGTATCCCACAGAGAGTGGGTGTAATGGCTCAAGAGGCACGCAGTGTTGACTGACCACAACCCCAAACTAAGGGAGGAGAACATCTTCTTTCCGAACTGTTCATACCTCTTGGATTCCCAATCTGGTGGTGCCGTCGGGAATGCGGATTGGGAGGTAGAGGCCTGGATAACCAGACTCTCAGGGGTAGGGTGGGTGGACAAGAAACTAGGGTCACCCGGGGCTGGGCAGCGGCGCCTAGCGACTTTCCTATCTACAGGAGGACCTGTAGTGGGCCTGGACCAAGTGCCCAACAGGACGTCTGTGAGAGCCTCATTAAACGGCAGTAGAGGCTCTGGGGAACTTACCTGCGGTTTAAGGACCTCTGTGAGGATGTTCGAACTCACTGTTGCGACGGGGAGCTCAAGAGCCAAGGCCTTGGCTGCCCTCATCAGCACCACACTATAAGCTGCCCCCTCCTCCGTAGCCACGGGATGAGGGGAGACAAAACCAGTGTCTGGGGAGGTATCTAGGCCACTGGCTTCTCCTAGTTCCTGTTTCCAGTCCTCATATGACTGGCACTCACGTGCCAGGGGGTACTCAGACCCCCCCCAGTCTCCCTCGTCGTCCATGTCCTGAAATTCAGGGATAAAGGATGGACCCAGATCCTCGAAGAATTCCTCTTTGGCTGGTGCCGAATGCGGCATCGAGCGACGCCGCTCCGACGCCGGTTCCAGACCGAGGGTTGGACCAGGGACTGCGTAGTCCGAGGACGGCGCCGGGGGTGACACCCTAGGGGTTCACGCCGGTAGGGTCGTAAGGTCGACCAGCGGCGACCCAGATCCGGAACCGGATCCAGTGGGCCGTGCGGCATCGGGACCGAAGTCGCCGACAGCGTTGGGGCCGAAACACCTGACGGCGCTGGAACTGAAGCACCCGGCCCGCTTGGGCACCCAGTCGGGTCCGCTGGGCCCGAAGGCGCCGCGAACCCCGACGGAGGAGAGACCAACCTCATGGCCATGAGGAAGGCGTCCATCACCTCCGGCGTCCCGTTCTGCCCAGGGACCGGCGGGTATGGAGCAGGCCGCGACGCCTGCGATTCCGGCGGAGCCGCGTGGGCAGTGTCACCCGAACCCCCGGCCGCGTTGCGCGAGCGTCAGGGGGGGTCAGAAGAGCGTTGTCGCCTCTGTGACGTCTTGTGCCTCTTACATGAGGACTTGGAGCCCGACGAGTGGTGTCGACTCGCCGAGCTGTGATGACTCCGGCGCCGCGACCGGTCCCTCGACCTCTTTTCGGACCGGGACCTCGAGCGACATGGGGCCGACTGCCGGAGCTCGAGGCGCTTACGGGACCGCTCCTGTCTAGCCTTTGACGTCAAGGCCCGGCAGTCGGGGCACGACTTGTCATTGTGGTCGGGCCCCAGGCAATGTAGGCACCGGCGGTGGGGGTCGGTAACCGACATCAGTCGGTTGCAGTCGGCACAGGGCTTGAACCCGGGCATACCCACCGGCACCGATGGAGTCGCACGACTCGAAACGGATCCAACAAGGATCGAAAAAGCTTAGTCAAAAAGTGACTAAAGGGTACCACTTTCTCCTGACCTGCGCTTGCTGGCGCGGGAAAAAAAAAAAAAGAACTGGCATCAGCGCACGAGGGCGGCGTCTAAGTACTCCGGCGACATCATCCCCGCGCCAACTACACAGACGACGCACGCGGAGCCGCAGACGACGCCTACCGAGGCGCAGGGGTACTGCTACGCAAAATTTTCCGGATCCAGTCTGACGTCTGGGGATATTCTAAGGTAACGAATCTAATACTAACCTGTTTCTTTCAGATTAAGGCATCTCCTGGAGGTATCTTTTAGAACGCATACGGTGCCTGGTAGTTGGAAAAATGCAATTGTTCTTCCACTACAGAAGAAACCGAATATCAGCCCTGTCAAACTTGAAAATTTACGACTCATCTCGCTGCTGCCTTACTTGGCTAAAGTGGCAGAGAAGATTGTAAACCAACAGCTCATGGCTCATGTTGAGAAATCCAGCCTTCTGCACCCCTCTCAATCAGGCTTCCGTGCTTTACATTCTACTGAGTCCGCTCTACTCCTAGCCACAGAAACCATTAGACAAGGAGCAGATGCTGGGCCCTGGTCCTTCTGGAACTGAGCGCCGCATTTGATACTGTAGCTCATTACACCTTGCTGCAGTGTCTGAATAAGAGCGGTGTCTCAGGCCCGGCTCTAAAATGGTTGCAATCGTTTCTGGCAGGGCGTAGTTTTCAAGTTAGACAAGGTGCCTACTATTCCAAAGCCATCAAATTGGAACAGGGTGTGCCACAGGGTTCGGCCCGAGTCCTACGCGGTTTAATCTATATGAAACCCCTTTGGCGGAGATAGCGGAGGGCTTTGGAATCAGGGTCGTATCATACGCCGATGACACCCAACTGGTGGTCTCCCTATCACAGGCACCGGATTCGGCAGCTTCCAATTTCAGGGCATGCATGCAGGAGCTTGCCTCCTGGATGGCTAATAACTGCCTGAAACTTAATGGAAATAAACCAGAGGTGCTTGTGGTAGGAGATGTTCCGCCAGTATGGTCGTCGGCATGGTGGCCTTCGAACCTGGGCCCCACTCCTATACCATGCACCCAGGTGAAGAACCTGGGTGTATGGCTGGACTCCAATCCCTCGTATGATCATACTAGATGTGTAGTGGGTACGTGCTTTGGAGTCCTTAAAAGCCTACGGAAAACTATGGATCTCCTCCCTACAGATGCCAGGAAGATTCTGGTGCATGCCCTCGTGACATCTCGCCTAGATTATGGCAACATACTCTATCTGGGTGCCACGGCTAAATGTTTAAACAGACTCCAGGTTTTGCAGAATGCAGCCGCACGGCTGGTCCTTATGCAACCTAGGAGGGCTACCTCCAAAACAGCCTTGAACACCCTGCACTGGCTTCCAGTAAGGAAGAGAGTGTTGTTTAAGGCACTCTGTATATGCCATCGCATCATCCAGGGCACTGGTCCTTCCTATCGGAGGAACCTTCTTATTTGCTATGTGCCCGCACGCCTCCTTAGATCGAGGGGGACTGGCTTATTGCTGGTCCCTAAGGTTAAGAAGGCCAGGATGGGAGGCAGGTCCTTCCGGCTTCTGGCTGCTCAGAGCTGGAATAAACTCCCGATAAGACTCCGGATGGAACCATCCGAGATGAAGTTTAGGAAGGATCTTAAAACTCATCTGTTTTCATGCTAATAACGTTGTATTGATGTAGGCCGGTGTTTCCCGGCTCTGCTTCCTCCTTTTACCTCTGCAAAAGACACAGTTGATGGACAGAATGTAGAACAATGTCATACATTCACCCCAGTACAAGGATCTGGGCCTAAATCCATCGTTTTTTTGCACTCCACACCACCCTGGGTTAGACACTGGCTATATGCAAATCAGCTCTGACCCTGTGCCTCATGGGAACAGTCCAGTCCGAACTACCAAGCCATGTCTTTCCCAGACCGGAATCAAGCATCCAAGGACCGGTTTCTGGCTATCAGCCTTCATTCAGCCTGGATAGCTTGACTCCAGTGGTGTGGCGAGCCTGGGACTCACGTCTGAGCATACCCAGCCCACTCGGGGTGAAAATTGCAAAAAACACAGTTGATGGACAGAATGTAGAACAATGTCATACATTCACCCCAGTACAAGGATCTGGGCCTAAATCCATCGTTTTTTTGCACTCCACACCACCCTGGGTTAGACACTGGCTATATGCAAATCAGCTCTGACCCTGTGCCTCATGGGAACAGTCCAGTCCGAACTACCAAGCCATGTCTTTCCCAGACCGGAATCAAGCATCCAAGGACCGGTTTCTGGCTATCAGCCTTCATTCAGCCTGGATAGCTTGACTCCAGTGGTGTGGAGAGCCTGGGACTCACGTCTGAGCACACCCAGCCCACTCGGGGTGAAAATTGCAAAAAACACAGTTGATGGACAGAATGTAGAACAATGTCATACATTCACCCCAGTACAAGG
Source organism: Lissotriton helveticus (assembly GCF_964261635.1). Taxonomy (NCBI): domain Eukaryota; kingdom Metazoa; phylum Chordata; class Amphibia; order Caudata; family Salamandridae; genus Lissotriton; species Lissotriton helveticus. Next base: position 129,962,673 of record NC_136070.1, on the reverse strand, counting down.
ATCTGGGCCTAAATCCATCGTTTTTTTGCACTCCACACCACCCTGGGTTAGACACTGGCTATATGCAAATCAGCTCTGACCCTGTGCCTCATGGGAACAGTCCAGTCCGAACTACCAAGCCATGTCTTTCCCAGACCGGAATCAAGCATCCAAGGACCGGTTTCTGGCTATCAGCCTTCATTCAGCCTGGATAGCTTGACTCCAGTGGTGTGGAGAGCCTGGGACTCACGTCTGAGCATACCCATCCCACTCGGGGTGAAAATTGCAAAAAACACAGTTGATGGACAGAATGTAGAACAATGTCATACATTCACCCCAGTACAAGGATCTGGGCCTAAATCCATCGTTGTTTTGCACTCCACACCACCCTGGGTTAGACACTGGCTATATGCAAATCAGCTCTGACCCTGTGCCTCATGGGAACAGTCCAGTCCGAACTACCAAGCCATGTCTTTCACAGACCGAAATCAAGCATCCAAGGACCGGTTTCTGGCTATCAGCCTTCATTCAGCCTGGATAGCTTGACTCCAGTGGTGTGGAGAGCCTGGGACTCACGTCTGAGCATACCCAGCCCACTCGGGGTGAAAATTGCAAAAAACACAGTTGATGGACAGAATGTAGAACAATGTCATACATTCACCCCAGTACAAGGATCTGGGCCTAAATCCATCGTTTTTTTGCACTCCACACCACCCTGGGTTAGACACTGGTTATATGCAAATCAGCTCTGACCCTGTGCCTCATGGGAACAGTCCAGTCCGAACTACCAAGCCATGTCTTTCCCAGACCGGAATCAAGCATCCAAGGACCGGTTTCTGGCTATCAGCCTTCATTCAGCCTGGATAGCTTGACTCCAGTGGTGTGGAGAGCCTGGGACTCACGTCTAAGCATACCCAGCCCACTCGGGGTGAAAATTGCAAAAAACACAGTTGATGGACAGAATGTAGAACAATGTCATACATTCACCCCAGTACAAGGATCTGGGCCTAAATCCATCGTTTTTTTGCACTCCACACCACCTTGGGTTAGACACTGGCTATATGCAAATCAGCTCTGACCCTGTGCCTCATGGGAACAGTCCAGTCCGAACTACCAAGCCATGTCTTTCCCAGACCGGAATCAAGCATCCAAGGACCGGTTTCTGGCTATCAGCCTTCATTCAGCCTGGATAGCTGGACTCCAGTGGTGTGGAGAGCCTGGGACTCACGTCTGAGCATACCCAACCCACTCGGGGTGAAAATTGCAAAAAACACAGTTGATGGACAGAATGTAGAACAATGTCATACATTCACCCCAGTACAAGGATCTGGGCCTAAATCCATCGTTTTTTTGCACTCCACACCACCCTGGGTTAGACACTGGCTATATGCAAATCAACTCTGACCCTGTGCCTCATGGGAACAGTCCAGTCCGAACTACCAAGCCATGTCTTTCCCAGACCGGAATCAAGCATCCAAGGACCGGTTTCAGGCTATCAGCCTTCATTCAGCCTGGATAGCTTGACTCCAGTGGTGTGGAGAGCCTGGGACTCACGTCTGAGCATACCCAGCCCACTCGGGGTGAAAATTGCAAAAAACACAGTTGATTGACAGAATGTAGAACAATGTCATACATTCACCCCAGTACAAGGATCTGGGCCTAAATCCATCGTTTTTTTGCACTCCACACCACCCTGGGTTAGACACTGGCTATATGCAAATCAGCTCTGACCCTGTGCCTCATGGGAACAGTCCAGTCCGAACTACCAAGCCATGTCTTTCCCAGACCGGAATCAAGCATCCAAGGACCGGTTTTTGGCTATCAGCCTTCATTCAGCCTGGATAGCTTGACTCCAGTGGTGTGGAGAGCCTGGGACTCACGTCTGAGCATACCCAGCCCACTCGGGGTGAAAATTGCAAAAAACACAGTTGATGGACAGAATGTAGAACAATGTCATACATTCACCCCAGTACAAGGATCTGGGCCTAAATCCATCGTTTTTTGCACTCCACACCACCCTGGGTTAGACACTGGCTATATGCAAATCAGCTCTGACCCTGTGCCTCATGGGAACAGTCCAGTCCGAACTACCAAGCCATGTCTTTCCCAGACCGGAATCAAGCATCCAAGGACCGGTTTCAGGCTATCAGCCTTCATTCAGCCTGGATAGCTTGACTCCAGTGGTGTGGAGAGCCTGGGACTCACGTCTGAGCATACCCAGCCCACTCGGGGTGAAAATTGCAAAAAACACAGTTGATGGACAGAATGTAGAACAATGTCATACATTCACCCCAGTACAAGGATCTGGGCCTAAATCCATCGTTTTTTTGCACTCCACACCACCCTGGGTTAGACACTGGCTATATGCAAATCAGCTCTGACCCTGTGCCTCATGGGAACAGTCCAGTCCGAACTACCAAGCCATGTCTTTCCCAGACCGGAATCAAGCATCCAAGGACCGGTTTTTGGCTATCAGCCTTCATTCAGCCTGGATAGCTTGACTCCAGTGGTGTGGAGAGCCTGGGACTCACGTCTGAGCATACCCAGCCCACTCGGGGTGAAAATTGCAAAAAACACAGTTGATGGACAGAATGTAGAACAATGTCATACATTCACCCCAGTACAAGGATCTGGGCCTAAATCCATCGTTTTTTGCACTCCACACCACCCTGGGTTAGACACTGGCTATATGCAAATCAGCTCTGACCCTGTGCCTCATGGGAACAGTCCAGTCCGAACTACCAAGCCATGTCTTTCCCAGACCGGAATCAAGCATCCAAGGACCGGTTTCTGGCTATCAGCCTTCATTCAGCCTGGATAGCTTGACTCCAGTGGTGTGGAGAGCCTGGGACTCACGTCTGAGCATACCCAGCCCACTCGGGGTGAAAATTGCAAAAAACACAGTTGATGGACAGAATGTAGAACAATGTCATACATTCACCCCAGTACAAGGATCTGGGCCTAAATCCATCGTTTTTTTGCACTCCACACCACCCTGGGTTAGACACTGGCTATATGCAAATCAGCTCTGACCCTGTGCCTCATGGGAACAGTCCAGTCCGAACTACCAAGCCATGTCTTTCCCAGACCGGAATCAAGCATCTAAGGACCGGTTTCTGGCTATCAGCCTTCATTCAGCCTGGATAGCTTGACTCCAGTGGTGTGGAGAGCCTGGGACTCACGTCTGAGCATACCCAGCCCACTCGGGGTGAAAATTGCAAAAAACACAGTTGATGGACAGAATGTAGAACAATGTCATACATTCACCCCAGTACAAGGATCTGGGCCTAAATCCATCGTTTTTTTGCACTCCACACCACCCTGGGATAGACACTGGCTATATGCAAATCAGCTCCGACCCTGTGCCTCATGGGAACAGTCCAGTCCGAACTACCAAGCCATGTCTTTCCCAGACCGGAATCAAGCATCCAAGGACCGGTTTCTGGCTATCAGCCTTCATTCAGCCTGGATAGCTTGACTCCAGTGGTGTGGAGAGCCTGGGACTCACGTCTGAGCATACCCAGCCCACTCGGGGTGAAAATTGCAAAAAACACAGTTGATGGACAGAATGTAGAACAATGTCATACATTCACCCCAGTACAAGGATCTGGGCCTAAATCCATCGTTTTTTTGCACTCCACACCACCCTGGGTTAGACACTGACTATATGCAAATCAGCTCTGACCCTGTGCCTCATGGGAACAGTCCAGTCCGAACTACCAAGCCATGTCTTTCACAGACCGGAATCAAGCATCCAAGGACCCGTTTCTGGCTATCAGCCTTCATTCAGCCTGGATAGCTTGACTCCAGTGGTGTGAAGAGCCTGGGACTCACGTCTGAGCATACCCAGCCCACTCGGGGTGAAAATTGCAAAAAACACAGTTGATGGACAGAATGTAGAACAATGTCATACATTCACCCCAGTACAAGGATATGGGCCTAAATCCATCGTTTTTTTGCACTCCACACCACCCTGGGTTAGACACTGGCTATATGCAAATCAGCTCTGACCCTGTGCCTCATGGGAACAGTCCAGTCCGAACTACCAAGCCATGTCTTTCCCAGACCGGAATCAAGCATCCAAGGACCGGTTTCTGGCTATCAGCCTTCATTCAGCCTGGATAGCTTGACTCCAGTGGTGTGGAGAGCCTGGGACTCACGTCTGAGCATACCCAGCCCACTCTGGGTGAAAATTGCAAAAAACACAGTTGATGGACAGAATGTAGAACAATGTCATACATTCACCCCAGTACAAGGATCTGGGCCTAAATCCATCGTTTTTTTGCACTCCACACCACCCTGGGTTAGACACTGGCTATATGCAAATCAGCTCTCACCCTGTGCCTCATGGGAACAGTCCAGTCCGAACTACCAAGCCATGTCTTTCCCAGACCGGAATCAAGCATCCAAGGACCGGTTTCTGGCTATCAGCCTTCATTCAGCCTGGATAGCTTGACTCCAGTGGTGTGGAGAGCCTGGGACTCACGTCTGAGCATACCCAACCCACTCGGGGTGAAAATTGCAAAAAACACAGTTGATGGACAGAATGTAGAACAATGTCATACATTCACCCCAGTACAAGGATCTGGGCCTAAATCCATCGTTTTTTTGCACTCCACACCACCCTGGGTTAGACACTGGCTATATGCAAATCAGCTCTGACCCTGTGCCTCATGGGAACAGTCCAGTCCGAACTACCAAGCCATGTCTTTCCCAGACCGGAATCAAGCATCCAAGGACCGGTTTCTGGCTATCAGCCTTCATTCAGCCTGGATAGCTTGACTCCAGTGGTGTGGAGAGCCTGGGACTCACGTCTGAGCATACCCATCCCACTCGGGGTGAAAATTGCAAAAAACACAGTTGATGGACAGAATGTAGAACAATGTCATACATTCACCCCAGTACAAGGATCTGGGCCTAAATCCATCGTTGTTTTGCACTCCACACCACCCTGGGTTAGACACTGGCTATATGCAAATCAGCTCTGACCCTGTGCCTCATGGGAACAGTCCAGTCCGAACTACCAAGCCATGTCTTTCACAGACCGAAATCAAGCATCCAAGGACCGGTTTCTGGCTATCAGCCTTCATTCAGCCTGGATAGCTTGACTCCAGTGGTGTGGAGAGCCTGGGACTCACGTCTGAGCATACCCAGCCCACTCGGGGTGAAAATTGCAAAAAACACAGTTGATGGACAGAATGTAGAACAATGTCATACATTCACCCCAGTACAAGGATCTGGGCCTAAATCCATCGTTTTTTTGCACTCCACACCACCCTGGGTTAGACACTGGTTATATGCAAATCAGCTCTGACCCTGTGCCTCATGGGAACAGTCCAGTCCGAACTACCAAGCCATGTCTTTCCCAGACCGGAATCAAGCATCCAAGGACCGGTTTCTGGCTATCAGCCTTCATTCAGCCTGGATAGCTTGACTCCAGTGGTGTGGAGAGCCTGGGACTCACGTCTAAGCATACCCAGCCCACTCGGGGTGAAAATTGCAAAAAACACAGTTGATGGACAGAATGTAGAACAATGTCATACATTCACCCCAGTACAAGGATCTGGGCCTAAATCCATCGTTTTTTTGCACTCCACACCACCTTGGGTTAGACACTGGCTATATGCAAATCAGCTCTGACCCTGTGCCTCATGGGAACAGTCCAGTCCGAACTACCAAGCCATGTCTTTCCCAGACCGGAATCAAGCATCCAAGGACCGGTTTTTGGCTATCAGCCTTCATTCAGCCTGGATAGCTTGACTCCAGTGGTGTGGAGAGCCTGGGACTCACGTCTGAGCATACCCAGCCCACTCGGGGTGAAAATTGCAAAAAACACAGTTGATGGACAGAATGTAGAACAATGTCATACATTCACCCCAGTACAAGGATCTGGGCCTAAATCCATCGTTTTTTGCACTCCACACCACCCTGGGTTAGACACTGGCTATATGCAAATCAGCTCTGACCCTGTGCCTCATGGGAACAGTCCAGTCCGAACTACCAAGCCATGTCTTTCCCAGACCGGAATCAAGCATCCAAGGACCGGTTTCTGGCTATCAGCCTTCATTCAGCCTGGATAGCTTGACTCCAGTGGTGTGGAGAGCCTGGGACTCACGTCTGAGCATACCCAGCCCACTCGGGGTGAAAATTGCAAAAAACACAGTTGATGGACAGAATGTAGAACAATGTCATACATTCACCCCAGTACAAGGATCTGGGCCTAAATCCATCGTTTTTTTGCACTCCACACCACCCTGGGTTAGACACTGGCTATATGCAAATCAGCTCTGACCCTGTGCCTCATGGGAACAGTCCAGTCCGAACTACCAAGCCATGTCTTTCCCAGACCGGAATCAAGCATCTAAGGACCGGTTTCTGGCTATCAGCCTTCATTCAGCCTGGATAGCTTGACTCCAGTGGTGTGGAGAGCCTGGGACTCACGTCTGAGCATACCCAGCCCACTCGGGGTGAAAATTGCAAAAAACACAGTTGATGGACAGAATGTAGAACAATGTCATACATTCACCCCAGTACAAGGATCTGGGCCTAAATCCATCGTTTTTTTGCACTCCACACCACCCTGGGTTAGACACTGACTATATGCAAATCAGCTCTGACCCTGTGCCTCATGGGAACAGTCCAGTCCGAACTACCAAGCCATGTCTTTCACAGACCAGAATCAAGCATCCAAGGACCCGTTTCTGGCTATCAGCCTTCATTCAGCCTGGATAGCTTGACTCCAGTGGTGTGAAGAGCCTGGGACTCACGTCTGAGCATACCCAGCCCACTCGGGGTGAAAATTGCAAAAAACACAGTTGATGGACAGAATGTAGAACAATGTCATACATTCACCCCAGTACAAGGATATGGGCCTAAATCCATCGTTTTTTTGCACTCCACACCACCCTGGGTTAGACACTGGCTATATGCAAATCAGCTCTGACCCTGTGCCTCATGGGAACAGTCCAGTCCGAACTACCAAGCCATGTCTTTCCCAGACCGGAATCAAGCATCCAAGGACCGGTTTCTGGCTATCAGCCTTCATTCAGCCTGGATAGCTTGACTCCAGTGGTGTGGAGAGCCTGGGACTCACGTCTGAGCATACCCAGCCCACTCTGGGTGAAAATTGCAAAAAACACAGTTGATGGACAGAATGTAGAACAATGTCATACATTCACCCCAGTACAAGGATCTGGGCCTAAATCCATCGTTTTTTTGCACTCCACACCACCCTGGGTTAGACACTGGCTATATGCAAATCAGCTCTCACCCTGTGCCTCATGGGAACAGTCCAGTCCGAACTACCAAGCCATGTCTTTCCCAGACCGGAATCAAGCATCCAAGGACCGGTTTCTGGCTATCAGCCTTCATTCAGCCTGGATAGCTTGACTCCAGTGGTGTGGAGAGCCTGGGACTCACGTCTGAGCATACCCAACCCACTCGGGGTGAAAATTGCAAAAAACACAGTTGATGGACAGAATGTAGAACAATGTCATACATTCACCCCAGTACAAGGATCTGGGCCTAAATCCATCGTTTTTTTGCACTCCACACCACCCTGGGTTAGACACTGGCTATATGCAAATCAGCTCTGACCCTGTGCCTCATGGGAACAGTCCAGTCCGAACTACCAAGCCATGTCTTTCCCAGACCGGAATCAAGCATCCAAGGACCGGTTTCTGGCTATCAGCCTTCATTCAGCCTGGATAGCTTGACTCCAGTGGTGTGGAGAGCCTGGGACTCACGTCTGAGCATACCCATCCCACTCGGGGTGAAAATTGCAAAAAACACAGTTGATGGACAGAATGTAGAACAATGTCATACATTCACCCCAGTACAAGGATCTGGGCCTAAATCCATCGTTGTTTTGCACTCCACACCACCCTGGGTTAGACACTGGCTATATGCAAATCAGCTCTGACCCTGTGCCTCATGGGAACAGTCCAGTCCGAACTACCAAGCCATGTCTTTCACAGACCGAAATCAAGCATCCAAGGACCGGTTTCTGGCTATCAGCCTTCATTCAGCCTGGATAGCTTGACTCCAGTGGTGTGGAGAGCCTGGGACTCACGTATGAGCATACCCAGCCCACTCGGGGTGAAAATTGCAAAAAACACAGTTGATGGACAGAATGTAGAACAATGTCATACATTCACCCCAGTACAAGGATCTGGGCCTAAATCCATCGTTTTTTTGCACTCCACACCACCCTGGGTTAGACACTGGTTATATGCAAATCAGCTCTGACCCTGTGCCTCATGGGAACAGTCCAGTCCGAACTACCAAGCCATGTCTTTCCCAGACCGGAATCAAGCATCCAAGGACCGGTTTCTGTCTATCAGCCTTCATTCAGCCTGGATAGCTTGACTCCAGTGGTGTGGAGAGCCTGGGACTCACGTCTGAGCATACCCAGCCCACTCGGGGTGAAAATTGCAAAAAACACAGTTGATGGACAGAATGTAGAACAATGTCATACATTCACCCCAGTACAAGGATCTGGGCCTAAATCCATCGTTTTTTTGCACTCCACACCACCCTGGGTTAGACACTGGCTATATGCAAATCAGCTCTGACCCTGTGCCTCATGGGAACAGTCCAGTCCGAACTACCAAGCCATGTCTTTCCCAGACCGGAATCAAGCATCCAAGGACCGGTTTTTGGCTATCAGCCTTCATTCAGCCTGGATAGCTTGACTCCAGTGGTGTGGAGAGCCTGGGACTCACGTCTGAGCATACCCAGCCCACTCGGGGTGAAAATTGCAAAAAACACAGTTGATGGACAGAATGTAGAACAATGTCATACATTCACCCCAGTACAAGGATCTGGGCCTAAATCCATCGTTTTTTGCACTCCACACCACCCTGGGTTAGACACTGGCTATATGCAAATCAGCTCTGACCCTGTGCCTCATGGGAACAGTCCAGTCCGAACTACCAAGCCATGTCTTTCCCAGACCGGAATCAAGCATCCAAGGACCGGTTTCTGGCTATCAGCCTTCATTCAGCCTGGATAGCTTGACTCCAGTGGTGTGGAGAGCCTGGGACTCACGTCTGAGCATACCCAGCCCACTCGGGGTGAAAATTGCAAAAAACACAGTTGATGGACAGAATGTAGAACAATGTCATACATTCACCCCAGTACAAGGATCTGGGCCTAAATCCATCGTTTTTTTGCACTCCACACCACCCTGGGTTAGACACTGGCTATATGCAAATCAGCTCTGACCCTGTGCCTCATGGGAACAGTCCAGTCCGAACTACCAAGCCATGTCTTTCCCAGACCGGAATCAAGCATCCAAGGACCGGTTTCTGGCTATCAGCCTTCATTCAGCCTGGATAGCTTGACTCCAGTGGTGTGGAGAGCCTGGGACTCACGTCTGAGCATACCCAGCCCACTCGGGGTGAAAATTGCAAAAAACACAGTTGATGGACAGAATGTAGAACAATGTCATACATTCACCCCAGTACAAGGATCTGGGCCTAAATCCATCGTTTTTTTGCACTCCACACCACCCTGGGATAGACACTGGCTATATGCAAATCAGCTCTGACCCTGTGCCTCATGGGAACAGTCCAGTCCGAACTACCAAGCCATGTCTTTCCCAGACCGGAATCAAGCATCCAAGGACCGGTTTCTGGCTATCAGCCTTCATTCAGCCTGGATAGCTTGACTCCAGTGGTGTGGAGAGCCTGGGACTCACGTCTGAGCATACCCAGCCCACTCGGGGTGAAAATTGCAAAAAACACAGTTGATGGACAGAATGTAGAACAATGTCATACATTCACCCCAGTACAAGGATCTGGGCCTAAATCCATCGTTTTTTTGCACTCCACACCACCCTGGGTTAGACACTGACTATATGCAAATCAGCTCTGACCCTGTGCCTCATGGGAACAGTCCAGTCCGAACTACCAAGCCATGTCTTTCACAGACCGGAATCAAGCATCCAAGGACCCGTTTCTGGCTATCAGCCTTCATTCAGCCTGGATAGCTTGACTCCAGTGGTGTGAAGAGCCTGGGACTCACGTCTGAGCATACCCAGCCCACTCGGGGTGAAAATTGCAAAAAACACAGTTGATGGACAGAATGTAGAACAATGTCATACATTCACCCCAGTACAAGGATATGGGCCTAAATCCATCGTTTTTTTGCACTCCACACCACCCTGGGTTAGACACTGGCTATATGCAAATCAGCTCTGACCCTGTGCCTCATGGGAACAGTCCAGTCCGAACTACCAAGCCATGTCTTTCCCAGACCGGAATCAAGCATCCAAGGACCGGTTTCTGGCCATCAGCCTTCATTCAGCCTGGATAGCTTGACTCCAGTGGTGTGGAGAGCCTGGGACTCACGTCTGAGCATACCCAGCCCACTCGGGGTGAAAATTGCAAAAAACACAGTTGATGGACAGAATGTAGAACAATGTCATACATTCACCCCAGTACAAGGATCTGGGCCTAAATCCATCGTTTTTTTGCACTCCACACCACCCTGGGTTAGACACTGGCTATATGCAAATCAGCTCTCACCCTGTGCCTCATGGGAACAGTCCAGTCCGAACTACCAAGCCATGTCTTTCCCAGACCGGAATCAAGCATCCAAGGACCGGTTTCTGGCTATCAGCCTTCATTCAGCCTGGATAGCTTGACTCCAGTGGTGTGGAGAGCCTGGGACTCACGTCTGAGCATACCCAACCCACTCGGGGTGAAAATTGCAAAAAACACAGTTGATGGACAGAATGTAGAACAATGTCATACATTCACCCCAGTACAAGGATCTGGGCCTAAATCCATAGTTTTTTTGCACTCCACACCACCCTGGGTTAGACACTGGCTATATGCAAATCAGCTCTGACCCTGTGCCTCATGGGAACAGTCCAGTCCGAACTACCAAGCCATGTCTTTCCCAGACCGGAATCAAGCATCCAAGGACCGGTTTCTGGCTATCAGCCTTCATTCAGCCTGGATAGCTTGACTCCAGTGGTGTGGAGAGCCTGGGACTCACGTCTGAGCATACCCAGCCCACTCGGGGTGAAAATTGCAAAAAACACAGTTGATGGACAGAATGTAGAACAATGTCATACATTCACCCCAGTACAAGGATCTGGGCCTAAATCCATCGTTTTTTTGCACTCCACACCACCCTGGGTTAGACACTGGCTATATGCAAATCAGCTCTGACCCTGTGCCTCATGGGAACAGTCCATTCCGAACTACCAAGCCATGTCTTTCCCAGACCGGAATCAAGTATCCAAGGACCGGTTTCTGGCTATCAGCCTTCATTCAGCCTGGATAGCTTGACTCCAGTGGTGTGGAGAGCCTGGGACTCACATCTGAGCATACCCAGCCCACTCGGGGTGAAAATTGCAAAAAACACAGTTGATGGACAGAATGTAGAACAATGTCATACATTCACCCCAGTACAAGGATCTGGGCCTAAATCCATCGTTTTTTTGCACTCCACACCACCCTGGGTTAGACACTGGCTATATGCAAATCAGCTCTGACCATGTGCCTCATGGGAACAGTCCAGTCCGAACTACCAAGCCATGTCTTTCCCAGACCGGAATCAAGCATCCAAGGACCGGTTTCTGGCTATCAGCCTTCATTCAGCCTGGATAGCTTGACTCCAGTGGTGTGGAGAGCCTGGGACTCATTTATTTATTTATTTATTTAAGCTTTTACCGCGCACAGCTACCCACAGTGGGTTTCCCGGCGCCAGGGACAGACTGTAGAAGAAAGGACAAGGCAGCACCTGACTTGAGGCCGCGATCAACAATTAACTGTGCTTAAACAGAAGGGTCTTCAAAGCCTTACGGAAATGGAGTAGGTTGGTCTCTGACTTTAGTGCTAGTGGGAGGGAGTTCCAGTACTTCGGGCCTAAAACAGAAAAGGAGCGACCTCCCATTCTTGCCAACTTAAATCTTGGCACTGTGAAATTACCAGTGTCCGAGGACCTTAGTGGGCGCGAGGGTATGTAAGGTGTTACCAACCCTTGGATATAAGTTGGAGCGCTACCCTGCCTGGCCTTGAACATATAACAGAGTGCCTTGAATTTAACACGTTCGGGAACGCTCAGCCAATGGAGGTCATGCAACGCGCCAGCAGCTGAAGTGCGTCTAGGGACGTTCTTCAACAAGCGCGCAGCCGCATTTTGTACGACCTGAAGCACATGTATGATGGCTTTATCTGCGCCCAGGTAAAGAATATTGCCATAGTCCAGGCGTGATGTTACAAGTGCCTGGACTACGGTTCTGCGAGAGGAGAGGGGAAGCATCCACAGAATCTTATGAAGCCACCGCAGCGTTGAGAAGCAGATGGCTGCAACCTTAGTGGCCTGTTGCTTCATGGTTAGCCTGTCGTCAATGATGACGCCCAGGTTACGAACTGCAGTGGATGGCATGGGCGCATTGCCAAGTTCAGTGGGCCAATGATGGGGGCCCCAAAGATGTTTGTTCCGACCCAGAATGACCACCTCTGTCTTCTCCCCATTCAGCTTGAGACAATTTCTCCGCATCCAGTCGGCCACAAGAATGAGGCCAGACTTGAGTGCGGAGGTGTTATTCTCGTCTCTCCCTGATAGGGAGAAGACAATCTGGGTGTCATCTGCATAGGAGAACAGGGTTAGCCCAGCCTGTTCAACTATGGACGCCAAGGGTTTAACATAAATATTAAATAATAAAGGGCTAAGGATTGAGCCTTGGGGAACGCCTCGGGTAGATGGACAAATGGTGGAAGCTGCTTTCGGGGAGAACACTTGAAAAGTTCGGTCACTAAGGAACGACACTACCCAGGCCAAAGCCTGGCCTGTCACACCTAGGGATTTCAGAGAGTCAATAAGGATGGAATGCGACACGGTGTCGAAGGCTGCGCTCAAATCCAGCAGGATGAGCGCCATGGTGTTACCCTGGTCGACACCGTGCCTAAGACTCTCTGTTACCCCCAGGAGGGCTGTCTCAGTTGAGTGTCGTGGCCGAAAGCCCGACTGCGAGGGATGGAGAAAGGCAGTGTTTTCGACCAGTTTGGAAAGCTGAGAATTGATATGTCTCTCCAATATCTTTGAGAAGATAGGCAGCAATGATATAGGGCGAAAATTAGCAGAGTTGGAGGGATCTGCGCCCACTTTTTTCAATAAAGGTACAACCATGGCGTGTTTCCAAGGTTGGGGGACATGGGCCTCGCTCAAAGAAGCGTTTAGTAGTCCAATGATGATTGGGTGTGTGAGGGGGTCTAATTGTTTGAGTATTTTGGCTGGAAGAGCATCCCGTGGGGAGCCCGATCGCACACTATTTAAGCAGAAGACAAAGGAAATAGCATCTAAAGGCTGCCAGGTAGTGATTACTGCATCAATGGCGGTATCTACCGGTTCTAAGACCATATTAGTGGCATTAGAAGTAGTCTCTGGGAGTGAGGTGAAATGGTCATAGATGAGATCAACTTTCTTTATAAAATAATCTGCCAAGGATTGACACTGAGCGGCATCCAGTGCCGGGGGGGATGGAGAGGAGTTGGCACAGGTCAGTTTTTTAACAACGGAGAAAAGCACCTTAGGGATATTTCGTGCATCAGTCACAGTTTTTTTAGTATAGTCTGCTTTAGCAGTTTTACAGCTATTGTGGTACTTTTTCAAGGCTTCTTTATAGATGATTTTACGTGAAGGGGAATAGCCTTGTCTCCATTTGCGCTCCAATGTCTTACATTGTGAGCGGAGGCATTTAAGTTGTTCTGAGTACCACGGAGCCGGGGGATGATGTAAGGAAGCGGACTTCGATGTCATCGGTAACGCCGAGTTAACAGCGTTAGTTAGCCAGAGTTCAGTGGCACAATTGAGTGCAGCGACTGGTAGTTCATGTCTGAGCATACCCAGCCCACTCGGGGTGAAAATTGCAAAAAACACAGTTGATGGACAGAATGTAGAACAATGTCATACATTCACCCCAGTACAAGGATCTGGGCCTAAATCCATCGTATTTTTGCACTCCACACCACCCTGGGTTAGACACTGGCTATATGCAAATCAGCTCTGACCCTGTGCCTCATGGGAACAGTCCAGTCCGAACTACCAAGCCATGTCTTTCCCAGACCGGAATCAAGCATCCAAGGACCGGTTTCTGGCTATCAGCCTTCATTCAGCCTGGATAGCTTGACTCCAGTGGTGTGGAGAGCCCGGGACTCACGTCTGAGCATACCCAGCCCACTCGGGGTGAAAATTGCAAAAAAACACAGTTGATGGACAGAATGTAGAACAATGTCATACATTCACCCCAGTACAAGGATCTGGGCCTAAATCCATCGTTTTTTTGCACTCCACACCACCCTGGGTTAGACACTGGCTGTTCTCATGAGGCACAGGGTCAGAGCTGATTTGTATATAGCCAGTGTCTAACCCAGGGTGGTGTGGAGTGCAAAAAAACGATGGATTTAGGCCCAGATCTTTGTACTGGGGTGAATGTATGACATTGTTCTACATTCTGTCCATCAACTGTGTTTTTTGCAATTTTCACCCCGAGTGGGCAGGGTATGCTCAGACGTGAGTCCCAGGCTCTCCACACCACTGGAGTCAAGCTATCGAGGCTGATGAAGGCTGATAGCCAGAAAGCGGTCCTTGGATGCTTGATTCCGGTCTGGGAAAGACATGGCTTGGTAGTTCGGACTGGACTGTTCTCATGAGGCACAGGGTCAGAGCTGATTTGCATATAGCCAGTGTCTAACCCAGGGTGGTGTGGAGTGCAAAAAAACGATGGATTTAGGCCCAGATCTGTGTACTGGGGTGAATGTATGACATTGTTCTACATTCTGTCCATCAACTGTGTTTTTTGCAATTCACCCCGAGTGGGCTGGGTATGCTCAGACGTGAGTCCCAGGCTCTCCACACCACTGGAGTCAAGCTATCCAGGCTGATGAAGGCTGATAGCCAGAAACCGGTCCTTGGATGCTTGATTCCGGTCTGGGAAAGACATGGCTTGATAGTTCGGACTGGACTGTTCTCATGAGGCACAGGGTCAGAGCTGATTTGCATATAGCCAGTGTCTAACCCAGGGTGGTGTGGAGTGCAAAAAAATGATGGATTTAGGCCCAGATCTTTGTACTGGGGTGAATGTATGACATTGTTCTACATTCTGTCCATCAACTGTGTTTTTTGCAATTTTCACCCCGAGTGGGCTGGGTATGCTCAGACGTGAGTCCCAGGGTCTCCACACCACTGGAGTCAAGCTATCCAGGCTGATAGCCAGAAACCGGTCCTTGGATGCTTGATTCCGGTCTGGGAAAGACATGGCTTGGTAGTTCGGACTGGACTGTTCTCATGAGGCACAGGGTCAGAGCTGATTTGCATATAGCCAGTGTCTAACCCAGGGTGGTGTGGAGTGCAAAAAAACGATGGATTTAGGCCCAGATCTTTGTACTGGGGTGAATGTATGACATTGTTCTACATTCTGTCCATCAACTGTGTTTTTTGCAATTTTCACCCCGAGTGGGCTGGGTATGCTCAGACGTGAGTCCCAGGCTCTCCACACCACTGGAGTCAAGCTATCCAGGCTGATGAAGGCTGATAGCCAGAAACCGGTCCTTGGATGCTTGATTCCGGTCTGGGAAAGACATGGCTTGGTAGTTCGGACTGGACTGTTCTCATGAGGCACAGGGTCAGAGCTGATTTGCATATAGCCAGTGTCTAACCCAGGGTGGTGTGGAGTGCAAAAAAACGATGGATTTAGGCCCAGATCTGTGTACTGGGGTGAATGTATGACATTGTTCTACATTCTGTCCATCAACTGTGTTTTTTGCAATATTCACCCCGAGTGGGCTGGGTATGCTCAGACGTGAGTCCCAGGCTCTCCACACCACTGGAGTCAAGCTATCCAGGCTGATGAAGGCTGATAGCCAGAAAGCGGTCCTTGGATGCTTGATTCCGATCTGGGAAAGACATGGCTTGGTAGTTCGGACTGGACTGTTCTCATGAGGCACAGGGTCAGAGCTGATTTGCATATAGCCAGTGTCTAACCCAGGGTGGTGTGGAGTGCAAAAAAACGATGGATTTAGGCCCAGATCTTTGTACTGGGGTGAATGTATGACATTGTTCTACATTCTGTCCATCAACTGTGTTTTTTGCAATTTTCACCCCGAGTGGGCTGGGTATGCTCAGACGTGAGTCCCAGGCTCTCCACACCACTGGAGTCAAGCTAGCCAGGCTGATGAAGGCTGATAGCCAGAAACCGGTCTTTGGATGCTCTATTCCGGTCTGGGAAAGACATGGCATGGTAGTTCGGACTGGACTGTTCTCATGAGGCACAGGGTCAGAGCTGATTTGCATATAGCCAGTGTCTAACCCAGGGTGGTGTGGAGTGCAAAAAAACGATGGATTTAGGCCCAGATCTTTGTACTGGGGTGAATGTATGACATTGTTCTACATTCTGTCCATCAACTGTGTTTTTTGCAATTTTCACCCCGAGTGGGCTGGGTATGCTCAGACGTGAGTCCCAGGCTCTCCACACCACTGGAGTCAAGCTATCCAGGCTGATGAAGGCTGATAGCCAGAAACCGGTCCTTGGATGCTTGATTCCGGTCTGGGAAAGACATGGCTTGGTAGTTCGGACTGGACTGTTCTCATGAGGCACAGGGTCAGAGCTGATTTGCATATAGCCAGTGTCTAACCCAGGGTGGTGTGGAGTGCAAAAAAACGATGGATTTAGGCCCAGATCTTTGTACTGGGGTGAATGTATGACATTGTTCTACATTCTGTCCATCAACTGTGTTTTTTGCAATTCACCCGAGTGGGCTGGGTATGCTCAGACGTGAGTCCCAGGCTCTCCACACCACTGGAGTCAAGCTATCCAGGCTGATAGCCAGAAACCGGTCCTTGGATGCTTGATTCCGGTCTGGGAAAGACATGGCTTGGTAGTTCGGACTGGACTGTTCTCATGAGGCACAGGGTCAGAGCTGATTTGCATATAGCCAGTGTCTAACCCAGGGTGGTGTGGAGTGCAAAAAAACGATGGATTTAGGCCCAGATCTTTGTACTGGGGTGAATGTATGACATTGTTCTACATTCTGTCCATCAACTGTGTTTTTTGCAATTTTCACCCCGAGTGGGCTGGGTATGCTCAGACGTGAGTCCCAGGCTCTCCACACCACTGGAGTCAAGCTATCCAGGCTGATGAAGGCTGATAGCCAGAGACCGGTCCTTGGATGCTTGATTCCGGTCTGGGAAAGACATGGCTTGGTAGTTCGGACTGGACTGTTCTCATGAGGCACAGGGTCAGAGCTGATTTGCATATAGCCAGTGTCTAACCCAGGGTGGTGTGGAGTGCAAAAAAACGATGGATTTAGGCCCAGATCTTTGTACTGGGGTGAATGTATGACATTGTTCTACATTCTGTCCATCAACTGTGTTTTTTGCAATCCTCCTCTTACCTCAGCACTAGGAAACGCCGGTTGGCGGAACACCAGGCGCTTTATAAATTCTTTTATTATTATAAGGTCTATTGTTTGTTTAATGCCAACACTTCAAGAGTGCTCCAACTTTAATGAACAAGTATGACAACTGGAGAAAGAAGAATTTTGGAAATTACAGCTATTGATAAAATGGAACGTCAGGGAGCCACAAGCAGAATTTGAAGCTTTGGAAATGTTGGTCTCTAAAAAACTGCAGGATTAAAAAAAGATTTTGTGTGTCAGCAAAAGTTGCCCAAAAATTTAGATGTAGAGGAAGGGTTAGTAAATGGTGCAATAGGCAAAGTTATTGATTTATTAATTTTGTTTAATTTCCCAAACAGTGATGAGGTTGAATACTTCGCTATAAAATGTGATCAGATTGATGACGTGCAGCAGATAGGCCGTTGTGCTGTACGTTTTTTGCTAGTGAAAGACTTACATGTGCACCGTGAGAAGTTCCCACTGTCTCCGGCTTATGCTGTAATGGTCTATAAATCAAAAGGTTTAAAAGTAGATGCAGGTTTTGTTAATATTGGCAGTACTATATTTAAGTAAGGGCTGTCATATGTAGCATTGTCACGAGTTAGAACATTGTCTGGTTGTTTTTTTAATTGTTTTTGTTGAAAAGAAGGTTAGTGTTGATGCAAGCTGTGTAAGAGAATACAATCAGTTAAGAAGTGTATAAGCTCCTCATTTAGGACAACAAAAACCAGATAAGAGATTGTGTTCTGCACTGTATCACTTGCTCCAGCATTTTTTTGACTGACTGACTGACTGACTGACAGAATGCTGATGCATTCTGCTTCAGGTATTCAACATCTTTTAGATATATGTAACAGATCAGTACTCTCAACAGTCAACAAGATGCATAAGAATTTATAACGGTTGTTTGGGGTTTTAGAACAAGAAAATGTAAATATTGATGATTTATTTGTATTGACATACACATGGAACCACAACTGTGAAGATTGTGATTCCTCTACCACTCAAATTCTGAGTGTTTCCTCTATTTAACACTACCAGATTCCAAAACTTTGCATTTTGACAAATTGTTGAAGAATGCTAACCAAAATATGTCCTGCCCAAACTGCATATCAGATTTTACTTCTACATTTATCCTAAGAAGAACTGGGAAATACCTTACAGTAATGCTACAACGATGCAGAGCAGATGGTTCCAACATGGAAACTCCAATTACTAACTTCAGAACTGGACAAATGTCAATTTCGGGTAGAAGTTTAACTACTTCGGCTATCATCTTTCGTGAAGGAATTAATACAATCTCTGAGCACTACGCTATCTATTTAAAGAGTGAAACTGGATAGACGGAACATAATGACATCAACCTTAAATTCATACCAAAACTGCCTTTCAAATTAGCAAACTTTAATCTTTTTCCTCAACCAAAGTTCTAAGGAGGAATTGTGGATTTAAAAAAATGGTGTACAGTGTTTCTTCTACATTAGTCATCAGTCTTTTAGACATTATTTGGCCTACATGGGTAATGTCTTTATAATCTTCTACAAAATTCATCAGTTGTTTAATGTTCCACAAAGGATTTAATATCACATCTAAATACTACCGTGTAATTGAAGTCAGAAACTGAATAGACATAATACATTTACAGCAGCTTTAAATTCAAAGTAATAACTGTCTTTGTAACTATAAAATTACCCCTTTTGTTTCTTCAACCAAACTTCTATGTATTTGTGGAATTAAAACTACACTATGGGATGTTGTCTATATGGATAACTATTATTTAAAACTTTTTTGGCCTACCAGGGGAGACGTTTTCAGAAGGATCTCTAAAACTGATCAGTACTTTGTATTTATTTGTAATATTGTACCAGATATAATGCTTTAGGAAATATTTGTAACTTAGGTTTTTTTATATTACTGATTTAAGCGTAGAAAAATCAATTAATTAAAGCATTGTAGTGAGTGCAATGCATAGCTTCACTTAATTATAGTGTTGTACTATGCATGTATGGTTCGTTTTTTACAATCCATTCTTTTTTCCCAGCTGTTCGAAGATGATGCTTCATACAGACCACTGTTCATGGTCATGAAGTATTAAAGCTGAGAACAGCAAAAAAGGGAAAATTATATTTTCACTATGTTGTAATCAAATGTTACAGTACAAGTTATGTATGTTGATGTGATTCTACAATAATGTTAATCAAATACTAACATATCTTTATGTTCTTTTTCCATACCAGGTGCTGTTGAACCTCATTGGATGTCTCAAAACATTGATTGATTGTGGGTTTCTAAAGCGCATTGCTCCAACCATTGACATTTTGCTTACACATAACCATGGAAAGTTTTTTTAATAGCAAAGTGCTGAAGTGTAAAATTCCAGACATTTACACAGCCACACATTCACCCATTCAGATACTCACACACCTGTTCACTCTCCAATACAGCCACTCAGTCACTCATACAGCTACTCTCATACCCATTAACATCAGTACAGCCACTCACACCCACTCAATTACCCAGACACCTACTTACACACCCACTCAATAATCCATAGTGAAAGTCAGCCACCCTCTGTCATTCAGAGAAGCACTGACACCCATTCACTCATCCATGGAGCTAGACACCCACTCAGTCATCCATACAGCCAATCACTCATTTAGTCATCCATATAACTACTAACACTCACCTACACAACCACTCACACGCCCGCTCACCAACCCATACATCCACTCACACTAGGAGCCACTGACCCATAGTCACTCACAGTAATCCTGTCATTTATACGACCACACACACACATACTCACTGATCCAGTCACTGACACTAGCTCACTCACCCATACAGCCATTTATACACACACTCACTTACTCATACAAACACTCACACATCCATTTACTCACTTATACAACCATTACTACTAGCAGTCACTCACCCATACACCTACTCTCACACATGTATTCACCTATTCAGCCACTCTCAAACCCACCCACTCACTCAGATAGCCACTCTGACACCCTCTCTCACACACCCATTCACTCACCCATACAGCTGCTCATACAGGCACTAACTTACCCATACATCTACTACCACTACCACTCACTCTCCCATATAGCCACTCATACACCCATTCACATACTCATACAGTCATTGATAAAAACAAGTCACTGAGTCATACAGCTACTAACAGACACACACTCATACATACAGCCAATAACACAGCTACTCACTTGCCCATACAGCCACTTAACTCACCATTACAGGAAATCAAACAACCATCTCTTGCATAGAGCCACTCACACAGCTACTTACATACCCATTCACTCACACGCAACAACTAACATAACTACCTATACAGCAAGTCACAGTCACTTACAAAACCATTCACTCAACCACACATTCACTCCTAGAGCCACCCACTCCTATATGGCCACTCATTCAAGCAAACAGCCACTGACACAGACACTAACTGATCCATACAGCCACTCACAAAGGCACGGATTCCACATACAGCTACTGATACAGCCGCTCTCACATATAGCCACTCACACACCCATTCACTCACCCACACAACCACTAACATAACTAGTCATTCGCCTATACAGCAAGTCAGTCTCTCACTCACACACAGTCACTGACACACCAACGTACTCACCCATAAAGCCACACACACATCCAGTCACTGACACAGCAACTCACTCATTTATACAGCTAACTCACACTCTCACTCACACAGCAAATCATTCACTCAAAGCTACTTACACACCCATTCACACACAGGCACTTCTACAGGCACTCACTTACCTACAGAGCCACTCACATAACCATTCACTCACCCACATGGCCACTCACCTAATCAGTCACTCACCCGTACAGTTCCTACCATAACCATTCACTCACCAATACAACCACTCACTTTCCATAAAGCCAGACACAATGAGTCACTCCCCTCTATAGCCACTTACACAGGTAATCATTCACCCATACAGTCACTCATACAACCACTCACTCAACCATATGTCAACTCAGAAATGCTCATTCTCCTACATGGCTACTCACAAAGCCACTCACTCAGGCAAACAGCCACTCACATAGGCACTAACTGATCCATACAGCCACTCACACAGGCACTCGGTCACCCCTGCAGCCAAGAATACACTCAGCCGTACACTTATACAACCACTCCTGTTTATATATGGACAGACATATACTTTTTCATTTTAACAATGAAAGAAGGTTCTGACAAGAAAACGTTTCTATTTTCTAGAACTGGTTTGTACATTTTTGTTTTCTAACATTTTGCATTTTTTTGGAGTAATTTTAATAAACAAAATGTCAACAAGGGGCAGAAAAAGTGGAAGAAACAGCACAAAAATAGTACAAAAGTAGGAGAAATTAAAGAAATTAACGTGTGTTGATTTGCAGCTTCAATGATGGCGTTAATGAACAAGTTACTTACCTTCGGTAACGATATATCTGTAAGAAACAGTAGTTAGTATTAGATTCTTTACCTTAGAATATCCCCAGGCGTCAGTCTGGATCCGGAAACTTTTGCGTAGCAGTACCCCTGCGCGTCGGTAGGCGTCGTCTGCAGGCGTCCCCTGCGGCTCCGCGTCCGTCGTCGGCGTCGTGCGCCGTGATGACGTCGCTGGAGTATATAGACGCCACCTCCGCGCGCTGACGTCAGATCTTTGCACACAGCTTTTCCGCGCCAGAACACGCAGAGCCATGTGAGAACTAACACTGGTGCCATTTGAAACTAGGGCCCTGAAAGGGATGTCCTTAACCCTAGGTATCAGTTCGCAGAACGGGGAGGATGGGTGGGGCGGTAAGGAATCTAATACTAACTACTGTTTCTTACAGATATATCGTTACCGAAGGTAAGTAACTTGTTCATCTGAAAGAAACAGGTTAGTATTAGATTCCTTACCTTAGAATAGATACCCCAGCAATACCAACCCCGGTGGTGGGTCTGCGAACCAATACAAACCTACACCAGAAAGTCCTGGAGGACCGAACGGCCAAAGAAGCCATCCCTCCGGACTTGACTGTCCAGGCAGTAGTGCCTCGCAAAGGTGTGCAGCGAGTCCCACGTAGCCGCCTGGCAAATGTCCTGCAAAGGGACTCCCCGGCCCAGGGCAGTAGTAGCCGCCGTGGCCCGAGTGGAATGGGCCCTCAGCCCAACAGGAGGCTCCTTCCGAGCCAAAGAGTAGCATGCTTTGATGCACAGGACGACCCACCGAGAGATGGTTCGTTTCTGTACCGCCCTTCCCTTCTTCTCACCCACGTAGCCAACAAACAGTTGGTCATCCACCCGGAACTGGCGTGTGCGATCCATATAAAATGGAAGCGCACGTTTTGGGTCCAGACGATGGAGCCGCTCTTCATCCTTTGAAGGATGCGGAGGCGGGAAGAAGGAGGGTAAGGTGATGGACTGCCCGATGTGAAAAGCAGAAACTACTTTGGGCAGGAAAGAAGGCCTAGTCCTAAGAACCACCTTGTCAGGATGGACGGACAAGAAAGGAGGTTTAACAGAAAGAGCCTGGAGCTCACTCACTCTCCTGGCAGAGGTGATGGCAACCAGGAAGGCCGTCTTAAGAGTGAGAAGACGGAGAGGACAGGAATGAAGCGGCTCAAAGGGAGCACACATCAAGAATGTCAGAACCAGATTCAAGTCCCACTGAGGCATCACGAACGGAACAGGTGGATACATGTGCGTGATGCCTTTCAAGAATCTCATAACGATAGGGGACTTGAATAAAGATGGCTGATCAGGTAGCCTTAAGAAGGCGGAAAGGGCAGAAAGGTAGCCCTTGATAGTGCCCAGAGCAGAGCCCTGCTGGGCAAGAGAAAGAAGGAAGAGGAGAACCTCGGAAAGAGGGGCAGAAAGGGGATCCACAGCCTTTGCTGTGCACCATGCCACAAATCTGTTCCACCGGCAGGCGTATACCGACTTTGTGGAGGGACGCCTGGCTGCCAGAATCACATCACAGACTTCAGGAGGCAAGTCGAATGGCCTCAACTGTCGCCGCTCAATCTCCACGCATGGAGGTGGAGGCTGGACAGGTTCGGGTGGAGGACCGTCCCCTGCTGCTGCGACAGAAGGTCCTCCTGAAGGGGCAGGCGGATCGAGGGACCGACTGACATGCTGAGTAGCTCGGGATACCAGTATCTTCGAGCCCAGTCCAGAGCCACAAGGATAACTTGGGCCCGGTCGCGCCTGATCTTCTTCAGCACTCTGGGCAGAAGTGGTATAGGCGGAAAGGCGTACAACAGACCGCAACTCCACTCGCGCCGAAAGGCGTCGCCGAGCGAGTGCCGTCTTGGAAACTCCAACGCGCAGAACTGATGACATTGCGCGTTCTCTTCTGTGGCGAATAGATCTAACCAAGGCTCTCCCCATTGCTGAAAGAGGCCGTTCGCCACGTCCGAGTTCAGACGCCATTCGTGATCCACCGAGCACCGACGGCTGAGTTCGTCCGCCCTGGCGTTCAGAGAACCTGCCAGGTGTTGAACCGTCAGAGTCACGCCCTGACGTTCCAGCCATTGCCAGAGGCGCAGAGCCTCCTGGCAAAGGGTCCACGACCCCACCCCGCCTTGTTTGTTGCAGTACCACATGGCGGTGGTGTTGTCCGTGAACACCTGCACTACACTCCCGTTGACAAAGGGGAGGAACGCCTTCAGTGCTAGGCGAATCGCCCGCAGCTCCAACAGGTTGATATGGAGCCGGGACTCCGCCGGAGACCAGATGCCTCTGATCTCCGCCTCTCCCAAGTGGCCACCCCAGCCCTGGAGGGACGCGTCCGTCACAACTACGTGCTCCGGTTGGGGAAGGGAGAGGGATCTGCCTCTGACCCAATCGCGGTCCGTAAGCCACCACTGCAACTGTCTCGCAGTGCCCTCCGAGATCAGGACATGGTCGGATAGGTTGTCCTGATGCTGGGCCCACTGAAACTTCAGGTCCCACTGCAGAGCCCGCATCCGCCACCTGGCGTGATGCACCAGTAGGATGCAGGAGGCCATCAGCCCCAGAAGCCGTAGCGTCAACCTGACCGAAACCCGGGATAATGGCTGAAAGATGGGAATCAGAGCCTGAATATCCCGGACCCGCCGTTCCGGAGGATAAACCCGAAACTGCGCCGAGTCGAGAACCGCTCCGATGAAAAGGAGCTTTTGAGAGGGACACAGGTGTGATTTCGGCACATTGATGGAAAACCCCAGCTCGTGCAGGAGGTCTGCCGTCATCTGAAGGTGGTGGACGACTGTTTGGGGCGGACCCGCCTTCAACAACCAGTCATCGAGGTAGGGGAAGACTGAAACCCCTAACCGGCGCAGATGAGCTGCGACCACCGCCATCACTTTCGTGAACACCCGTGGGGCGCTGGTAAGGCCGAATGGGAGCACGATAAACTGAAAGTGCTCCTGGCCTACCGTGAACCGCAGGTAACGCCGGTGGGCCGGCAGGACGGGGATGTGAAAATACGTATCCTGCAAGTCCAACGCTACCATCCAGTCTTGTGGGTCTAGAGCAGCCAAGACCTGAGCCAAAGTCAACATCTTGAACTTCTCCTTCCGGAGGAAGCCGTTGACGTCCCTTAGGTCCAAGATAGGACGGAGGCCTCCTTTGTCCTTCTTGGGCACCAGAAAGTAGTGGGAGTAGCAACCACACCCTACTTCTGGCCCAGGAACGCGCTCGATGGCCCCCTTGGCCAAGAGGGCCGTAACTTCCTCCTGCAGAAGTGTCAAGTGGTCCCCCGACACACGGTGGTTCTGCGGTGGCATGGCTGGAGGAGTGGACTCGAAGGGGAGGGAGTAGCCCCTTCGGATGAGCTGCAGCACCCACCTGTCCAATGTAATCGCGCGCCAGCGGGAGTGGTGATGGCGAACCCTGCCACCCACTGGCGTCACGTGAGCCCGAAAGCTCGGACTAGGAAGATTTGGAGGCTGCTGCGGGGGGAGGTGTGGACTGACCTCGCCGCTGCCCTCTACCGCCACCACGGCGGAAACCACGGCCGCCACCGCGCTGGGGAGCGTTCTGCGGCGCGTGGCTGGCAGCACGTGTGGGACCGCCCCTCCCTTGGCCACGAAAGGGGCGAAACGAACCCGTTTGCTGGCGCTGGGTCGAAAGACCCAAGGACGTGGCCGTGACCCTGGAGTCCTTGAAGCGCTCAAGCGCGTTGTCCGCCTTGTCACCGAACAGGCGACTGCCATCAAATGGCATGTCCATGAGGGCAGTTTGGACGTCCGGCGAGAAGTTGGCGGATCTCAGCCAAGCATGGCGACGAATCGCCACCGTCGTGGACATAGCCCGTCCCAGCGAGTCGGTCGTGTCAAGACCACACCTGATCGAATACCTCGCCGCGTCCCGGCCTTCAACCAAGGCCTGGTTGAGCTTGTCCCGCACCTCCTGCGGGCATTGCGGCAAACACTCCGCGACCGTATCCCACAGGGAGTGGGTGTAGCGGCCCAAGAGGCACGCGGTATTGCAAGACCGCAGGCCAGCGCTCAAAGACGAAAAGACCTTTTTGCCAAATTGGTCATATCGCTTCGATTCCCGATCGGGCGGGGCCGACGGGAATGCGGACTGTGAAGTGGAGGCCTGGATCACCAGACTCTCCGGGGAGGGATGGGTGGAGAGGAAGGCAGGGTCGTCCGAACACGGACGGTGACGCCTGGCGACGTTCCGGTCAACCGGTGCACCGGAAGCGGGCCTGGACCAGGTGCCCAAAAGGACATCCGTCAGGGCCTCATTAAATGGCAGCAGAGGCTCCTGAGGGCATGACTGCGGTTTAAACACTTCGGTGAGAATGTTAGGTTTGACCTTAGCGACGGGGAGCTCAAGGCGCAAGGCCTTGGCAGCCCTCATCAGGACCACCGAATAGGCAGCCCCCGCCTCCGACGCCACAGGGGAAGGCGAGACAAACCCAGGGTTGGGCGACTCGTCCAGACCACTGGCATCACCTAAATCACCTACCCAGTCCACGTCATACTGGCAGGCTCGTGATAAAGGGTCCTCAGACCCCTCCCAACCCTCTCCATACTCGTCCTCATCGCCGTAATCCAGGTCGACGATATAGACCGGCTCCTCGGAGCCAATGGGGCCCAACGGCGCCGGACTCGGCGTCGGACGATGCCGGTCCGACTCCGCGTCAGGAGTCAGAGGGAATGGGGGTGGCGCCGCGCGGCGCCGGGGACCCGACGCCGGCCGGAACCGACAGCGGAGCCGCGGAGGCGGCACCACGGGTTGGCCCAATGGAATCGGCGCCGGAGAGGCCGGAGGACCAGCCGGCGACGACCCTGAGGGGCCCAGCGGCGCCGGGAACGGAGCCGCCGGCGGCGTCGGGGCAGGAGCACCCGAACCGCTCGGGCCCCCAGACGGGACCGACGGGCCCGAAGGCGCCGTAGGCCCCGCCGGAGGAGACATCGCCCTCATAGCCATGAGGAACTCCTCAATCTCCTCGCGCGACGCGCCTTCCCCAGGGACCGACGGGTATGGGGCAGACGGCGTCGGCGACCCACGCGGGGGTGGGGCCACCCGAACCCCCGGCCGCATCACGCGGGCGTCGGGGGGAGTCGGGGGTACGATGACGATGCCCCGACTTCTTGTGACGCTTACCTGACGAACCGGAGGAATGACGGCGACTCCCGGAGCGCTCATGGCGGCTCCGCGATCGCTCCCTCGACCTCTCCCTCGACCTCCGACCGGACCGGGACCGCTCTCGACGCGGGGCCGACACTCGGAGTTCGAGCAGCTTGCGGGACCGCTCCCGTCTAGCTTTACTAGTCAAGGCCCGGCAGTCGACGCAGGACTCCACGTCGTGGTCCGCGCCCAGACACCGGAGGCAGAGTCGATGGTGGTCGGTGACCGACATCAGGCGGTCGCACCCGTCGCAACTCTTGAAACCGGGCATCCTACCGGCACCGTAGAAAGATTTAGAATTATCAAAAAACTTGGTCAAAAGACCGGAGTACTGCTCTTCGGATCTGCGCTAACTGGCGCGGAAAAAAGAAGAACTGACGTCAGCGCGCGGAGGCGGCGTCTATATACTCCAGCGACGTCATCACGGCGCACGACGCCGACGGACGCGGAGCCGCAGGGGACGCCTACCGACGCGCAGGGGTACTGCTACGCAAAAGTTTCCGGATCCAGACTGACGCCTGGGGATATTCTACGGTAAGGAATCTAATACTAACCTGTTTCTTTCAGATGTTAAAGATATTTATAGAGCGCACTGTTGCCCAAGGGCGTCCTGGTGCTATAAAAGATGATCCCCTGTAGTCACATTAGGATGCCTGGACTTTATGTGTTGAACAGCCAGGTTTTTAAGGCCTTTCTAAAAGCGAGCAACTGCTCACTAGCTGTGAGAATACAATCAAGGCAATAAGTGCTAACACAGGTTAACTTGGGGGCAATTTGAGAACGATGTGTTTCAACCTCACTGGGCACTCTCTACTCAAAGACAGATGGTACAGTGAAAGATAAATATACAAGAAGGTAGCAGTGTTCCCAAGATTGGGACAAGACCGCACATCAACAAATAGAAAAACAAGTATCTTGAAATTAGGTAAATGGCGTACAATATAAGCAATTGCTGCAAGTACAGCGGGGTGCTAAATTAGCTGTGGGCACTTACTACCAAAAAGTGCCATAAGTAGATTGAAAACAATCCACTGGAAAATTAATAAAAAGATCAGCTAGTAAAGCACGCCCATAGATAGTATTATAGAGTCCCAATCACAAAAAATACAGTTATTTAAGGACAAATGTTAGATATGCAATTGTTATAGAAATCTTTATCTCAAAAACAAAATGTCCAGAAAAATTCCAGAAGATAAGATGAACAGTCCACGCCGCTTCAATGGATGTTGTTGTTTTTATTGTTCTTCCAATACTTGACAAATCATACACAGCCAACACGTGTTTCGTCTGTATCAAATAAGTACAATGACTTTCTAAAGGCTGTAAACAAAGACAATATATATGTATAAATACACTGATGTCATATAATGATGTTTCCATCTAATAAGGAAGTGTATTACACATCTTTTGTTAAAAACAACCAATATTCTATTATTTAGTGAAAAGGCTGCACAGAAGAAAAAAAGAAGTGCTAAGATCTAGTTCCTTGTGCAAAACAGTAAAACACCATCCCCAAGAAATTTAGTTTAGAACAAAACATTGGTAGAGATGACGTTGCCCGAAGAAGTCAAGTTAGAGAAGTGCAAATAAGTTACAAGAAGTGCGCAATTACAAAACTAGCAAAGAAAAATATATATAGTGATAGAGCCAAAGAAATGAAAGAGAAATAGAGCAAAAACGTGAACAAACAGATGGAGTATAAGTAATATTAACTCAACTCTTCAAGTGCACAATATGCCAATTGCTAGTCACATACACAATTGCAGAAGTGCAACCCAATACAAGAGAAATATGCAAAAGATGGTGAAAAATATTACCCATCTTGAACAATATTTTTATACGTGTTGTCAATAAACCGTTGGGTATAAGTAAGGAAACATCTCCGCAATAAAAATGATCCACAAAGTATAAGTGATCATCAGGGTAATCTATTGAAAAGAACAGGAAGTGAGCAAGGATTCTGAAAAATAACCTGATTAGGACTACAAATAAACAGGATGGTGGTTCTCATCCTCAAGTACAGTAACAAAATCCTTAACCAGAAAAATTAACTGGACCAAATCTGACCCTGGACCCTGATACAAAAAAACTTTATTATAAATTCACTCGATACAGATATGGATCCAGATACTAAGATGTCAACGGGGGCTTCAGTCTCGCATTCTCCATAAATGCATTGAGACTGATTAAAATTAATGACTTTAGTATCTTATCATTGTCCATAAATAGAATATTATATTCCATTAAAATCAAGATGTATTGTGAACTCGCAATGTTTATAGAATGCGAACACCATGTATATTGTCTATACTAAAGTACATGCTCCACAATTAGTGCGACTCTATAAAACATCCGTGACCTATGAAATTGGGAAAGAAAATTATATCACGAACTGTCAGATCCACATATAAGAGACCCTAGATCATTGTCCTCAAGTGTATATATAAAGACGATATAAGAAACAAAAAGAATGGCCAAAATCTCTCAATCTCCGGCCAATAACCACGTGGGTAGAAAACACTATGGCCACCCTAGATGCAAGGATATATATGTCCTTATCTAAAAATTGTAAATCAAAAATGGAAAGCGTCTACACATTAATATTAGCACGCCTCCGAGAGTATTAAGAATAATTAGCCTCCGGTGCTCAGAATTGCTTGCCCATTGATGAGTAAATAAGAGGTACTCACCATATCACAAAAAAAAACTGTGCCTGGCATCCAATACACCTCATTGGGGATTTCTGGTATTGAATTTAAGTAAAATGTAGGCAGCTAATAAGACACATAAACGTAGAAGTTCAGGTTTAAGTGCCAAAAAATAAGCTATTGATCATAATGTATTCGTATATGAAATTAGAAAAATATATTTTAATCACCAACCTTACAAAATTCTAATGTTTCAGATATCGATGATAGGTCACAATGTAGTAAACAATCCCCCCATTCTCGAGTGTCGTCCTATTAAAACAAACAAGGGGGGAACCTGAATAAAACATAGCCCTAATTACACCACAGTAAAAGCCACCATATCTCATATAATAAACCCTTCCCTCCTTACCGTATGGGTTAGTAAATTTGAAATAGAAGGTCCCCGCACATGATAACGCCAAAAGCCGACCATTGTAAACAACTCCAGTACGCCGTCAAAGAAATAGGCGGCGTGATTGCAAAACTCAACGAACGTCACGGTAACACGTGATCGCAAAGAAGTTGACTGAGCTAAAAAGTACTGCTGGCCCAGACGCCATCTTCGTGTATGTAAACAGTAACGATTTATATATACAGAAATCTAAATCTATTCCCAAGTCGGGAATATAAAGCCAGACTGACGATAATGTGAATCGTTATCCCTGACTAAAATGAATAAATAGTATTAAAAAGTGAAAAAGAAAACAAAAATGAGCGAACAGTTAATCAATATGTCGTTACAACAAAACCTAATACGAGACCAAGCCAACGCTTATCACGTTCAGTATATTATGAACCCACAAGAAGCAATAAGATAAAATAGACAGTAGATGTGCAAATGGCATGATAGAGTGGTTAAGTAATATACCACTGTAGCTACTCATAAATCAATTATGAAAATCTTAAACATTTTCGTATCCTGGTTTCTTGACACAAATGATCATGATGTGAAAGGCACGACATTCTTCATGCAATCATAATTTTTTAACATAGATGCAAACAGTATGGACAATAGAAAGATTCTCTAATAATCTTAACAGTACGAGACATATCTGGCAAAAATACTAGTCCTCATGATTCAAATCATTATCAATATTAAAATACCGATCCACTACACAATATGTACAGCAGTTCTCCCAATTTAAGATGCATGATGCTTCATTTTAACAGTTCCTACATATTGATATTTAGGACAATCCATCAAATAGTGTGTGATGTGATCAATCTTTTAGAAACACATGCATTTCTCTGTCTGTGTTCTGCCCCTGATCAACAGACCTGTTTGATGAGCCACTTCGACTCCAATTTTCTCAGAGCTAAGACTTTATTGCATCCCCGAGGGTCATCAAGAACTTTGTCTATACCATGAAATTTGATCTGCAACAATTCAGACAGATAATGTTGTAGTGTACTGCTAGCGGGTAGTTAACATTGTTATTACGAATTGCTCTAATATGTTCTTGAATGCGATCATTAAGGGGTCTTATTGTGCTACCCACATAGATACGATTACACTGGCATACAGTACAATATACAACATATTTGGTGTTACAGTTGATAAAATATTTAATAGTGTGTGATTGGCCAGTATTGTAACTAAAGCTTGTGATTTTATTATGTGCAAATTGGCACACATTACACATACAACATTTATAGAAACCTTTAGCCCTGTCTTTGCCTGAGGGGATTGCCGCTACTCTGCCACAAGTGCCCAGACGCCAGCGCCGCCGCTGCCCGGGACTCTGATTCCCAGCAGCCCCAGCGGCAGGTGGCGAGCGCGACGCGACGTGCACCCCAACCACGAGGGCAGTAAGCGCCAGGAGGCCATATAGCCAGCACAGGGCCCGGGTGGAGCGGGAGCCCTGTCTTTTCCTGAGGGGATTGCCGCTACTCTGCCACAAGTGCCCAGACGCCAGCACCAGCGCCACCGCTGCCCCGGGACTCAGATTCCCAGCAGCCCCAGCGGCGGGCGGCGAGCGTGACGCTCACACCAACCATGAGGGCAGTTAGCGCCAGGAGGCGTATATAGCCAGACAGGGTCCCCGCGTCGCGTGACGTGCCGGGAAAAGCCCAGGCTAAGGGCGGGCCCGTTTGAGCCCGTTCGAGGATGGTAGAGGACGGGACGGGGCCCCCACCTAACATTTACAGCTAAAGGTCAGTGCAAGTTTAATCACCTTGTGGGTCAATAGTAGGCACTTTGGACCACTTTCTTACAAGAGCATCTTCCATTCTAGCCCACGAAATTGAGCTGACAGAAAAGAGACTATCATTGGGCATTGCATTTGATAAACGATCATCCATGGGAAGTCTGGCCCAGGTACGGTCCCCTAACCCCCAACAAGTCATTGACTCTATCATGCCAGGTAGCATTGGTGAGGGCGAGGGGAATCAATTCTTGCATCCTGCTGGATGCTTGCCTTGTCCTCCCGCAAGCGAAGATGCTTCATTGGGCACCATAAATGCACCTAATCCTCATAACATGCATTCCGGATCGCTGTCATTAAGTGTCAAGACTCGATCCGCCTATAGTTCTCAATCAGGACTAGCTCAATCGGCGGTAGGCTCAACTTCAACTTCCACTTTAACTTCAAAAAGGAAGCGTGAGGGTGCCCACGCGAAAGGAAGAAAAGCAAAAATCCAGAAAGCAAATATAGCAGATGAGAGCGTGACACCAATAGCTTCCCATAGTCCTGCTATATGTCAGCCTACTAGTGAAGTGATTACATTGTCATCGAGTCCTGGCGATGTGCTACCTGCTGAGCTGGGATTGGACTTCTGGACCAAATTGGAATTCATTTTTAAAAAAACGTGTCTCCTCATTTATGACAGACTCCACATTATAGAAAACAGACTTGCGTGCCTCGAACTATCGTTCGCTTCGGCTCAGGCACGGGATGGAAATCAGGTCAAAGGGGCAACTGACAAACAAATGAGCTTGATAGGGCATACTAATAAAGTTGTTCACCCCACTGTCCCGCTGATCGCGAATAATATAGTTGATATCACCGCTCCTGCTGTGACATCGTACATTTCCCCTCCATTTTCTTCCAGTAATCTAGTAGTGTGTAACCAAACCGAGCTGAGTGGAAGGGCAGAGACAGGGGAGGGTAGCAGGATAGTAACACACCAATCCCAAGCGAATGCTAATATCCCTCGTGCCCCATTAACAAAAAGTTTACAGAGTATAGATCGCCCCCCTGAATCTATTCCATATGTGGTGGTCCTTGCGGGGGTTCCTTCTTTGTGCCAGGATAAAAGGGAGGTGTATATGGAGTTAAAGAATACATGTATCCACTGGCTTAACCTCAACCGGCCATTTTCCACCATGGTATCTGCTAAAATTTTGTTTGCTAGACGTGTAGATTGGGTGGGGCCACGTAAAAAGTCTATTAAGGGAGACTGTGTAATTATTAATTTTAGGGACAGAAGGGCTGCTGAATACATCTGTAAATGGGCCCCGGTAAGCTCGGTCACGCTAATACATTCCCTACCCCTAACTTATTTCTACCCATCAACATTTATTGCCCCCAGAAATATGCCATCAGATGGGGGGGTTACAGAACTGGAGTAATACAGGGGGAATAAGGATGTCCAATAGATATGACATGTTGTCTGGTTTGGAAAATTGCGATTGACGATCACCCGAATACAGACAGAGGGCAAATTCAGTAGTGCCTGAGGATGGCAAACTAGTAAGGAGAACGAATTCATCTGCTAGTGAGGTTTGCCTCCATGCTGGGGCACTAGTTACCCAGCCCAACGGTATCCAAACAAATGTAGAGAAAATAATTTTGGATCATTTGGGTTGTGTGTTATTATTAAACCAACCACCGGGAGAAATACATTTGTCCCTACCTCCTGGGCCAAGCAAAAATAGGCGATCTTATTAATCTGGATGGGCGGATAATGCTGGTGGATCGCCCAGTAAAACTGTCCTACGCCAATGGTATCTTGGAATATAGTGGGTTTGGGATCCAAATTAACCTCGCCCGACTGGTCTGATTTTATCGAAAAATTTGACATCTGCCTCTTCCAAGAGACATGGTCGGTGGACCCTGTTTTTCGGCTGGGTTATCTTAATTATCATGTCCCTGCGGTAAAGAAGGACAGGGGTCGCCGATAGGAGGGCTAGTGATCTGGGCTAGGCAGGCTTTAAGCTGCAATATACATCAACTTCCTGTATCGAATAATGATATTCTCGTAGTAAGACTTAGTTTTCCCTCAGGTAAAAGCATAGATATTTTTAATATCTATGCAAGAGGCCACCCAGGGGGAAAAAGTCAGAGGTAATATCAACATTAGAAGATTATTTAGAGGCCATGCCTAGCAACATTCTGTCACTTGTAGCGGGAGATTTTAATACAACGTTTGAACTGTTAGGGCACGAAGATCAGAGCCTTACAGAGGAGGAAGACTCTAGGTGTGGTATCCCCTATCTTGAATTGGCACCCATAAAAAAATGGACTGAGGTGGCTATTCAAATGAAGGGGTTATGTATGGGGAAACAATAAAGGGCTGCCAATGGCCGAACACCATCTGATAGGCACGGTGCTAGGACATACGATAATGGCCACAGGTCTACTTGTATATTTGCTTGTTCATATAAAATGGTGGCATGGTCTTATGGACATGGCAGTAATGGGTCGAATAGAAAGTGATCACAACCCCCTTAACTCTTCATTTAATTTGTTTACAGATGAAGTTGTCTATCACAAAGAGGAGCTCAGAGGGAAAAGAAAGAACAGGTTGCCCTCCACTCAAAAACCATCAACAATCAATAAACCCTGTCCTTTGGGCGTAAGTAATGTCAGTATATCTTGTTACAGACCAGTCACATGTTCATGATCTCTGTTGCACTCACTCCCCTATCCACTAACTTTTCTTCGGGGGTATTTACTGCAATACGTCCGATATTCTTTAGAAAGTTAAAAAGAAAACATATTGGCCAACAACTCTTGACAGTCGCCTAGAACAACAACACAAGATGTCTGAGACCTTAATCCATACAGAGCATCCACCACATAAGATTGAAAGCAGACAGATTTCTGCAAAAAAAATTTGTAGAGAACAGAGTGACACCTCACGAAAACACCACCCTCAGGGCAACTGGCAAGTACTCACCAGACTGGGCCCCTTTCTCATCACTGGTCGTCATTCAGTTCAAAAGAAAGGAAAAGTGTGTCCAAACAAAAAC
Organism: Lissotriton helveticus; assembly: GCF_964261635.1. Lineage (NCBI taxonomy): Eukaryota > Metazoa > Chordata > Amphibia > Caudata > Salamandridae > Lissotriton > Lissotriton helveticus. Next base: position 129,927,762 of record NC_136070.1, on the reverse strand, counting down.
CAAGAAGTGAAAAAGAATGTGGTAGCAGAACCAATAAATCTGCTTGTGACAAACAGATGTGATTAAAATCAACAGGCACACCTCTTCGCAATTTTATTCCTAGATATTAGGCGTGGACTGTTGAATTAAAAAGGCTGGTAGCTACCATCGCATACCATTACCTATCGCCAACATGTTTCTCTGCCTCAATGTTTTCGGCAGATTCGTCAGGGCTACACACCTTGTTGCCACCCCACTGTTGGACACTCTGTTCTATGTCGACCTCTGGCAACCCGCTTCACTTATACCAGCTGCCTAGAGCATAGCATAGAATAATAGTCCGGGAGTGAGTTTCTCTTGCTATAGTCACAGCCAATGCGATTGTAATCATCAATCGTGTGCTTTCCACCGGAGCGCGTCGTCTCCTTCTCCTTCTATTGGAAGAACAATAAAAACAACAACATCCTTTGAAGCGGCGTGGACTGTTCATCTTATCTTCTGGAATTTTTCTGGACATTTTGTTTTTGAGATAAAGCATTCTATAACAATTGCATATCTAACATTTGTCCTTAACTAACAATATTTTTTGTGATTGGGACTCTATAATACTATCTATGGGTGTGCTGTACTAGCTGATGTTTTTATGAGGTACAGTGAAAGATGTTGACGGACCCTTTCTTTCTCCTTGTGCACCCACTTCAAACTGTTGGAATGATAAGTTTACAAACAGTACAACACAAGAACAGAGAAATGGAGGGGGACTTCCTTTGAAGATTAATGAAAAATCTCTCCAATGAAATCTTTGTTTCGTGGTCACATGTTCTATACAGATACCGACATCATTGCGACTACCGACAGTTGCAAAAATGGTAAATACATGTTAAAAGTGGCTTACTTTCAAAATTATTACAAATAAAGTTCAAACAGTGTATTAGTAAGCAGGGATTGTCAGATTGTTTAAAATGTGTGGATATGTGTTTTTAACTTTTTGAAAAACACGCGGTCTGTGCGGATTTTCTGCGAAACTGGGAAATTTGTATCGCTATATTTCGTGGCGATCCAAAAATATATATTTTTTTAAAACACAGTAAATAATGCATTAATCAAATGACAAGTAGTGACACAGAGAAATAATAATATAAGTCATCTAATATACTGGTGTATTATATGATATGTGGTACAGTTTTCCACAATGACAGAATAGTAACTATTTTCCCAGTACAAAGTAGAGTACACAAGTTCCCAAAAACTGTAGACTCTTAAAAATTATTTGACATAAGGTAACCCCACTCACAGCCCTACAGTCAACCACCCACTCACAAACCCACACGGGGATTCATACACCCACTCATAGTGGGTATATGAGTACCTGCGTCAAAAAACGATGCAATCACTCACAAACTCACTGAGAGATTCACACACTCACTCAGACTTATGCATCCACTCACTCCCACTGAGACATGCACCCCTCTCACAGACATGCACCCCTCTCACTGACATGCACCCCTCTCACAGACCCACTCAGAGTTATGCACCCACTCAAAGATCCAGAGACACTAATGCACCTATTCACAAATCCACTCATGAACCCACTTACTCACACACCCATACACTGACTGACTTAGACACTTACACACAGTCACTGATACACTCACTCTCCCGCACCCACTCACAGATGCACTCTCATGCACCCACTCACATATCCACTCAGAATACTGATGCACTCTGTAACAGACCCACTGAGTCACACACCCATTCACAAATCCACTCAGACATTTATGCACCTACTTGTACACCTACTCAATCACACAGTCATACACCCACTCACACACACACCCAGTCAAGCGCATACAGCCACTCACAGGCCCACTCAGACACACCCACTGAGAGCCTAATGTAGTCACTCACACACACTCAAACGTTACAGGTGAGAGTTGGAAATTAGAATATCTGAGAAATTCAGTGAAAAAAACAAAGGTTACTGAAACGTTATAGTTGGGAAATAGAATTTAAAAAACTGTAGAATTCACTGAATAACCCAAAGGTTATAGGTACATTATAGTTAGGCTCATATTTCATTTATACAAAGCTATAGAAATTCAGCAGTTCTAGTTACCTTGGCTAACTATACCGTACGCCCTCGCAATGCACTGCTTATGACCTCACATATTACATCACTTATGGCATGGTCAGTGACATCACTGGTGACATCAGCCACAGAACCACAAACCAACTCAGACACTCACTCAAACCCACTCACACACCCATAAACCCACTCACACACCCATACAACCACTTGTTCATCCATAGAGCCACTCACACACCCACTCACGCATACAGCTACTCATACAATCAGTCACTTACCCATAAAGCCACTCATACAGCCATCCACTCAGCCACCCACTCACCAATAACGCTACTGACCTCGTTATTCACCTATGCAGCCAGTCACACAACCACTCACTCACCCATAAAGCCTCAACAGACCCACTCACTCACTCATACAACCACTCACTCACACCCACCACCCATTTACATATGCATTCACACATCCATACAACCACTCACACAGACACTCAATCACCCATACAGTCAATCTCAAACACTCACTCTTCCACGGCTACTCACACACCAACTCACTTAACCAAATACTCACTGAAACAGCCACTCATTCACCGATATAGACACGTACCCACCCAATCGCTCACAGATAAGGCCATTCAGACACCCAGTCACTCACACACAGTCACTGGAACATCCACTCTCACCCATCCATCCATATAGCCACTCACTGACCAACACAGCCACTAAGTCACTGACACTGCAACCAACACACTCACAAATACACCCATACAGCCACTCACACACCTGTACAGTCACTCTCTCGCACACACACACGGATACACACAGCGACTCACAAACTATGTTAAAAAAAAAGGGATAACTCATTAGTAGGGCACAAAGTATACTATGTCAACTTTGTGGTACTTTAGTATATATGTTTAGCATACAAAAACTTTTAGAGTTTTAGTTAGCTCAGGTAACTATAACTGATGAATTTCTCTGGTTTTGTAAGAGTTAAATGGTTTTGCACGAGTGAAATGTGAGCCCAACTAGAATGTCCCTGTAACCATTGGTTATATATATATATATATATATATATATATATATATATATATATATATATATATATATATACACACACCCACATACGTGCACTTATTGACAAAAAAACTTTGTGGTACTGCATTTTTCCCAATATTGTATGAATGTAAAAGTTGAATAATATCTTATTAGGTTGGCCATTACCAAGTGGAATTTTTGTGAAGTGATTTAAATAACCCTGTCCTCTTGGGTTTAGGGGTACTCTAGTTTATTTGCTTAGATTGAAGCCACATTGTGCCTACAAGGACGTAAGAGTTCAGTCTATTAGCTGTTTGAAAAATGCCATTTATTTGCTGGGTAAGAGTGGCAAAGATTATTAAAGAATGTCTTAATAAGCCTTGTTTTAAGTCAAGTAATGGCTGGCTAGCATAAATTAAATGTTTCCATTTTGCAAATGTATACAGTATAAGTTATTTTGTTATTTGATAAGATTTTCTGATCAATTATCTATCTTAAACATGAAAAGCACCTGTAAACACCCCTTCTGCCTCCAATGGCCTACCTTATCACATGGTCCAAAGGACCAGATATCAGGCTTACAAGAGTCTGTAGCTTACGAGATACATCATTCACAATGATGGAGTGTGAAAGGTTTGTCAGTTTAGTAACACTATATGAGCTAGGTAAAACGTGACCTTTTTCTATTAACTTCTCACTTGTAGTTATGATAATTATATTTTAAGTTTTCACTGTTATCTTCTTTAATATAATTCTAGCTCTAGGTTTCACTTTTCTTAAAGCTCATCAGAGAAATACAGCAATATCACGTCCACCAATCGGTGTACAGCTCAGTTAAATAGCAAATGTAGGAATACTTTTACAAGAGTCCCCCACTCCCAGTGTCCCTTGAGCTTTTTTGTCATTTTTTTCATAGCATATTCTTCTGTTGCTATTATGAGCTACGAAGTGGCCCTGGCTCTCTTCTCGTTTCTCTATTACAAACATAAAAATATCTTTATAGCTCTTTGAAACCTATTAAAAAGACATCCATGACTAGGTCTACTTACAAGAAAACTTTGGGAAAAACAGGTGACTCAAGTGTTTAAAATAAACAAGCATTGGTAATGCATCTGTTTCGCCCATGTAATAAAAAAATAAAAAGTTGTTTTCATCAATCACCATCCGGGAGAAGGAAAGAGCTCCCGGACAGATAATACGGGAGTGGAGAGGATGGGGCACAGTGACCAGATCTGTTTACTCGAGAGCTGTGGATCCCAGTTCGAGTCTCCGTGGTGCTGCGCAACATCCTGTGATTCTATGCAAATCACTTAATCTCTTCGCGTGATACACTGTCATATAAATGTGCTGCAATAGTAAAAAGCGAAGCTTTATGAAAATATAGTTCCACCAAAGCGGATGTTAACAGTATTTCGTTGGCGGGAAATTGATAAGAGAAGCAGACGAGGAACAAGCATTGGTAAACGCAGGAAAATATGTTACAGCAAACTGAAATGGGCGAAGGTAAGTGGCACGCATAGGAACTACTGAGAAGCCAGGAAAAAAAGGAAGCAGGATGCAAGACCCTTTTAAGTTCATAAAAAAACCAATAGATTTCTCAAGCACAAAGCAAGTACTGTCCAGGCGAAACCTAAAACGGATGGATACATTCTACAAGCATTGGTTTAGAACACAGCAGCACCATTCTGCACCAGATGTCAAATGATTTAGGTCATCGCTGAACCAAGATACTACTCCTCACCCATAATCCCCAAAGAACATGGGAAAGCCATAGGATACATTTAACAAAACAACACAATGTAACACAAGTAATCTTGCTATCACCTTCAATAGTATCACTTTTTAAAATTCCCAGTTTTCGCTATATAAATGTATATCTATATATATATATATATATATATATATATATAGAGAGAGAGAGAGAGCGAGATCTATATATATATATGAACTATAGTTACTTACCTGTAAACTGTGGTTCTCCAGTATTGGTGTCTTTCATAGATTCACATGCTTGAATATCCCCCGTCGTCGAAGTGGGAGTCCCACGGTACATAAAATAGCAGTCATATATGCATGTATACATGAAAAATATAACTAATAAAAATATACATACATATAGTGCAGTAAATTGTAAATTCTAAAAGTACCATAGAACATAATAGGCCCATTGAAAAGCCTAAGGGAGAACTCACTTTAGTAGCATATCTGAGTCATTATGTGTTGGATCACATTCCAGCCAATCAGGCTGTAGCCTCCTCTAGAACCTTCTCCTCAGAAGCCCAAGTCCTCAGATTTTCGTAGCACAGAGTAAGTAAAAGTGCCTGAGGAGAAAGAGAGCCTCTGAGGGGAGGATGGGAGGGTCGCATGTGAATCTATGAAAGACACCAATACTGGAGAACCACAGTTTACAGGTAAGTAACTATAGTTCTTCTCCAGTATTAGGGGTGTCTTTCATAGATTCACATGCTTGAATAGAGTAGAAAGCAGTAAAAACATCACAGGAGTCATAAAGGTAATACATCAAGCAAAGAAGGTAAATATATATATATATATGGTAATATGCACTAAATACCAAAACAAAATTATGAAAAAACCTTTATGACTGGAGGCGGGTAGCAACAGAGGCTCACCTTTACTGGAAAAGATTCCGCAGCACCGCTTGACCCACTGCCGCATCCGCGGCGTCTGTTGATTGCAGGCAGTAGTGCTTAGTAAAAGTATGGCTGCTCGACCAAGTAGCAGCTCTGCAGATCTGGCGTAAGGGTACCCCCGCAAAAAGGGCAGCCGAAGTAGACACTGCTCTAGTTGAATGAGCTCGAACAGGAGCAGGAAGGGGCTTTCCAGCCCGTTGGTGGCAGAAGGATATGGTAGAGGAGATCCACCTGGTTATAGTCTGCTTGGTAACAGGTTGTCCTTTGCAAGTTGGACCATATGCCACAAACAATTGATCCGATTTTCTGATAGGTGCAGTTCGTTGAATGTAGAATTTGAGACAACGTTTCAAATCTAATGAATGCAATGACCGCTCAGCTGGAGTTTGCGGAGCAGGAAAGAAAGTCTTCAGAATTACAGGTTCGTTGAGATGAAAGTCACTGGGAACCTTCGGGATGAACTTAGGATTAGTTCGTAATGTCACGGCCTCGTTGGAGAATTTTAGGAAAGGAGGCTGTATGGTAAACGCCTGGATGTCACTGACACGTCTTGAGGACGTTAAGGCGAGTAAGAGAGCAACTTTCCACGTGAGAAATTTAAGAGTTGCCGAGTGAATAGGTTCAAATGGTGGTAGAAGTAGTTGAGATAAGACCAAATTCAAGCGCCAGGCAGGCGGAGGGCGACGGATAGGTGGAAACATCCTAAAAAGGCCCTTGTAAAATTGTTTAATGATCCTTGAAGAACATAAAGATGTGGAACCATCATGGCGGAAACGGGAAATCGCCGCCAGAAACACTTTAAGAGTTGAGTGGGACAGACCTGATTTTGCCAGGGATAAAAAGAAAGGTAAAATTTGTTCAGGTTTTGCAGTCATTGGGTCCAAATCCTTGGTGCGGCACCAGACACAGAAACGTTTCCACTTGAGTTGGTACGTTTTTATGGTGGAGGGTGCGCGAGCCCGCGCGAACACCTCCCTGCAGTCCTTGTCAATAGTTAAACGTGCAAATTCATTGTACTCAGGTTCCAGGCATGGAGTTGAAGGTATGCTGGATCCGGATGACAAATTAGTCCCTGCTGCATCGTGAGGAGGTGCGGCAGAGGATGGAGTGGCAACGGATCGGACTGCGAGAAGAGGAGCAGGTCCGTGAACCATGGACGTCTCGGCCACTTGGGTGCGATCAGGATGATGCGACAAGGTTGGAACCTCATCCTGTGTAACAATCGAGGGATCAGAGGAAGTGGAGGGAAAGCATAGATGAAATCGTTCGACCAATCGATCGAAAATGCATTCCCGCTCGACTCTCTGTGGGGATGCCGACTTGCAAAGCGTGGGCATTTCTTGTTGACAGCAGTCGCGAAAAGATCCATCCGTGGCTGGCCCCACCGCCGGAATATGTACTCGACCGTGGGCTGATTGAGTTCCCACTCGTGATTGTCTGATGATGCTCGGCTGAGAGAATCCGCCAGAACATTGGCCACACCTGGCACGTGAATGGCTGTGAGATGAATTTGACGTTGAATCGCCCAATCCCATATTTCTTGTGCTAGTTGAGAAAGTGGAAGAGACCTCGTGCCGCCCTGCTTGTTGAGGTAGTGCATGCTGGTGGTGTTGTCCGTCCTCACCAGCAAAGTGTGTCCCCGCACTAACCTCTGGAAAGATTTGAGGGCTAAGAAAACCGCCAAGAGTTCCAGACGATTGATGTGCCAAGTTCGTTGTATTGCCGTCCACTTCCCTTTCACAGACATGCCGTCGAGATGCGCTCCCCAGCCTTCGAGAGACGCGTCTGTCGTAAGCGTCAGAGTTGGGGGTTCGTCCTGGAATGAACGGCCCGCAGATATGTGTGGAGGGTGAGCCCACCATTCCAGCGCATTCTGTATGCGAGGTGTTAAAAGGACCTTGTCCTCGAAGGACCCCGACACCTGTTTCCACTGCCTGTCCAGTTCCTCCTGGAGAGTCCTCATGTGCAATCTGCAATTTGGAATGAGGTGGATGCACGAGGAGGCCATGCCAAGGAATGATTTGAACATTCGGACAGAAACGGACAGTTTTGATTGGAGGGAGCGCACCATCATTAACATGCGGTCCTGTCTTTCCTGGGAAACGAACACTTTTCCCTGCCGAGAATCTAGCAAGGCTCCGAGAAAATTTCTCCGTTGCGATGGTTGAAAGTGTGACTTCTGGCAATTGATTGACAGCCCCAAGGCGTGGAAAAGGGAGACGCAAACTTGAGTGTGCTGCTCCGTCTGGTGAAAAGTGCTTGCCTTGATGAGGCAGTCGTCCAGGTATGGGTAAAATTGAATACCTTGGAGACGTAGGAAGGCAGCTACGGGGGCCAAGATTTTGGTAAAAACCCTTGGTGCTGAGCGGAGGCCGAATGGCAGGACTTTGAAATGGAAGTGTAGCTGCCCGACCGTGAAGCGGAGATACTTCCTGTGTCTGGGGTGGATTGGCACATGGAAGTAAGCGTCCTGAAGGTCGATTGTGGAATAGAACTCGCTTGGATTGAGAAAATTCAGAATTTGGATCAGAGTCAACATCTGAAAAGTTTTTGAAATTAGAAATTTGTTTAGAGCTCGTAGATCCAATATTGGACGCCATTCCCCCGACTTCTTCTTGACTAAGAAAAAGCGGGAATAGAACCCCTTGCCGCGTTGACCTTGCGGCACTAGTTCGATGGCTCCTTTTTTGATCATTAAGTTCACCTGGGCCAGAAGGTCCTTGAAATGAGGGGGTGGTGGCCCCGAAGGTGGATGAGTGGGTGGAAATTTTGTGAATTCCAGGGTATGTCCTTTGGATATAACGTCCAGGACCCATTGGTCGGAGGTGATTGTGGACCATTTGTAAAAGTATTTCGAGATGCGACCTCCAAGATGTACGGTCGGCAAAAGGAAGGGTCTGAGGCAGTCACTGCTTTTTGGTGTTTGATCCACCTCTATAAGTGGATTTCCTTTGGTAAGGCCTGGAGGTGGATTGTCGAGTTTGAGATTGATAGGCACCCCGCTGTCTGTTATCGTTGTAGGTGTTGAATGAACGATATTGACTTGAGCCACGAAAAGTAGAGGAGCCTCCGCCTCTACCCAGTGCACCCCGAAAAGGCCGTTTCTTGTATTGTAGGCTCGCCAAGGATTTCGCAGTGTCAGTGTCCTTTTTTATCGCCTCAAGGGCATCATCCACATGTTTGCCAAACAATAATTCTCCGTCATACGGTAAATCTAGGACTCTTGCCTGAACTTCAGGACGGAAAGTGGTAGAGCGCAGCCAGCCTTGACGCCTCAAAACTGCAGCCCCCGCCAATTGTCGAAATCCCGTGGAGGAAATATCGAGTGCACAATCAATGATTTCGGAAGAAATCAACTCCCCCTCGTGAATAATCGCCTGTGCTTCTGTCCGGATTGCCTCAGGCAGCTGAGGAATCAATGCAGCAATCTCGGACCACATCTGGCGGTCATAACGGCCCAGTATAGCCAGAGTGTTTGCCGCCCTCACTGTAGTAGCCGCCATGGTCGTGAATTTCTTTCCTATGGAATCCAATTTGCGGCCTTCCTGATCAGGAGGAGACGTGAGTGGCGTTGCAGGATTGCGCGATCTTTTTTGTGCAGCCTGAGTAATTACCGAATCTGCCTTCGGTTGAGACACCAAGCAGGCCGGAGAAGACGCCGGTGCTTTGTATTTCCTGTCCAATCTGGGTAAGACCGCAGGAACAGAATTGGGACGTTCCATCAATTTAAGGCCTTCCTTCCAAATATATTCCACGATTGGTATAGTGTGGGATTGCCTTTGTGAGATGTCTTTAAAGTCATATAGAAAGCAGTCACTTTCATGCTGTTGTTGTTCGACTTTGAGATGAAACCGTTTTGTAGCCCGGATCATCAAATTGTGGAAATGTGCCATGTCCACTGGGGGCGAATGTAGAGGCGAGGTGGGCGGAGTGGAAGGTGTTTGAGCCCTATAATTGTCCCACTCAGCCATGTCGGCGTCATTGTCGTCGTCATCTGTGTTGTGAGGATCCGGATCCTCGTCGCCAGTGTCAGGGCGTGCACCATCCGGTGAAGCCGGTGAAACTGGTGTAGGTGCCTGAGGGAGTTGCGGTTGAGGCTGCGGAGGAGGCAGTGGTGCTGGAGAAGCAGGAGTAGAAGAAGGAAACCTGCGGTTATAATCATCCAGCATGTGCTGAAGGTTCATCACCAAGGACAGAGGTATCTGGGTAATAGGCTCTGAAGGCACCGGTTCGGACGTATCAACAGGAAACAAGTCAGTCCCATCTTCGACATTGTCCACCACATCACCCTCGTCACTATATTCCTGGCACTTAATGTTCAAATCCGAAGGACTTGTTGCCTGTGTAAATAATCCTTCCACTTCCGAATCGTTTCCGGATTCTTCCTCACCAGACTGGAATAATTTGTCTGGAAGACGAGCGCCACTCCTCACAGGACTCAGTTGGATGAGTGGTATGGTCCGCAAAGAAGAAGCAGTAACCACTGTGTAGATGGAGGCCGTTTTTGGTAGAGGTTGGTGCGACGCCAACGAGCCCATTGGCGTAAATGCGGCACCGTCAGCAACACCCTGAGGCGGGTGCATTGTCGAAAACGAGGCCATCGGCGTCGACTTGGACGGAATTTTCTTCGTCGAAGAGGATTCCTTGTCCGTCGACGGGCCCGTCGACGGAAGCGGGGCTTTATTCGTCGACGAGAGTGGAACTTTGGCCGTCGACGACGAAGGCGTCGACGGTGTGAGAGTCGTCGACGAGGCCGTCGACGAGGTAGTGCTGGTCGACGGAGGCGTCGTCAACGGGGTGCTGGGTGGAGGCTTGGTCTTCGTCGACGATGTATGCGCCGACGATGGATGCGTCGACGGCTTCGTCGTCGACGGGGCGCTGAGTGGAGGCTTGGTGTTCGTCGACGGTGTATGCGTCGACGATGGATGCGTCGACGGTTTCGTCGTCGACGGTCTATCCTTGACGGTCGTCGACGAGATCTTCACCACTGAAGAGATGGGTCTCACCTTCGAGGTCGCCGTCGACGAGGTGGTCGTCGTCGACGTAGCGCCGGTGGACATGGAACATGTCGTCGTCGACGTGGAGGTGGTAGAAATGGATTTCGTCGACGCTGAAGACGTCGACGGGCGCGTCGACGAGCCCGTCGACGAGCCAAAACCAGATTTCTTACTGGTAGGTAAGGCTTTGGGCGCAGACGTCAGAGAACCAGGTCCCGTAGACGTGCCCTGAAGCGAATCCTGTGGGGAGACAATCCTAGAGGGATCCAACAGTCTACTCTTCTTGAGAAAAGGAGAAGGAACCTCAGTCTCAGCCCCACGCTTCTGAGAGGACTTTGAAGTAAAAGATGACAGGCTCTCTACATCAGAAACCACAGACTCCGAAGTCTTCAACTTCTGTAGCCACAGAAGGAGACGGGCCTCTCTATCTCTCAGAGTCTTAGGAGGGAAAGTGCGACAGTACTTACAGTTTTTCACCTCATGGTCTGGGTAGAGACAGTAAATGCATTTACTGTGTGGATCCTCGTGGAAAAGGCGCAGTTTACCACATGAAGGGCAGGCTTTAAACAGGGATTTCTTGTTTGAAGACATTTTCTTGAAGAAAAAACAGGTAAAGTTGAAGAAAACTGAGCAGAGCTCAGGGAGACTCCCTTCACACGACGTGCGGTAGAAAATCTGAGGACTTGGGCTTCTGAGGAGAAGGTTCTAGAGGAGGCTACAGCCTGATTGGCTGGAATGTGATCCAACACATAATGACTCAGATATGCTACTAAAGTGAGTTCTCCCTTAGGCTTTTCAATGGGCCTATTATGTTCTATGGTACTTTTAGAATTTACAATTTACTGCACTATATGTATGTATATTTTTATTAGTTATATTTTTCATGTATACATGCATATATGACTGCTATTTTATGTACCGTGGGACTCCCACTTCGACGACGGGGGATATTCAAGCATGTGAATCTATGAAAGACACCCCTAATACTGGAGAAATATATATATACACATACATACATACATACATACATACACACACATTAGATGAGTATATATTCACTGAAAAAAACAATGGTTAAATAAACATAGTTCGGCTTGGTAATAGCTTAATTTACATTAAAACAATTCACTGACAACAAATGTTAGTGACTATATACTTATGTGAAAATGTCAGTTTAAATGTAAAATCGTAAACTAAAAAAACAAAAACACTGAAATTCACCATTACTGATGTAACTAACTCCTACCCTCGCCACATACTGTTCACAACTTCACATATTACATCGCTCATGACATGTTGTAGGACATCACTTATAATATCACTGATGACAACTGAAATTATAACTGTCCACGGTGGGGGCACACATTATAGTTTCTTCAGATAACTAACTTGTGAATTTTAATGGGGCGTTTTTTGTTTTAGTTTTTAGTTTAAAAGAATAAGTTACTTAGCTTTGGTAATGCTCTTCCTGGTAGAGACTATCTAGACACAGATTTCTCACCTTTTCAATATTCCCAAGGCTTTAGACTGGATCTAGAAACTTTTCAGCAGTACATCAGCGCACCGAAATGGGGTGACCTGCAGCTCTGTTCTGATGCCGTTTCACTCCAGAAATGAAGTGCATGGCCTATATAGACACATCTCCAGTGAGATGTCAGTTGCTTTCGGCGCCCCCAGACGTAGCTGCCCTAAAGCAAATTGGTAGGGAGTGTGCAGATACCTAGACTTGAGATCTGAGTAATGGATAGAGTTCAATCACAGAATGGGGAGGATGGGAGGGTTGGAGAGGAATCTGCGGCTCAACAGTCTCTACAAGAAAGATCATTAATGAATGTATGTAACTTGCTCTTCTGATAGAACTTCTAAACACTGATTCCTCACCTTTAGAAAAAATACCAAAGCAATACCTATTCAGAGTTGAGTAGGTGAATGGATTAAACCCAAAAACTCCTGCAGGACCAAATGGGCAAATGCTCTAGCCAGCGAACCAGACTGTCCAAGCAATATAGCTTTGTGAACGTGTGGACGCCCACATAGCCAATGTGTCTGATACGACCTTCCCGTTCCAATTCAGTGGTCGCAGTTTTTGCCCAAGTACAATTATCACACAGACCTTCCACAGGCTGTTTCTTTTGTAACTGCAGAGTCCGATCCAGCAGCACATAGTTCTCTTCTGTACTACCTTGCAGGTTTGCTCCAAAACAAAGAGCTGATCCTCCACTCAGTGGTTTTTCGTACGATCTGTGTAGCAGCTCAGCGATTTCTTAGGGTTCAAATGATGAAGTCACTCCTACTCAGAGTGGTGAGGAGTAGCACACAATGCCAGCAGGATGATGGGTTGCCCAACGTAGACCGGCGTCAAAACTTTCGCCAGGAAGCCTGCCCGTGTACGTAGAACCAGTTTGGGAAGAAGAAAGTGTAAAGTGGATTGACAAAAGGACAGCTGTGAAGCAGCTCAAACTGAGTGCAGGTAAGTCTGGACTAGATTAAGATCTCATTGGGGTATAACTAAAGGAGAAGGGGAGACAAATGTTGCAGCCTTTAAAAAAATAATCACAACATTGTTGACTTTAATAACGAGGACTGATCTGGAAATCATTGAAGGTCGAAATATAACTTAACTGTACACTAAGCAAAGTCTTGTCAGGCAAGAGACCGAACAAACACCAGAACATCAGATAACTTAGTCTAAAGACGTTTGGAAGATGTGGCGGTAAGCTGGATGGCACACAGTCCTTGGCCACAGGGGCGGGTGGGCTCCATGGCCAATACAGAAAAAAACTGTTGCGGTTAGCGAGGTGGGGTAGAAAGGCCCATAGAGCAAGTAGTCGTCCTGCTCTCCTTAAAACGCTTGACGGACAAATCAGCTTTACAGCGCACAGGAAAGTCCCATCTAAGGGCATGTCCATCAGGGAGAACTGGACACCACTGGAGAAGCCAGTTGAGTGTACCCATGCATGATGACGAATGTCAACGTTGGTGCCTATGACCCACCCGATAGAATCAGTAGTGTCCAAGTCAAAACGAATCGTGAACTTAGCAGCATCACAACCATCTTGAATTGTGAGGGAGTGCACTGGGCTACGGTGTTCAGGCACTCTAGGAGGGACTTGTGCCACAGAATCCCAAAGGGCGGCATGTGAGTAATGCCCAAACAGCTTGGGTTAACAGATCAAAGGGTCAAACTCGTGGAAGAAACTATATGTTCGCCAAATGTTTCCACTCACTTACATTCCCTATCAGAGAAGTGGTGGGAACTGTGCAGGAATTCAGTGGCATCTCCTCCGCTAAGGCAGAGAAGCATCACCCTGCTGCTTTATGCAGAGTAAAAAAAGAAAAAAGAAAATAACTTATTATTGCACTCCCTAAGTGTGCATGAGTGATTGGCCAACAGTCATGAACACATTGCATGATCTCCATGCAGGCAGCATCACAGCCTGCATGGAGAACATGCCCACCCCTCCAGCCCCTGGCTGGTCATGGCGCTCAGACCAATCACAACACTAGATTGGAGAGTTGTGATATGCTGCGGGTATACCGTGGGAGCCCTGGTGCTTACTGTTGCCCCCAAGAAGCCAGGAAAAGGATACAGGAGAAGTGGCAGCAGCAGGCCAGTCGGCCGTCCAGTAAGTGATTTTATTTTTCCGTAATCAATCAATCAGGAAATTTGTATAGCGCGCTACTCACCCGGAGGGTCTCAAGGCGCTTGGGGGAGAGGGGTCCGCTACTGCTCGAACAGCCAGGTCTTGAGTTGCTTCCTGAAGGAGAGGTGGTCCTGGGTGAGACGGCGGTGGATGGGGAGGAAGTTCCAGGTCTTGGCTGCTAGGTAGGAGAAGGATCTTCCTCCCATGGTGGCTCTTCGAATGCGTGGAACGACGGCGAGGGCGTGGCTAGTCGATCGTAGCTGGCGGGTGGGAGTGTAGAATGTCAGGCGTTTGTTGAGGTACCTGGGGCCTGAGTCGTGGAGGGCCTTGTGTGCGTGGATGAGAAGACGGAACGTGATTCTCTTGCTGACGGGGAGCCAGTGCAGGTCTCTCAGGTGTCCGGAGATGTGGCTGTGTCGGGGGATGTCCAGGATGAGTCGTGCGGAGGCGTTCGAGTCTTTTCTGCAGTTTGGTTGTGGTTCCAGTGTTGAGGGTGTTTCCGTAGTCCAGTCGGCTGGTGATGAGTGCCTGGGTGACCGTCTTCCTGGTTTCGGTGGGGATCCATCGGAAGATCTTTCGGAGCATGCGTAGGATGTTGAAACACGATGATGAGACGGCGTTGACCTGTCTGGTCATCGAGAGGGAGGAGTCCAGGATGAAGCCCAGGTTGCGTGCGTGGTCCGTTGGTTTGGGTGCGCTGCCCAGGGCAGGGGGCCACCAGGAGTCATCCCAGGCAGAGGGTGATGATCCAAGGATGAGGACTTCCGTCTTGTCCGAGTTCAGTTTCAGGCGGCTGTTCCTCATCCACTCGGCTACGTTTTTCATCCCTTCGTGTAGGTTGGTTCTGGCGGTGGCTGGGTTGTTTGTGAGGGAGAGGATCAGCTGGGTGGCGTAGGAGATGATGTTGAGGTTGTGTTGGCGTGCGATGGCTGCGAGGGGGCTCATGTAGACGTTAAAGAGGGTGGGGATGAGTGATGATCCTTGTCGTACGCCGCAGATGACTTCGGTGGCCTCGGATCTGAACGGGGGGAGGCGGACTCACTGGGTTCTTCCGGCGAGGAACAAGATGATCCACTCCAGTGCCTTCTCTTGGATTCCGATGTTGCTGAGGCGTTGTACTAGGGTGCGGTGGCAGACAGTATCGAACGCTGCGGTGAGGTCCAGGAGGATGAGGGCCGCTGTTTCCCCGTTGTCGAGCAGGGTTTGGATGTCGTCAGTGGCTGCGATGAGGGCGGTCTCGGTGCTGTGGTTGGCTCGGAAGCCGGACTGTGAGTGGTCGAGGGATCCGTTCGTCTCGAGGAAGGCGGCAAGCTGTTTGTTGACGGTCTTCTCGATGACTTTGGCAGGAAACGGTAGGAGCGAGATGGGGCGGTAGTTCTGGAGGTCGGTGGGGTCTGCTGATGGTTTCTTCAGGAGGGCACTGAGTTCGGCATGCTTCCAGCTCTCCAGGAAGGTGGCGGTGTTGAAGGAGCAGTTGATGATGTCCCGGAGTTGGGGTAATAACTATGTGCCAGAAGCTAGCTCTTGAGAGGCCACCATTTTACCTGAAGCATTGAGAAGCTTTGATTCATCCTCTGGGGTTGGAGCATCTCCAGTAGTTTGGGAGTTTGCCCTTTTATGTGCATTGGAAACTACCAACGAGTCTAATGGTAACTGTCCTCTTATGTACACTGGATCAGATGGTGCAGGATTATATTTTTTTGTCCACCCTAGGGGTAAGGAAACGCGCCCTGACTGGATCCTTAACTAGGTCATCTACATGCCTGATCAGTCCCTTTAGCATGGGTAACATATGTAGATTTCTGTGTACTGTTGGTCTCAAAGAGGAAATCGTCTTCAAGGGATTCCTTGAGGAGCTGCACCCCATGGTAAATGGCAGCCCTGCCTAGTAACTCGATATAACCTACACTGTCGTCTGGCGGAGAGGGTCTAGTAGGATATATGTTAGGGTCATTATCCATGGGCGAGTCAGTGTTGTAGTAGTCAGTCGTCTGTAGGTCCCGGTTGGCCATCATCATTATCATTTTCATCATCCCCATCCCCTTGGTTTTCAGGTATATGTGGTGGTGAGTGCTCAGGTGAAGTTGGCATAGGTAGAGACTGAGGAGAAGGGGGTGATGGAAGAGGAGGAAGAGAAGGGGAAGGGTTAGTTTCAACAGTTCTCTTCTTTAATGGAATGTGATATTCCTCTTCAGTATCAGCCCTCTCTAAGGTCACCTTAGTGGTAATATGTCCAGTTTTAGGATGTATGTAAAGCACCATCAGTTTTGGGTCCGGTTTGTCGAGCGGATCGTATAAACAGTGCTTTTTTTGTGATTTTGGGGTATCCGTCTGTTTCAGCGCCGAAGGTTTTGGTGCCGGCGCCTTAGGGGTTGATGTCTTCGTATCTGAAGTGTTTTTTGGTGCAGAGTGGTGAGGTGAGGTTCCGGACTTGGGCTTCGATCCCGAAGGCTTTGGCTCGGTGCCCGACTTGGAGTTGGGCTTCTCGGAGCTGAAAGGCTTTTTGGAGGGTTTTCGTGCCGAGCCTAAAGGTGGGGCGTCGGAAGCCTGATCTCGGTGCCGACCAGGGCCTAAGGGTGCGGGTTGGTCCGGAGCCTTCTTTTTAACTGGTTGACTTGCGAGTCGGACGAAGAAGGGACTGTACATACTGTACATACAGTACGTTGTCCATGCGGGATGTCCTGATCCTGGTCGGAGCCCTCCTCCAAAACGGTGATCGGATCCTGCTCTTCCTTGGGCCAGATAGCATTGCTGGCTTCTTCTGATTCAAGTCCGAAGAGGTCCGGAATGGAGCCTGTGTATTGGCTCTGCATGTCGAGCCAGATGGTCACGAAGCGTCTCCTTGGAGTGGAACGCCTTACACACGTCGCAGTCCTGTTCTTGGTGTTCTCGTGAGAAATACACACTTTGTGTGAGTCAGTGCGCAGATATTTCCCGTGGCACCAACAGCAGTATTTAAATGGAGTCTGTTCCATCGACTGCCAGTCGAATGGAGGTGGTTAGGCCCCGACGGCGTACCATGAGTTTTCTGATCGAAAGAGGGTTCTTTCGAAACAAACACAATAAGCGAAGAATGGAATACGCACGGAGAGAAACCGTAGGATCAGTGTCGAACCGGAGTGCAGCGAGTAACATCCGAACCCGATGGCGAAAAAAAATATCTGACGATGGGGTTGATGACCATGCGCACTATCACCGAAAGGAGGAGTCACCTACCTCGTGACTTGCAAAACTTCTTCAAAGAAAAACAAAGTGCAAACAGCCAGGCCCAACACTAGATGGCGATCTATGCATAAACATGTGATCTACAGCTCACATGCCTCGAACATAGATTTCTCTGTGGCTGGTCGAGGGAGAGAATCGGGGCCACTAGCCTCCTATAAGTCCTCGTACCAATTATTTTGGTAGGGCTGAGCAAAACAATCAACCGGTTCACAGTCATTTTCAGATTGAGTTCCAAAAAGGCAATGGAGAAAGTTGTCAAGCCTTCAGCAATCCAAGTGGGGAAAGTAGTGCCCTTAGGTACGACCTCGTACCAGCATCAGAGAGGACAATTGGAGCTGCTTCTTCAGGCGAAGTCAGCAACAGATTTTATGTACCGAGGGCTGGTGTGGATTGGCGTGCCAGCAGGGGAGTCTAAACAAAAGCCGGAGGCAAGAATAGTGTGGAGGGTCCAGGGAGAACATGCCTGTGGTATTCCAGGCAGAAGGCCTCTTGGTTCTTTGGGGCCCAAAACTGCGACAAAGCCACAGATCCGGAGCATGGCTGTATGGAACTCTCTAATCTGTACTGGGTGGCTAGATGCACAAGTTACTACTTGTGTAACAATATATCTGTAAGAGACATTAGTTAGTGATAGATTCCTTACCTTAGAATATCCCCTTGCGCGTCGGTAGGCGTAGTCTGCGGCTCCGCGTCCGTCGTCGGCGTCGTGATGACGTCGTCGGAGTACTTAGACGCCGCCTCCACGTGCTGACATCAGTTCTTAGACACAGCTTTTCCGCGCCAGAAGCGGCGAGCCATGTTAAAAACCAACACTGGTGCCATTGAAACTAGGGCCCTGAAAGGGGATGACCTTAACCCTAGATATCGGTTCGCAGAACGGGGAGGATGGGTGGGTCGGTAAGGAATCCATCACTAACTAATGTCTCTTACAGATATATCGTTACACAAGTAGTAACTTGTGCATCTGAAAGAGACACGTTAGTGATAGATTCCTTACCTTAGAATAGATACCCCAGCAATACCAACCCCGGTGGTGGGTCTGCGAACCAATAATCACACCAGAAAGTCCTGGAGGACGGAACGGCCAAAGAAGCCATCCCTCCGGACTGGACTGTCCAGGCAGTAGTGTCTTGCAAACGTGTGCAGCGAGGCCCACGTAGCTGCCTGGCAAATGTCCTGCAAGGGCACTCCCCGGCCCAGGGCAGTTGTAGTCGCCGTGGCCCGGGTGGAATGAGCCCGCAATCCAACTGGGAGCTCCTTTTTAGCCAAGGAGTAACATGCCTGGATACACAAGATGATCCACCGCGAGATGGTCAGCTTGTGTACCGCTTTTCCCTTCTTAGCGCCCACGTAACCAACAAAGAGTTGGTCATCCACCCGGAACTGGCGTGTGCGATCCAAATAGAATGAAAGCGCACGTTTTGGGTCCAGACGGTGGAGCCGCTCTTCCTCTTTAGAGGGATGCGGTGGCGGAAAGAAGGTGGGCAAGGTGATAGACTGCCCCATATGGAAGGCCGTGACAACCTTGGGCAGGAAAGATGGCTTAGTACGCAACACAACCTTGTCCGGATGGACAGAAAGGAAAGGGGGTGTAAAGGAAAGAGCCTGGAGCTCACTCACTCTCCTGGCAGAGGTGATGGCAACCAGGAAAGCAGTCTTCAAAGTAAGAAGACGGAGAGGACAGTTGTGAAGTGGCTCAAAGGGAGCGCACATCAGAAACGTAAGAACAAGGTTCAAGTCCCACAGAGGCATCCCAAACGGAACAGGAGGGAACGTGTGTGTGATGCCCTTCCGAAAGCGATTTACAATAGGGAACTTGAACAAAGAAGGCTGATCTGTCATGTATTCCTATAGGTTCTGAATCGATCCCCCTATTCCTGACCCTATTCTAGTTAAACAAACCAACAAGTTAACTAGCAGTCAGCCCATGAGGCAGAAAACCCCCATCATGCAGATACCGTTATCTGACGCAGTCACACTACGGCACAGGAACGTGTTATCTGATTAGGTCATAACGCTTGCGATCTAATTAGACAAGCGATATTCCTCCAGCCCCTGATAAGGCATACGGAGTTCTCATAACAAATCAAACCTATGACAACCTGGGCAAAACCCTGCGGCCATTGTTTTGATTTCACCGAGAACTTCAGTAAAAGAATGTGCTAACGAGCAAGTCGTATGACATCCTTATTGACGTATCTATGTCCATCCTTACGTCAATCTCGGCACCTTAAAGGTATAAATATTACCGATCTTGCCCTATGCAAACACACGCGTGGTGACGAGACGGAGCAGCCATACTTGCCGAAGCCAAGAGCAGAGCAGACCCCGCTGGCAGCAGCCCCGCCTTCCTGACGCGCTGAGAGACGCGCTGCTTTCTCCTGCCGAGAATCCAGCACCGGCGTTTCTGGGTAGCCCTCGCAGGCAGCCTGGAATATCGAGACCAGAGAAAGAGATACCATTCCTCATTCATCCTAACTTCCAGGTACAGAACTGAATAACCCCTCACAGAGAATTCTTTAGTTATTCACTTGGCAAAAACAAACTTAACTTAAACTGTAACTTTCTATTCCCGCCCACGTATTAGGCTTAGGTCAGGTACACGGGGTAGGCGTATTTAGAAACACCAGTTGAGTACGTTTAGTCAAATGTATATGTGTATGTAATATATTTTATTCATTTTAAAACATCTTATGGCTTAGAAACCATATCAATGTTTTTACAGTATTATTTTATACTATTGCTTTTAATGTATGCACTTTACTTAGCTATAAGTATTGCAATAATATCGATCCATTTCTCTTGTATGAGAAAAGAGACTGATCAATAAAAAACACCTTTTTATTGAACACGCCCGTCTCTTCCTTTTCTCTACATTCTGATGAGACTAAGAATGCACGTACTGACTGAGTAAAATAAATTGCCTTTTGTTCACACGACTCTCGAGATTTACTCTTGATTAGGGGAGAGCAAAGTTGTCATGTTCTATGGTTGTCAGAAACTAAATCCCTTCTTGTCTAATCAGGGAAGTTAGGTCCTCCTTGAACATTCGAGAAAGTTTCTAGTGAACTCTGAGCTAAGCTGGCAAACCAAAAACTTTAAGTCTAGTATCGACAGTAGTAGACCTAGTTAACGTCTGGCCTAGGCCTTTACTGCTGTAGGTATTATTCCAATGCGCAGAGCCTATTGGGATGATAGGAACTACACTACAGATCAGGCAGCCTTAGAAAGGCTGAAAGGGCAGAAAGGTAGCCCTTGATAGTGCCCAGAGCAGAGCTCTGCTGGGCAAGAGAAAGAAGGAAGAGAAGAACCTCAGAAAGAGGGGCAGCAAGAGGATCCACAGCCTTTGCTGAGCACCATGCCACAAATCTGTTCCACCTGCAGGCGTATACCTACTTTGTGGAGGGACGCCTGGCTGCCAGAATGACATTACAGACTTCAGGAGGCAAGTAAAATGGCCTCAACTGTCGCTGCCAATCTCCAAGCATGGAGGTGGAGACTGGACAGGTTCGGGTGGAGGACCGTCCCATGCGGCTGCGACAGAAGGTCCTCCTGAAGAGGCAGACGAACCGGGGGAACGACTGACATACTGAGTAGCTCTGGATACCAGTACCTTCGTGCCCAGTCCGGAGCCACAAGGATGACTTGTGCCCGGTCGCGCTTGATCTTCTTCAGCACTCTGGGCAGAAGTGGTATAGGCAGAAAGGCGTACAACAGACCGCAACTCCACACGCGACGAAAAGCGTCGCCGAGCGAGTGCCGCCTTGGAAATTCCAACGCGCAGAACTGATGACATTGCGCGTTCTCTTCGGTGGCGAATAGATCTAACCAAGGCTCTCCCCATCGCTGAAAGAGGCCTTGCGCCACGTCCGAGTTCAGACGCCATTCGTGATCCATCATGCACCGACGGCTGAGTTTGTCCGCCCTGGCGTTCAGAGAACCTGCCAGGTGTTGAACCACCAGGGTCACGCCCTGATGTTCCTGACACTGCCAGAGGCGCAGAGCCTCCTGGCAAAGGGTCCACGACCCCATCCCGCCCTGTTTGTTGCAGTACCACATGGCAGTGGTGTTGTCCGTGAACACCTGCACTACACTCCCCCGGACAGAGGGGAGGAATGCCTTCAGTGCTAGACGAATCGCCCGCAGCTCCAAAAGGTTGATATGGAGCTGGGACTCCGCCGGAGACCAGGGGCCTCTGATCTCCGCCTCTCCCATGTGGCCTCCCCAGCCCTGGAGGGACGCGTCCGTCACAACTACGTGCTCCGGTTGGGGAAGGGAGAGAGATCTGCCGCTGACCCAATCACGGTCCGTGAGCCACCACTGCAGCTGTCTCGCAGTGCCCTCCGAGATCCGGACATGGTCGGAAAGGTTGCCCTGATGCAGGGCCCACTGAAACTTCAGGTCCCACTGCAGAGCCCGCATCCGCCACCGGGCGTGATGCACCAGAAGGATGCAGGAGGCCATCAGCCCCAGAAGCCGCAGCGTCAACCTGACCGAGACCCGTGATAAAGGCAGAAATAGTGGAATCAGAGCCTGAATATCCCGGACCCGCTGTTCGGGAGGATAAACCCGAAACTGCGCCGAGTCGAGAA
This sequence comes from Lissotriton helveticus, assembly GCF_964261635.1. NCBI lineage: Eukaryota > Metazoa > Chordata > Amphibia > Caudata > Salamandridae > Lissotriton > Lissotriton helveticus. The sequence continues at coordinate 129,905,551 of NC_136070.1, read as the reverse complement.
CCGCTCCGATGAAGAGGAGCTTCTTAGAGGGGCATAGGTGTGACTTCGGCACATTGATGGAGAACCCCAGCTGATGCAAGAGGTCTGCCGTCGTCTGGAGGTGGCTGACGACTGTCTGGGGCGAGCCCGCCTTCAACAACCAGTCGTCGAGGTAGGGGAACACTGAAATCCCTAACCTGCGCAGATGAGCTGCGACCACCGCCATCACCTTTGTGAACACCCGTGCGGCGCTGGTAAGGCCGAAGGGGCGCACGGTAAACGGAAAGTGCTCGTGGCCAACCGTGAACCGCAGGTAGCGCCGGCAGGACGGGGATGTTGAAATAAGCGTCCTGCAAGTCCAACGCTACAATCCAGTCTTCTGGGTCCAGGGCAGCGAGGACCTGAGCCATTTTGAACTTCTCCTTCCGGAGGAAGCCGTTGACGTTCCGGAGGTCCAAGATAGGGCGTAGGCCCCCTTTGCCCTTCTTGGGTACCAGAAAGTAGTGGGAGTAACAACCACACCCTACTTCTGGCCCAGGAACGCGCTTGATGGCCCCCTTGGCCAAGAGGGCCGTAACTTCCTCCTGCAGAAGTCGCAAATGATCCCAGATACTCGGTGGTATTGCGGTGGCATGGCTAGAGGGGTCGTGTCGAAGGGGAGGGAGTAGCCCCTTCGGACGATTTGCAGCACCCACCAGTCCAAAGTGACAGTGCGCCAGTGGAGGATGTGATGGCGAACCCTGCCCCCCCACTGGCGACACAAGGGCCTGAAAGCACGGACTAGGAGGGCATTGAGGCGGATGCCATGGGGGAAGGTGTGGACTGACCTCGCCGTTGTCCCCGACCGCCACCACGGCTGTTTCCACGGCCGCCACCCCGTTGGGTATTACCTTGCGGCGCGTGGCTGGCAGCATGTGTGGGTACACCCCTTCCGTGGCCACGAAAGGAGTGAAAGGCAGCCGATTGCTGGCACGGGGCCGAGAGGCCCAAGGACTTGGCCGTAGCCCTGGAGTCCTTAAAGCGCTCAAGCGCATGGTCTGCCTTGTCGCCAAACAGGCGACGGTCATCAAACGGCATGTCCATGAGTGTATTCTGGACATCAGCTGAGAAGTTGGCGGATCTCAACCAGGGGTGGCGACGAATCGACACCGTCGTTGCCATCGCTCTACCCAGTGAATCAGTGGTATCCAGCCCACACCGAATAGAATAACGTGCCGCATCTCGGCCTTCCACAAGGGCTTGGCCGAGTTTAGCCCGTACCTCCAACGGGCATTCTGGCAGCACGTCCGCGACCGTATCCCACAGGGAGTGGGTGTAGTGGCCAAGGAGGCATGCGGTGTTGGAAGACCGCAGTCCCAAACTGAGGGAAGAGAATACCTTCTTGTCGTATTGCTCATACCTCTTGGATTCCCTGTCAGGCGGAGCCGACGGGAATGCAGTCTGGGAATTGGAGGCCTGGATCACCAGGCTCTCAGGGGTGGGGTGGGTGGACAGGAAACAAGGGTGGCCCAGGGCCGGGCGATGGCGTCTGGCCACGTTCTTATCTACAGGCGAACCTGTAGCGGACCTGGACCAAGTGCCCAAAAGAACGTCGGTCAAGGCCTCATTACATGGCAGCAGAGGCTCGGCCGAGCTTGACTGCAGTTTAAGGACCTCAGTGAGGAGGTTAGTCCTCACGGCCGCGACGGGGAGCTCAAGGCCCAAGGCTTTGGCCGCCCGCGTCAGCACCACACTATAGGTTGCCCCCTCCTCCGTAGCCACGGTAGGGGGGGGAGACAAAGCCAGTGTCTGGTGATGTGTCCAGACCACTGGCACCTGTCCAGTCCTCTTGTGACTGACACTCCCGTGTCAGAGGGTCCTCAGACCCCTCCCAATCCCCCTCATCACCCATCTCCTGGTATTCAGGGGTGTCAAATGATGGGGCCGGCTCATGAAAGATAAACGTCTGAAGCGGCGCCGGAGCCGGGTCGAGGGAGGCCTCAGGGACGGCGCCGCCCGAAGACGGCGCCGGGGGCGACACCTGAGGGGTCAGCGCCGGGGAGGTCGTTAGGTCCACCGGTGGCGACCCGGATCCGGAACCAGTGGGGACCTGCGGCGCCGGGCCCGAAGGCGCCGGCGGCGCCGAGGACGAGGCACTCGACGGCGTCGTGGCCGGAGCCCCCGACCCGCTAGGGCCCCCAGGCGGGTCCGCTGGGCCCAAAGGCGTCGCGGAGCCCGCCGGGGGAGTGAGGGACCTCATGGCCATGAAGAACCGCTCGATCTCCTCCCGCGTCGCGCGCGGCCCAGGGACGGGAGGGTATGGGGCCAGGCACGGCGCCTGCGACTCCGACGGAGCCGCGTGGGCGCTGTTACCTGAACTCCCGGCCGTGTCAAGCAAGCGTCGGAAGAGCGATGACGTCTCTTCGACTTCTTATGCTTACCTGACGACTTCGACCCAGAGGAGTGATGTCAACTCCCGGAGCTATGATGGCTCCGCTCCCGGTCCCTCGACCTCCGCCCGGACCGGGACCTCTCTCGGCGCGGGACCGACTGCCGGAGTTCGAGTCGCTTGCGGGAACGCTCTCGCCTAGCTTTCGAAGTCAGGGCCCGGCAGTCAGAACAGGTCTTGTCGTCGTGGTCGACGCCGAGACAGTGGAGACACCGACGGTGAGGATCGGTGACCGACATCAGCCGGTCGCAATCCTCACAAGGCTTAAAACCGGGCATCCCTACCGGCACCGTTTCGGAGTCGAAGACTCGAAAAAGAACGATCAAAAGAGATCAAAAAGTTTAGTAAAAAAAAGACTAAGGTACCACTTTTTCCGGATCTGCGCTGCTGGCGCGGAAAAAAGAAGAACTGACGTCAGCACGCGGAGGCGGCGTCTAAGTACTCCGACGACGTCATCACGGCCTACGATGCCGACGGACGCGGAGCCGCAGACGACGCCTACCGACGCGCAAGGCTACTGCTACGCAAAAATTTCCGGATCCAGTCTGACGCCTGGGGATATTCTAAGGTAAGGAATCTATCACTAACGTGTCTCTTTCAGATTCCCAGAATACTTGGGTTGTGCTTGAACCAGCTGTAAAGCCATCTTCTGGAGCAAAAACAAGATAGGTGGTGCCGCCCCTGCTTCTGTTTAGGCGAATGATAGTGGCACGAGAGAGCAGAACTCTTCTTTGACTTCTTGTGTTTCCTATGTTTAATTGAGAACTTGGAGCGCAACGAAGAGCGACCTCTGGAGCAGCTGTTGGTTCTGGGAACAGGACCTTGGATACAGAGCAGGTCTTGGAATGATCTAAACGTGGAGTCTTCTAATGCTTGGCAACGTAAACCTTTGCCTTGGGTTCCCTGAGTTGTGGCTCGACCTAGGCACAACAGGCAAACCTAATGGGGACCGGTCACATAGATTTGATTTCAATAGTCACTACAGGGTTTGAACCCTCTTGTTGTAAGTGAGACATTTGGTGAAAATATAGAAGAAAATATCTCAGAGATAAGCTTGGGATGGATGTCCGGTGGCTTGGAAAGAAAGGAACGGACGTCAGCATGAAGGAGTGACACCTATATAAGCCCCTGTATGTCATTTACGGAGAAGATCAGAGTCAGTGCCGAGCCGCAGGGCTCCACCTTCCAGGGGGCACAGAGGTACTGCTGAAAATTTTTCTGATCTCATCTGACGCCTGGGGAATATTCAAAAGGTGAGGAATCTGCAGCTGAAATCTCTACCAGAATGCTACGTAAAAACTCACATTTTCACCTAACTATAATATCACTAACCATTTTCTTTTCGATATAAGCATACATCCACACACAAATACATATGTATGCCTGGGTTTGTTAGCATGTGACAAACAAAATACTATGATTACGACAGTGGTTTACAACTGTCTGAATAAAATTCTATAGCTTGAAGATATATTATAATCGACAGACTGCCAGTGGTAGAGTTTTGGAGCAAATCCTAGGTTGGGAGCAGCAGAGTGATGCAAAACAAAGTCAGTGCTCAACATTCAAGTAAAACCTGAATTTGAGTTGGTCAACTTCGTGCCGCACTGGCAACACAGAAGAGACCGGCGATGCTCAGTCACTAGTGGTATTTGCAGTTTGTTGTAGCAAGAACCCTGTTGGTCGGGTCATAGCCTTTATTTTTCCACTTTTCTCTTGAGATTCCGAATAAACATTGGGGAATCCTAAAGCACAATCTAGGGAGAATGTCTTCTTTTGGTGGAACATCCCACTTGTTCACACCTGTTTTTAACTTTTGACACCATGATATCTCTTTAATAAACTTATTTCTAATATCCTGGTAGTCAATTTTAAACTACATTCCTTTTTCCTCACATTTGTTTTTTCACTGCAAACTCAGAAGCTCACCACAAAGCATATACTATATGGTATTATCTGTCACTGGTGGTTTATGACCAAGGCAACACACGATCACATGAGGTAGGTTGCCTGAGTGTAGATCAATCTCTACATAAATCCCAGATGATGAAGCTCTGCCATTGGGTGGGCTGATGGGATTCATTTTATGTTTTTCCTGACACATTCAGATTCACCACAGACGTTTTTTGCTCATATGGTATTGCACTGATAGACTAGTAGTATCCCTTTTGTTGTGATATATTGTAAGTGGGGGTTCGATACTACTTTGTCTTAAAAAACTTTCCCCTAAGACCCTTGTTTAAAAGTTGTTTTTTTGTTGGAACATCCTACGTGTCACAAAAAGCCTCTTTCTGAGAAATGGAGCAAATGCCTTCACACTTTCTACTGATTTATTAAGCCATATAAAGCATGAAATAGAACATTAAAGTGCCCTTATTATCAGACTAGTAAAGTTCAAGTGATGTAGAATGTGCACAATACTTAATTTTGGAGTGTCCAGGCACCTTAACAAGTTTGTAACTGATCTAATTTTACCAACAGTAGCAAGGCTAGACTTGCTTGAACTCGCAGGAGAATCAAACTTGACATTCAAAACCTCATATCTTGCCAAAGGTGTTCAAAATCGTTGTGCTAGCTTTTATAAAGTACGGTCCATATTTAGAATCCCACTACAGAAAAACTGTGCTCTGATCAGTGGGAACAGCACACTGTATATTTCTTGCTCTAACAATTTACAGTTAAGTGTTTCAAAGCTTACCAGTGCCTGATGTTAAATTCTAAGCACACATTAACCTAGAAGTGATAAAGAGGTAGATCCATCAGCACACCTTGTGAAAAGCAGCAGTAAGTTTGAGCGCTGGTGCTACGACTGAGAAGATGACCAAGGAAGTGTGGCTGGCTAAGACAAAACTAGTGGTACACATCACATCAGCTTTACAATCTGTCTGCATTATCTGTTCAAACTATAATGTTAAAAGCAAGGACTAGGTGTGCAATTGCACATAAGGAAATATAAAATCACAGCTAAATCCAGCAACTACCCATAAATTAAGAAGAATCCAATTTAATGAGTTTCTTCCTTGCAGCTTCGGATGCCCAAGTATACAGCTGATAATATGAAACGGCCAAAAGAACAATGACAGACTGATACAAATGGTACTGCAGTTAAAAAATAATTAAAACAAAAATAAATTGGAACAAAAACAACCTCCCCTCCCAAGCTCCAGAAGAAAATACTCTTCCTTGAAACAACAGTTTCTGGAAAATGTCCATCCACCAAAACGAGAAGGAAAAAGTGCAGATGACCTTGTATTGCCTCCATCGATAGGTCATTTTAGCTTCTCCATGTCATACCTTTAAAAGTATAAAATAATATGTCCACCACAAGGTGCTGGTGCCATGGCTCTGATCACTAGAGCAATCTGAACTCCAGGTTAACACTGAGCACTTAGAGCTGGAACCAACTACCTGTGTAACGCAGGAGAAAGAATGCAAAAAAAAACTGGGCTGTGATGAAAAATTAGCACATATCTATGTTCATGGGGGCGGTCATGGGTTGCATGGAGAAAAGGGTGGGGGGAGGATTTCTATACAGTAAATAGTCACATGGGGTTTATGTTACAAGTGACGGCGAGTTGTGAAGAGTCTCTTTCCAGCTCCACTGCTGCTCCAGCCCAGGGAGGGCAAAGGGAACGATGGGGCAAAGAGGAGGCAGGACACAATTGTGCATGCAGGGTCAGAAGCAGCACACTGGGTTCGCTCAAATCAGTCCTCGTCTTTTCTTGTAGTCTTCCAAGTTCAGTGACCTCCGAGGAGCGCCGTCCTTTGACTGTGGTGCTTTGGAGGATATGGACAGGGATTTGGATTCTAACGAGACAAAAAGAGACAACAAATTTACACATCTGCTAACAATCTATGCTTGAATACTTTCAATATGAAAATGTACCATGTTTTTGGTGACCCTACCAGCTTGCCCGCTAACACCACCATTAAGAACACAAATAATTTACCTGGAACTAGTTTTGTGCTACAAATACCTTCAATATTACTGGAAATGGGACAGCAGAGTGAAAGACAAGTACTAATGTGCCTGTTTCTTTTGGTTTGTCACGATAACTAGAAAAAAATGTTAACGGGCGAAGTCTGAAAACAGTGCTAAAAAGAGTTTTTTTTAATGAGAATAAGTCCAAGGCAGGGGGTTTATATGTTTTTTTTTTTTTTTAAACTGTGTTCTTTTAAAAACTTCTATAACAAGCATTTACAATGCAATGGTCTCGGCATTATTAAAGGTAGAGCTATTGGCATTGCTCATGACTTTTTCTTTTCTTTTTTAACATAAATAAATGGTATTGTCATTTACAATGGCAATAGGTGAGCATTAGAGAGTAGTAGAGAGTATTCGCGGACACAGAGCCACACACGCACACAGAGCACCACACACACACACGCAGAGCCCCACACACACACACAGAGCCCCACACACACACACAGAGCCCCACACACACACAGAGCCCCACACACACACAGAGCCCCACACACACACAGAGCCCCACACACACACAGAGCCCCACACACACACAGAGCCCCACACACACACACAGAGCCCCACACACACACACAGAGCCCCACACACACACAGAGCCCCACACACACACAGAGCCCCACACACACACAGAGCCCCACACACACACAGAGCCCCACACACACACAGAGCCCCACACACACACAGAGCCCCACACACACAGAGCCCCCCCCACACACACACACAGAGCCCCCCCCACACACACACACAGAGCCCCCCCCACACACACACACAGAGCCCCACACACACACACACACACAGAGCCCCACACACAGAGCCACACACACACACACAGAGCCACACACACACACACAGAGCCCCCCACACACACACACAGAGCCCCCCACACACACACACACAGCCCCACACACACACACACAGAGCCCCACACACACACACACAGAGCCCCCCCCACACACACACACAGAGCCCCACACACACACACACAGAGCCCCACACACACACACAGAGCCCCCCACACACACACAGAGCCCCCCACACACACACACAGAGCCCCCCACACACACACACAGAGCCCCACACACACACAGAGCCCCCCACACACACACACAGAGCCCCCCACACACACACAGAGCCCCCCACACACACACACACACAGAGCCCCACACACACACACACACACAGAGCCCCACACACACACACACACACAGAGCCCCACACACACACACACACACAGAGCCCCACACACACACACACAGGGGGCCACACACACACAGGGGGCCACACACACACAGGGGGCCACACACACACAGGGGGCCACACACACACAGGGGGCCACACACACACAGGGGGCCACACACACACAGGGGGCCACACACACACAGGGGGCCACACACACACAGGGGGCCACACACACACAGGGGGCCACACACACACACAGGGGGCCACACACACACACAGGGGGCCACACACACACACAGGGGGCCACACACACACACAGGGGGCCACACACACACACAGGGGGCCCCACACACACACAGGGGGCCCCACACACACACAGGGGGCCCCACACACACACAGGGGGCCCCACACACACACAGGGGGCCCCACACACACACAGGGGGCCCCACACACACACAGGGGGCCCCACACACACACAGGGGGCCACACACACACAGGGGGCTACACACACACACACACACAGGGGGCTACACACACACACACACAGGGGGCTACACACACACACACACACAGGGAGCCACACACACACACACACAGGGAGCCACACACACACACACACAGGGGGCCCCACACACACACAGGGGGCCCCACACACACACAGGGGGCCACACACACAGGGGGCCACACACACACACAGGGGGCTACACACACACACACACAGGGGGCTACACACACACACACACACAGGGAGCCACACACACACACACACACACAGGGAGCCACACACACACACACACACAGGGAGCCACACACACACACACACACAGGGAGCCACACACACACAGGGAGCCACACACACACACACACACACACAGAGCCACACACACACACACACACACAGAGCCACACACACACACACACACACAGAGCCACACACACACACAGCCACACACACACACACACAGAGCCACACACACAGAGCCACACACACACACAGAGCCACACACACACAGCCACACACACACACACACACACACACACACAGAGCCACACACATACAGAGCCACACACACACAGAGCCACACACACACAGAGCCACACACACACACACAGAGCCACACACACACACACAGAGCCACACACACACACACAGAGCCACACACACACACACAGAGCCACACACACACACACAGAGCCACATACACACACAGAGCCACATACACACACAGAGCCACATACACACACAGAGCCACATACACACACAGAGCCACATACACACAGAGCCACATACACACAGAGCCACATACACACAGAGCCACATACACACAGAGCCACATACATACAGAGCCACATACACACAGAGCCACACACACAGAGCCCCACACACACAGCCACACATACACACACAGAGCCCCCCACACACACACAGAGCCCCACACACACACACAGAGCCCCACACACACACACAGAGCCCCACACACACAGAGCCCCACACACACAGAGCCCCACACACACAGAGCCCCACACACACAGAGCCCCACACACACAGAGCCCCACACACACAGAGCCCCACACACACACACACAGAGCCCCACACACACACACACACACAGAGCCCCACACACACACACACACAGAGCCCCACACACACAGAGCCCCACACACACACAGAGCCAAACACACACACACACAGAGCCAAACACACACACAGAGCCAAACACACACACACACAGAGCCAAACACACACACAGAGCCACACACACACACACACATACAGAGCCACACACACACTCTTACTCAAAATAGATCAATCAGCGAAGAAGCACAGCACCTGCAAACATACACAAACCAAACCCGCAAAACAAAAACACATCATTTCCTCAACTCCAAGTAACACGCATTAACAATCGAACAATTAAACGAACACAATACCCACTAAACAGGAACGGCTACGAGTATTGTGTGGCAACACTGGAGGTCCGTCGGAGCCATAAGACTGACGACGCCTAAATAGTGTCACCCAAACACCTACTCAGACAACCTGCGCCGTGCAATAGAAGCCGAGGAAAGACTACCGACTCAGCAGCTCCGCTAATGTCAGGACAATGAAAGGGGAATGACACTGCTGCAAAGTACATTTCAACCGAACTAAGCAGGATGCTGAAGTGAACATTCCATCTTTCCACCTGCATTTTGAAGTACGTGCACCCCCACCCCCGGTTCAGCCCCCCGCCAATCTACAGTAATGTTCAGACGGGCACATTATTTTTAATCTGAACTCTCAAACGGTCAGCAGGGGATTACTGATTAAAATGGTCTCCCTCGCACTGCACGTAAATAATGGAGGTTTTATGTGTGCAGCCTGGCACACAGTCTCCCCGCGGCGACGCCGGGATTCTGTTTGTACATGTGGAAAAAAGTACTGAACAACGTTTCTCTAACCCTTACTGAAAAAAAAGAAAGAAACTGTATAACATCTGCCCCCTTTATATTATTATTATTATCATTATGTATAATATTATTATTAATAATAATAATAATAATAATAATAATAATGATCACAAGCAACGAGGGGGGTGAGGAGCTCACGCAAACAAGCTGGGAGGGGGGTGAGGAGCTCACACACACAAGCAACAAGGGGGGGAGGGGGGGGAGGAGCTCACGCATGCAGAAGCCATGAGGGAGAAGGGGGGTGAGGAGCTCACGCACACACAAGCAACGAGGGGGGAGAGGGGGGTGAGGAGCTCACGCACACACAAGCAACGAGGGGGGAGAGGGGGGTGAGGAGCTCACGCACACACAAGCAACGAGGGGGGTGAGGAGCTCACACACACAAGCAACGAGGGGGTGAGGAGCTCACACACACAAGCAACGAGGGGGTGAGGAGCTCACACACACAAGCAACGAGGGGGTGAGGAGCTCACACACACAAGCAACGAGGGGGTGAGGAGCTCACACACACACAAGCAACGAGGGGGTGAGGAGCTCACGCACACACAAGCAACGAGGGGGTGAGGAGCTCACGCACACAAGCAACGAGGGGGGTGAGGAGCTCACGCACACAAGCAACGAGGGGGTGAGGAGCTCACGCACACAAGCAACGAAGGGGGAGGGGGTGAGGAGCTCACGCACACAAGCAACGAGGGGGTGAGGAGCTCACGCACACACAAGCAACGAGGGGGGAGAGGAGCTCATGCACACACAAGCAACGAGGGGGGAGAGGGGGGTGAGGAGCTCACGCACACACAAGCAACGAGGGGGGTTAGGGGGGTGAGGAGCTCAGGCACACACAAGCAACGAGGTGGGAGAGGGGGGTGAGGAGCTCACGCACACACAAGCAACGAGGGGAGAGAGGGGGGTGAGGAGCTCACACACACAATCAACGAGGGGGTGAGGAGCTTACACACACAAGCAACGAGGGGGGTGAGGAGCTCACGCACACAAGCAACGAGGGGGGAGAGGAGCTCACGCACACACAAGCAACAAGGGGGGAGAGGAGCTCACGCACACACAAGCAACAAGGGGGTGAGGAGCTCACGCACACACAAGCAACGAGGGGGGTTAGGGGGGTGAGGAGCTCAGGCACACACAAGCAACGAGGGGGGAGAGGAGGTGAGGAGCTCACGCACACACAAGCAACGAGGGGGGTGAGGAGCTCACGCACGCAGAAGCCACGAGGGAGAAGGGGGGTGAGGAGCTCACGCACGCAGAAGCCACGAGGGAGAAGGGGGGTGAGGAGCTCACGCACACACAAGCAACGAGGGGGGTGAGGAGCTCACGCACACAAGCAACGAGGGGGGAGTGGGGGGTGAGGAGCTCACGCACACAAGCAACGAGGGGGGAGTGGGGGGTGAGGAGCTCACGCACACACAAGCAACGAGGGGGGTGAGAAGCTCACACACACAAGCAACGAGGGGGTGAGGAGCTCACACACACAAGCAACGAGGGGGTGAGGAGCTTACACACACAAGCAACGAGGGGAGAGGGGGGTGAGGAGCTCACGCACACAAGCAACGAGGGGGGAGGGGGGTGAGGAGCTCACGCACACAAGCAACGAGGGGGGAGGGGGGTGAGGAGCTCACGCACACAAGCAACGAGGGGGTGAGGAGCTCATGCACACAAGCAACGAGGGGAGGGGGTGAGGAGCTCACGCACACAAGCAACGAGGGTGAGGGGGTGAGGAGCTCACACACACAAGCAACGAGGGGGGAGGGGGCTGAGGAGCTCACGCACGCAGAAGCCACGAGGGAGAAGGGAAGTGAGGAGCTCACGCACACACAAGCAATGGGGGGGGTGAGGAGCTCACGCACACACAAGCAACGAGGGGAAGAGGGGGGTGAGGAGCTCATGCACACACAAGCAACGAGGGGGGAGAGGGGGGTGAGGAGCTCATGCACACAAGCAACGAGGGGGAGGGGGGTGAGGAGCTCACGCACACAAGCAACGACGGGGAGGGGGGTGAGGAGCTAATGCACACAAGCAACGAGGGGGAGGGGGGTGAGGAGCTCACGCACACAAGCAACGAGGGTGAGGGGGTGAGGAGCTCACACACAAGCAACGAGGGGGGAGGGGGCTGAGGAGCTCATGCACACACAAGCAACGAGGGGGGGAGCTCACACACAAGCAACGAGGGGGAGAGGGGGGTGAGGAGCTCACGCACACACAAGCAACGAGGGGGGAGAGGGGGGTGAGGAGCTCATGCACACAAGCAACGAGGGGGAGGGGGGTGAGGAGCTCACGCACACAAGCAACGACGGGGGAGGGGGGTGAGGAGCTCATGCACACAAGCAATGAGGGGGAGGGGGTGAGGAGCTCACGCACAAGCAACGAGGGTGAGGGGGTGAGGAGCTCACACACACAAGCAACGAGGGGGGAGGGGGCTGAGGAGCTCACGCACACACAAGCAACGAAGGGGGGGGAGCTCACACACACACAAGCAACGAGGGGGGTGAGGAGCTCACACACACACAAGCAACGAGGGGGGTGAGGAGCTCACGCACACAAGCAACGAGGGGGGTGAGGAGCTCACGCACACACAAGCAACGAGGGGGGGGGAGGGAGGTGAGGAGCTCACGCTTGAATGGATAGTAGCTCCCAGATTGTCCCTATAGGAAAAAACAATTTTATCCAAAATATGGCGAACTAAATGTGGTGGCAAAGGGGGAGCAGCATGCTTGCTAAGGGAAAGGAACCTGTGAGCACCGAGACGGATAACCCAGGAGAGCACAGCAGTGAAAGAAAGACGTGACCCACCTCTGACAAGAATCCTCCGACAGTAGTCCGGGTCGCCAGCTTTACTGTTCCTGCAGTCTTCCGAGGGGCCGGAGGCGGGGAAAGCCCCTTGCTGCTGCTGCTCCTTGGCGAACGGATGGCGGATCACCCCGCAAATGGACACCTGTGTCGCGGCTGGCCCCCCACCAATCAAGCGAGGAGCACTCAGAAGTGATTGGCCCTGGCTGTGGGGAAGGGCGCACAATCAGGACGGCGAGGGCCCGGGCGTAGGGTGGGACATTACACTTTCTTCCAGTGGTGCGGGGCCCAGTGGAAAGGAACCTGTGAGCACCGAGATGCCGAAATGCACCGGGGCGAAGCACACTTTTACCACACGGGTTGCATGACTCTGCGGGGCACTGTGCAAACAAAACTGTGAATAGTCAGTCCAGGATAACCGGACTTTGCAGGTCCCGGTGCACAACGTCAACCTGCCATTAACCCTCGGTAGCCGGATTCCACAGGTGTACACCTGTAACGTTACCGGACTCTGCAGGGACGTGTCCATCTCTCATCCTTAGGCTGTCGTACTCTATAGGATGTCGGTGCTGTGCTGCCTGTGCATGCATACCTTGACGCCGCGGACTCTGCAGGGACCGTCACTGGATTCCACCGTTCACCCTGGGGTTGTCGGACTGCCTAGGAGGCCGCTGCACTTCTTAACCCCTGTGCTGCCGGACTCTGCAGGTGCCATGAACAGCTTTAACCCACAGGCTGCCGGTACCTTCCTTTAACCCACAGGCTCTATATGCAACGCTTGTAGCAGACACTAATTATTTGGCTCTTGGAGTTAGAAAGGAGGCGTTAATAAAATAGCGTAGCGCTACCAGACGAGACCAAACCATTATTTGTGGTGGAATAACATTTTCAATATAATCTGGTGGACTCTGCATATTCGCTTTTAAACATGTCTGTACTTTCATTGAGTTTGAGAGCATTCTTGCATCAGTGTGTGTGAACATCATAAAACAACACGATCATTCAGTAACCGAATACGCTGCATAATTTCCCCCCACTTAGTTTAGTGAAACCTACGCACGTTTTGGTCCAAACGTAACTCTGCTGGCCAGTCCTCTATGGAAGACGCTTTAAGAGGCGCGTGACCGTTGGGAGCGTGTTGTCTAAAACATGACGCGTGGCCGTTATTCACACAAGCTTGAGGTGCTGGTAACACGCAGTTGCACACCAACCTACCTTTTCATTTGGACGTTATTTATAAATGTTTGAAAGGACATATTTTTTTCTTGTGCGTGTTAAGTGACAAATCACTCCCACATCAATTAATGGAATTTAATGAACCGGTGCTGATTACACGATTTAAGCTTAAAGGACCATCGACAGCTTGCTCCTCGAGCCTTCACAGGCCTCACTGGCGCATTCGCCTTATTATCATGCACCTACCTACACACACAGCCTCCGCTCCGTCCCTCCCTCCTCTGCACCTCGGTCGCCCCCCCTTTTCCATTTCAGCCGAGATGTACGACCGAATAATTCCTGCAAGAAAATTAGAAAGTGGATGTGCAGGAATATTATGCACGGCCGGGCATCATCGACATTAAGCGGTGGGAATGTGATTACCAGCAAACTGCTTGTGACAGGGGAATGAGATGGCTGTCAAACACAATGACATGGCGCGAGGCTCGGGAGGCGCGCGGGGTAATGAAGCAGCCGGCCGGCCGCGCGCGGAGACAGGCGGCCGCAGAACACAGCAGCCATGATAAAATTATTCATTTACTTAAGAAATACAAGCATTTGCAATGCAATAGGTCTCGCAGTTGTTAGAGTTTGAGCCATTGCCATTGTAAATGGCAATGCCTTTTATTTATGTGTTGGTTTATAAAACGTAAATAAAAGGCATTGCCAATGCCAATGGCTCAAACACTAACAACGGCGAGACCTATTGCATTGCAAATGCTTGTTGTCATAAATGCTATGACGGTAGTTTTTGCTAAAAAACGGACACAGACCCTCTTGTTTTATGAAACACTGCGAAGCTCATACAGGGACTGCCACTAGGAGTTCTTGCAGTGTCTGTGGACTTACATTACAAACAACCTGCCCCTTGAAATAAGAGATCCGACCAGAGTGTGATAACGTCAAATATAGAAGGATGAGTGTCGCACTTCATATCCATGCACGCGGGAAAGATGTTTTCTGTTCCACTTATTAACGAGGCTTATTTGCAGCTGAACTATGACTCGAACGGAATTCCTTTCAAAAGCCACACCGCCGCCATTTTTTTCAAAAGTACCTGACAGTGAAGCCATAGGAGCAGGAGCCAGTATGGTCGCGTGGAAGGGAGAGAACTGCGGAAACAGAAACAACAAGCCGTGAGCGTGCACGTCCCGAAACCGGAAGTTCGGGAGCGTCACGGCTGTCTCGCGGTGGCTGCAGAAGTCAGGAGGGGCGACTGAGGACGTCCATGCGGTGAGTGGGGCTTAGTTGTAGGGGGGGGCGGGTGTGTGTGTGTGTATGTATGTGTATGTGTGTGTATGTGCATGTGCGTGTCTGTGTCTGTGTGTGTGTGTGTTCAGGGGGCTGCGTGCGTGATTGAGAGAGGCGCTGTGTGAATGTGGAACAGACAGGAGATGTGCACGCGCCGGGAGGCTGGGCATGCGCGTCCACGATGTTAAATCTACGCGCGTCCCCAGAACTGTCTCCCTTGAGACCGAACTCAACTGCAATAGGTCTCGATGCCGAGACCTAAAAAGGGGAGCTATAAAGCCTTCGTTTTAGAAGCTCTGTGGGCGTGAAACATGAAATAGTCTCAAGAAAAGTAACTTTAAAAGTTGCGCATTTTGTTGTTATTTTGTGTAGGAATTCAAAGGAATGCTCTGCAAGAACACCAAAATAATCTTCACATACTCCATTTGCTCCCCAGATTACTCACTTTTTAAATCTAATTTGAACATCCCCAGGAGCCAGACTGGATTTGGAAATTTTGCATTAGCTCTGCACTAGTAGGTGGCCCTATGCTCCACGTCAGTATACGGTACAACCCCATATGTGATATCACCAAGGCCTTATAACACCATCTGGCCCTCTGATTTCAGTACTTCATCCATTTTTCTTAGCCTTGGAGGCAGAGTTGAGGTTAATATCAATTAAACAGTGGACATGAAGTGCTGCAATTTTATATGGAACCTTATTTAGGTGGCAATGTTGACCATCCCTCAGAATGGGGAGGTGTTTGGGATCGTGAGGAATCTGCCGATAGATAAGAGTATCCACCAGAAGGAAAAGGTTATCCTTTAAGAATCTGTTTGTGGCATGCAGTGCTGTGGATTCACAGGCTTTGCATACTCCTGCCTTCTAGTATTGGGCTTGCACATGAGCAGTTGTTTTCCTTCAAACATGTCTTCCAGTCACGAGGTATAGTGACTCCACCTATTGCTGGTAATGCACATGGGCATCAGCTCCTTTCTACAATGTTTATTTTCCCAAACGGAGGGTGAGGATGTAGTTAGAGTAAAGAGATGCAAAAGAAGATGACCATGCGAAGAAAGGAGGAAAGTTATCTGCAACATCAAAAGGCTTCTGGGACGAGGGTGGACACGTGAATCTATGATGCTACATGCCACGAACGAACAAGCTGCTCACCTTTGGCAACGCCTCATCTGGTAGAGACACAGCCACAGATGTCTTACCTTAGAACTAACTGGAAAATGTTCTGTGAGCAGTACCCCTGCGTGCCGGTAGAGGCAGTTGTTTGACTCCACATGGCGGCGTCGACAATATCCACGCCGTGACTATATAGGCCAAAAACGAGCTCACAGACACATTTTCTTTGCACGCCAGGAGCAAGAGCCACAAAGAATACGGACCACTGGTGTGGAAAACTAGGGCCCTGAAAAGGGTAAAGCCTGGTCCCAAGAACTCCATTTGTGGGGATCCATTTCACCTTCAATAAACCAACCACGCACCACCGCACCCAACAGCTACCTCGCCGCTGCTGGAGCAAAGTCACCGAAGACCAGCTGATCACCACACTCGCCCAAAACCCACCCACCAACCCAACCAACCAGACACCGCAGCCCACAACCTCAGACAGTGGATCGACAACTGCACCAACACCCTCGCCCCACTCAAGAAACCCTCCAACAACCACGCCATCAAGAGAGCCACCTGGTTCACCGACGAGCTGCAGACCTCCAAACGCGCATGCCGGAAACTGGAGAAGATATGGCTCCACGAACGCACTCCAGACAACCACACAGCCCACAAGGACGCCACCCGCAGACATAACCACCTCATCAGATTAGCCAAGAGATCCCCCTTCCAAGACCGCCTGGATAACAACGCACATGACAGCAAAGAGCTTTTCAGCAAACTGTAAAGGAATTCTCCAACCCCAGCGCCAACGACATACCGCCCTCACAAGAACTAGCCACTCACTGGCCATCTTCTTCCACCGCAAGATTGCTGACATCCATGACAGCTTCAACACCATGACCGCCCCGCCTACGCCAGACCCCACCTCCCCTTTGAACACCACCAGCGCCAACCGCCTGACCTCCTGGTCCAACGTAAACAACGACGAGACACGCAAGTTCATGAACTCCATCCACTCAGGATCTCTGTCAGACCCGTGCCCACACCACTTATTCAACAAAGCAGACGCTGCCATCGCACCCCAACTACGGAAGGTCATTAACATCTCCTTCGAAACAGCGACATTCCCGGAAAGCTAGAAACATGCCAAAATCAACGCCCTCCTCAAGAAGCCCAAGGCGGACCCCAAGGACCGCAAGAACTTCAGGCCCATCTCCCTGCTCCCGTTCCCAGCGAAGGTCATCGAGAAAATCGTCAAAATGCAACTGGCCCGCCACCTGGAAGACAACAACATCTTGGACCTGTCACAGTCCGGGTTCAGACGAAACCACAGCACCGAGTCAGCCCTCCTCGCCGCCACAGACGACATCAGGCGCCAACTAGACAACGGCGAAACATCAGTCCTCATCCTCCTGGACCTGTCAGCCGCCTTTGACACGGTTTGCCATCGCACTCTAAAGACACGCCTCCTAGAAGCCGGAATCCAAGAGAAGGCCCTTGACTGGACCACGTCCTTCTCCGGCAGAACCCAGAGCGTCCGCCTCCCGCCCTTCCGATCAGATTCCACCGACATCATCTGCGGCGTCCCCCAGGGCTCATCCCTCAGCCAGACGCTGTTCAACGTCTACATCGCCCCCCTCGCACAAGTGGCCCGCCAACACGACCTCAATATCATCTCCTACTCTGACGACACCCAGCTCATCCTCTCCCTCACCAAGGACCCGCACACTGCCAAATCCAACCTCCACGAGGGAATGAAGGCCGTCGCCGACTGGATGAGGAACAGCAGTCTGAAGCTGAACTCGGACAAGACGGAGGTCCTCATCCTCGGACCCACCCCCCTCAGCCTGGGATGACTCCTGGTGGCCGACCACACTGGGAACAGCGCCGACACCCACCGACCATGCACGCAACCTAGGATTCATCCTCGACTCCTCCCTCTCCATGTCCAAACAGGTCAATGCCATCTTCTCCTCCTGCTACAACACCCTCCGCATGCACCGCAGGATCTACAAGTGGATCCCGACCGAAACAAGAACGGTGACACAGGCCCTCATCAGCAGCAGACTGGACTACGGCAACGCACTCTACGCAGGAATCCCAGACAAACACCTACGATGACTACAACGCATCCAAAACGCCTCCCCCCGACTGATAGTCAACGTCCCCCGCCGTAGCCACATCACCCCCCACCTGAGAGACCTACACTGGCTCCCCGTTGACAAGAGGATCACATTCAAGCTCCTCACCCACGCACACAAAGCACTCCACAGCGCCGGACCAGCCTACCTGAACAGCAGACTCCACTTCTACACACCCACCCGCCAGCCACGCCCTCACCGCTGTTCCCCGCATTCAACGAACAACCTCCGGCGGCAGCTCCTTCTCCTACCTCGCCGCCAAGACCTGGAACACCCTTCCTACCCACCTACTGCAGACCCAAGACCTAGTCACCTTCAGAAGACTCCTCAAGACATGACTCTTCGAGCAGTAGCGGCACCCCCTCCCCTCAGCGCCTTCAGACCCTCACGGGTAAGTAGCGCGTTTTACAAGTACTCTGATTGATTGATTGGTGGGTTGATAAGGAATCTGCGGCTAGACAGAGCCTCTACCAGATAAGACATTAACAAAGGTAAGAAACTTGTAGATGTATTGTCTGTAGATTGATTTTTTGGGTTATCGCCCAATGTCAGATTTCCTGTGCACGTTTGCTTAGGGGAAAGAACCTTGTTCCACCCTGTTTCTTCAGGTAGAACGTAGTAGTTGTATTGTCTGTTTGCATTAAGATGGTTTTCCCGGGGGCGTGGCCAAGATGGCGGGGTAGACGGACGTGTTTGCCAGAGCTCCCGACCCCGACTAAGGCCCTGAGCCCTACCTGCAGCTGAATTCTCCCCCCCGGAGCGGCGCTGTGCGGTTGAGTGAGCGGGAGAGTCGGTGGCTGCTTGACCATCGCAGCCTGGCCCGGTACAGCGCGCACTCGCTGGGTTTGGAGTGTTGCGCGGCAGACCGGAGCGGACCTGAGCCGGAGAGGCGCCATCGTCCCAGCGGTGCTGTGGACTGCGAGACGCCGAGTAACGGAGACTTGCCTGGACGGGGTGAGGCGAGGCTGCTTTGTGCAGGCGGACCGTGGTCGGGGTCCCGATCATACCTGCCCGGCACTGTGAGGTGGAGCTTCCGCCCTTCCCCGGCGGCCCAAGATGGCGACGGGCTGAGGCCGGGACTTCTCTCCCCGAACCTGCGAGAGGACCAGCACCCAGGCGGCGTGAGCGGAGCGGGGACTGCTGATTCCGCCGTCAGGTTGGTGCATTCGGAGGAGACCCGGGCGGATTGACAGCAGCGAGGACCCCTTGGCTGGCGGCTGGTGCACTCCCTGCCCCGGGACGTTGGCTCAGCCGGGGTGGGAGCTACGCGACTGCCCGGCTTTGCGGCCTTCTCCGGGCAGCGCGGTGAGCCGGAGGTAGCGGTCTTTGGAGCTCCGCCCCATGTGAACGCTGGTGGTGGCGGGAAGGTTGCTTCATCTTTGCGGGCAGGCAGCCCCGCGACCCCCCAGCCCCGGTCTGCTTCAGTGAGACCCTGCCAGGGAGGCCCGTACCTGCCCGGGCCACATTGCAGATGTGGGTGCAGAGGCTCTCCCCGCCCCTGCCACCTTGAGAAACGGCAGGGATCCAGGTGGCGGCCCCTGCCTGCAGGAGCGAGGACTGGGGCTTAGCTTGTGGAGGAGCGGGAGCCGCCTCGAGGAGCTGAAATAGTGCGCTGACGGGAGTCGGGCTGTTGGGGAGCGGCCCTTGACCACGGATCCCGAGGCCCTTAACGCAGCTCTGGGGCCCGAGTGCCGCGGCCCGCCCCGGCGACACGGCGCCGTAAGAGCCTTTGGAGTAGTTAACATCCCATTTTGAACTGAGGAGCGTTACTGGACTACGGTGGACTACGGTCTTCGAGGGACTCGACGCCGGGCCCAGGCTGGAAGCGGACCCCTGGAGCGGTGAGGAACGGTGAGGAGCGGAGGGGTGACGGGCAAGCTAATCGGTGGGGGACCTGCACCATGACCACTCAGAGGGGTGGTAAGCGGAACGATCGCACGTTGCCAGAGATGCTCGGCAGACCCCAGACCAAAGGAGATAAGGCCGCCTCTCCCCCTGGAGCTGCTGGGACCTCACAGTCGGATATGGCGGCGGAACCCCCGGTCACTAGATCCTTTTTGGAATCCCTATTTGGCACGCTGCGGGAGGACTTCCAAGCATTGAAACAGGAAGTGGCGGGCGAGGTGAGAGAGCTCCGCAGGGAGGTGGACGGACTGGGCGAGAGGGTGGCTACAGTAGAGGGTTCCACCCACAGGCAGGATGAGGAGATTACCTTACTACAGCAGGAAGTGCTGACCCTCCGAGAACAACACTTGGACCTCCAACTGCATAACGAGGATTTGGAGAATAGGTCAAGAAGAAACAACATACGGGTCCGGGGTGTGCCGTCCTCAGAGGAGAACCCGAATATAGTCACATACCTGCAGGAACTCTTTCGGTCAGTCCTTGGTGAAGGGGATGATTTCCCCATCAGAATCGACAGAGCGCACAGGGTGGGGCCAGTTAGACGGGCTAATGGCCCTCCGCCGGACATTCTAGCGTTCCTCCCGGACTTCCCACTGAAAGAGAAGATAATGGTGGAGGCACGGAAAACACGGTCACTCACCTTTCGCGATCACCCTGTGGCGCTGTTTCAAGATCTGTCCACGCTCACGCTTCAGAGACGTAAGGCGTTTAAGATTGTAACGGACTTCCTCAGACAGCACGATACGCCCTACTCCTGGGGTCACCCCTTCCGTATAATTTTCACATGGCGTGGAGAGACTCACCAATTGCGATCCCTACAAGATACTTGCGAAATCCTGGGCATCACTGCGGAGGAGGAAAGGTCCCAAACGCCGAGGAGGCGCCGCACAGCTGACGATGGATGGCAACGAGTGTCACGCAGGAGGACGACGGGGGTGTCACGAAGGCCGGGTTCTCCGACTATCAGAGCGGCGAGAGAAGATGCTATCCAGACAGCCTCTGAAGAACTTGGAGGCACAGTGGTGGCGGCACTGACCGCTTGAATGTGCTCCGGGGGGAGTTCACCATGGCAACGCTTCAATTGCTGGCTCGGGGTGAGGGGTGGGGGCGACGGATTGAACACGTGTGGCTGAACGTCCACTAAGGTAACATTCCACGGACTGGTCCGTCTGGGACACTTTCAGGTAGTTATGGGACAGTTGGGGTGTGAATTGAAGGGTGGGGGAGGGAGACTGGGGTCATTGGGATGGCGGGGAGTTGAAGAAGTTTGGGTGTTGGGTGGGGGTGAGTTGGGGTGTTGGGGGCTTGGGGCCACTCTGTCCGGCGCTCTAGGGGCATACACACATACCTGTTCTGACTCATGTGCGCCATTACTTACACTCTCTCGGTTCCAAGCAGTCGATACATTGCGCAAAGGGGAGGGCTCGGACATCTCATGGCGACGCTGAAGGTGGTAACCCTTAATGTTAAGGGGTTGAATAATCCTACGAAGCGAAGAGCGATCCTATCGCTGCTTGAAGGCTCTCAAGCGGACATCTGTCTGCTTCAGGAGACCCACTTACTGGCTGCGGACTGTCACAGATTAAGGTCCCGACACTTCCCCACGCAATTCTTTTCTTCCAACACGACTAAAACAGCCGGGGTAGCTATCCTGTTCTCCAAGTCCTTCCGGGGGGAGGTGTTGCATAAACTCGTGGAACAGAAGGGTCGACTTCTGGCCTATCGCCTCAAATTGGGGTCCCACTTGTTCACGGTGGGGACGATTTACGGCCC
The DNA here is from genome assembly GCF_964261635.1 of Lissotriton helveticus. Taxonomy (NCBI): domain Eukaryota; kingdom Metazoa; phylum Chordata; class Amphibia; order Caudata; family Salamandridae; genus Lissotriton; species Lissotriton helveticus. The sequence goes on along the minus strand of NC_136070.1, from coordinate 129,883,338 downwards.
GAACGAACGGCAAGACGGGTTCATGCGCACCGCCCTTGATGACATTACCGCTTCTCCAGACAGGAATGTCATTCTGGGAGGGGACATTAACATGGTCTTTGATTCCTCCGCGGACAGATCTGCGCAGCGGCGTCCCCAGGCTGGTGAGTTGTCTCCGGCGCTTAAGGCCCAGCTGGTAGATTTGGACATGCACGATCTCTGGCGGAGCCTACACCCGGCGACAGAGATTTTTCTTACTACTCGCATGCACACAAGACATACGCCAGATTGGACCACTTGCTAGTTACGGGGCCTGTCCGCGCCATGGCCACGGCCTCGGAAATAGGGGTTATCAGTCTCTCCGACCACGCGCCGGTCTCGGGGACTTTCCAGCTCCGGTTGGATACTGCGAAGCGCGGGGTTTGGCGGTTGCGGGACACACTCCTTCACAGGAAAACGGTGGTGCAGCGGATCGCAGGCTCGGTTCAAGACTTTCAGCTGCATAACTCTAACTCGGATACCTCACTCTCAACTCAGTGGGGAGCCCTTAAGGCGGTGCTGCGGGGAGAATTCATTGCAGTTTCGGCTGCGGACAATAAGGATAGAGCGCTAAAACGGGACGAGCTCACCCAGAAGGTACGGGAACTGGAACAGGTTCACCGCCGGACTGGGGCTCCGAGAATTTGGAGGCAGCTCAAAGCCGCCAGGAAACTCTTGTCCTCTTTGGATTTAGATAGAGCGGAGTACGCTGCGTTGAGAACGAAACACGCCTATTACACGGGGGGGGACCGGTGTGGCCGTTTACTGGCGGCTAAACTTAGAGCGGTACACCAATGCCGTAGGGTGAAGGAGCTACGGGATACGACCGGGGAGCTGCTCGCAGATGACGCTGCCGTGGCAGACGTCTTCCGTCGGTTTTACGCTGACCTATACGCTGCAGATGACACTCGGATTGCGGAGCCAGAGGCTTACTTGGATTCGGTGCCCCTTCCGTCCTTGACCCCGGACCAAGCTGTCTATTTGGAAAGGGAGATACGGATTGAAGAAGTGATTGCGGCAATTTCCAAGCTTAAACATGGAAAGGCCCCGGGCCCGGATGGGTACACGGCCCTTTTCTATAAAACGTTTTGCTCGCTGCTCGCCCCTATTTTAACTAAGCTGTATAACTCCTTCTCGGACCCAGGGGCTATTCCGCCAGATCTCTTGCAGGCAACAGTGTCGGTGATACCCAAGCCAGGGAAGGATAGGACCCAATGCGGCTCGTATAGGCCGATCTCTCTTTTGAATATAGATTTGAAACTTTATACGGGGATCTTAGCAGCGCGGCTTGCGCGATACCTCCCTGGCTTGATTGAACCGGACCAGGCTGGCTTCGTGCCAGGCAGGCAGACAGTTGACAACACGAAGAGACTGGTGCACGTTTTGGAAAAAGCTACGCGTATTCCGGGGGAGAGGATGTTGCTTTCGGTCGATGCCGAGAAAGCATTTGACCGTGTACACTGGCCCTACCTTGAGGCTGTGATGGCACGGTTAGGGATGGGGGAGAAGTTTCGTAACATGGTGTTTAATTGTTATAAGTTTCCGTCCGCGGTGGTGCGGGTGAATGGCTGCAGTTCGGGGCGCTTTGACATTGCGCGAGGTACGAGACAAGGGTGCCCTCTATCCCCTCTCCTCTTCGCGCTCTATATGGAGCCCTTCGCTCAGAGAGTGCGACAGAATCCGGATGTGACGGGCATTAGGATGGGGGGTTACTCCCACGCGATCAGCCTTTATGCCGACGATGTGATTTTCGCGCTAGAGAACCCAGGGCGGTCATTACCAGCTAGCATGACCGAACTCGAAGCTTTTGAGAGAGTGGCGGGCTTTAAGATGAATGTAGCGAAATCCACTGCATTAGATGTCTCCCTTCGACCCGCGACTAAGCGCAAGCTGCAGGGGCTTTTCCCCCTCCGTTGGTCGCGGGACCAGGTGCAATACTTGGGGATCGCGCTGGCCCCCACGTTGCAAGCGACGATCACCATCAACTACGAGGCGATGTATACGAAAGTCAAGGAAGAAATGGGGAGGTGGAACAAGGGGACCATTTCTTGGCTGGGGCGAGTGGCAGCTGTCAAGATGACGGTCTTACCACAAATTTTATACCTGTTTCGCGCTCTGCCCCTACAGCCCCCCAAGGGGTGGCTTCAACGGATGCAGACAGAAGTGTCCCGATTTGTGTGGCAGGGCCGCGCCCCCCGAATGCGCCGCGCACTTACTACTCTGGCTCCGGAATCGGGCGGATTGGGGGTCCCGGACTTGCGCAAATACTTCCAGGCGTCTCAATTGAGATACCTGGTGGAGTGGAGCAGGTTGGAATCCGACAAGCATTGGCTTTTTCAGGATCAGGCTGTAGCCGGGCGCCCGCTGCAAGACGTACCATTTCTCCGCCGATCGCACCGTCCCCCGAATCTCTATGCCTCTTTCATCACACGGGTCCCGTTAAGGGTGTGGGACGCCACCAATCGTCTCTTTGACTTCACCACTTTCCCCTCCCCTTTCACACCTATAGTGAACAATCCCGACTTCACGCCGGGGACAGAACCTGGGGGCTTTTCGCGCTGGAGGGAGAAGGGTTGTAAGGCACTATACCACATGTACACGACTGACGGGATTGTCCCCTTCCAAAGCTTGAAAGACGAATTCCAGTTGGACGAAACGGACCGCATGAGATACTGGCAGGTTCGGCACTGGGCCCTTCACCCGCAGGTTAGGGGATCGGCGGACAGGGAACTGTTGCCGTATGAAAAATGGTTAGTGACACGCACCTCAGACACGAAACTGATCTCCGATCTATATAAGATGCTGCAGCGTCCGCCTTCACATTTCCATTTCCCCGGGAGGGAAAGGTGGCACAGGGAATTGGGGAGGACTCTTAGTCATAAGGAATGGGAACACATATCATACCGAGCGCGGCACTCAGCTTACCATGTGGGCCTCACGGAAACGTTTACCAAGGTCTCTACTTATTGGTACCGCACTCCGGAGAGGTTACACGAGATGAACCGGCTGATTGATGATAGGTGCTGGCGCGACTGTGGGCAGAAAGGCACTCTAACTCATATCCTGTGGGACTGTCCAATTATACAGGCATACTGGTCAGAGATCCTTGATGAGATTGATGTGTGCTTTGGGATTGAACTGCCCAGATTTCCTGCTTATACCCTGCTAGGCCTCCCTAACAGATTAATGTATCCTTTAAAATCCCGACGGGGGAGGCAGATAGCGATAATGTTGGGTTCAGCAGTTCAGAACATTTTAATACACTGGCGCACACCCATTGTTCCTTCCTTGACAGGGTGGCTACATAGGCTGTGGCATGTTCTGGGGATGGAAAAGCTCTCTCACGTTAGCTGGGGAGGTGGATGGCTTTGAGGAGTTGTGGCAGCCTTTTCATGCACTACTGTCCACGGAATTCAAGGAAATAACATGCCCTAGATACCTGAGGCTCATGAGGCTTACACCACCGTTGTGAAGAACTGTTGGCGTGGGTTGAAGGGTAGTGCTAGCGGGTGGTGCTGAGGAGTGGGTGAGTGCTAGAGTCTACACCAAGGCTTTGGTTTTACATGACGCCGGACGGAGTGGGGGGAGGGACTGTGGGGGGTGGGTTTGTTGGTTAATGGGGGGGTGGATTGGTTTGGGTATGGCTTTTAGGCCTTTGTTTCCTGCATGTTGCATAATGTTGGGTCGGGTGCTGGACGGCCCCAGAGGCCGGGACATTTGAACTGCATTCCAGAGATGCCTCTGGCACGAGCACTGACCCTTTGTATGATTGTCTACCTCTACCACTGTACCTCTCTAATAAAAATACTTTAAACATAAGATGGTTTTCCCCTGAATAAGTTTCTGGAATGCTTTGAGTGCCAGAAAAACGGTTTTCATCTCCAAAAAATTGATATTTTTTGTGGAGTCCTGTTCACTCCACTGACCATGAACTTTCAGTTGGTTGAAACGTGCACCTCACCCGTTGAGGGAGGCATCCATGGTGACTGTCACAGATGGAGTTGGGTCTCTCCTGTGCTATGTTGTTGGATGCCCACCATTGTATCTCTGCTTGCACCCTTTGTGTAACAACCACTAGATCCTCCCAACTCCCTGTGGCTTGTGACCAGCTGTTGGTGAGCCCTTCTTGAAACTGGCGCATGTGTAGGCGAGCGTGAGGGATGAGTGGGAAGCATGATACCATCATGCCCATTAGTTTAATTACTTTCCTCACTGTCAGAGACTGACCCCTCTGGTAGACAGCTGTTTCATGATGGATAGCTTGTATTCTGGCTTGTGTGGGATAAACTTTGGTGTTTGCTGTGTTCAGTCTTGCTCCCAGGAAGGTTTTTCTTTTTTTGGTGTTGTAGAAGATTTCTTGTGGTTTATTGAGAAACCCAGGATTTGAAGTGTTTGAATTGTTTTTTTAACATGATCGTGACATGTTTGCTTTGTGCGTCCCCTTATTAGCCAGTTGTATAAGTAGGGGTAGACATGGATTTGCTGTCTTCTCGGGTGTGCTGCCACTGCGGCTAGACACTTTGTGAACATGCTGCAGATTTTATGCCGAACAGGAGTGCCTCGAATTGGTAGTGTGTCCGTTATGTAGGAATCTTAGGTACTTTCTGTGCCTTTTGTTCATAGAGATATGCAAGTAGGCATCCTTGAGATCTATTGTTGCCAAGTTTTATTTATTTAAGGAGTTTTATATAGCGCAGGACAGACCAGAGGGTATTGGAGCGCTTTACAACAGTAATAATGCAGGACTTCCAAAATAAGGCGTAGGTATAAATATTGGTTCATAAAGTCCCGTCGTGTGGTGCGACAAATGAGGCATGGCAAGTAATCTCCCTTTTGAATCTGTGGGATTATTTCTTGAAGGGTACACATTTTGAAGTGTTGTGTTAGTATGAACGTGTTTATGTATCTTAAGTCCATGATTGGTCTTAGGGTCTGGTCCTGATTGGGTACTAGGAAGTATGGAGAATAGTTTCCTTTGTACCACTCATGTTGGTACCTTTTCTATTGCCTGTTTTTGGTATAGTTCTTTGATTTCTGCGTTGAGCAGCGTCTGTTCTGATCTGGTTAATTTTCTTGTTTTGGGAGTATTTGCAGGTGGTGTCTTTGTGAGCTCTATGCAATATCTGTATTGTACCAAATATAATATCCAATTGACTGTTGTGATCCTTTTCCGTTGTCTGTGGAGAAAGGATATTCTCCCCCCCCACCCACTGGTGTTTTGGTCCTTCTCCGTGATAATGTCAGTTATACCGGTTTCCTCTTCCTCTAGAGGATTGGCCTCTTCCTCTGCCATTCCCTCTTCCTCGAAAGGACTGCTTCTGCTGTTGTTGCCAACCTTGGTAGCTAGATTGTTGACCCATCTGTTGGTTTGGGTGCTGTCCCTGAGATTGTAGAGGCATCTGCTGTCCTTGACTAAAGCTTCCTCTACCTGTGTTTTGTCTGTTAGAGAGCCCTCCTCTTTTAAAAGAACCTCTTTGCTGTAGGGCACCCATTGCCCTTGCTGTTTCATTGTCTTTTTTAAATTTGCTGAAGGGATTCATCCACTTCCTTGCCAAACAGAGCTTCTCTGTTGAATGGTATGTTGATAATTGATGTCTGAACTTGTTTTAAGCCAGCAATTCTGAGCCAGGCATGCCTTCTGAGGATGGTTCCTGTGCACATTTGCCTGTTTGCCTCCTTCCTATGGGGCCATGTGTGTAGGCTGCTACTTCAGCCAAGTGCACTTTTAACGAGGTGTGCGTCAGTTCGCTGTCTAGCAGATGGGTGAGATACCGGATCACTATAGTGTTCTTAGTTCTTCTGAGGAGCTGCACCTTGTCTTTGCACGACATGACGTATCTAAACCATTTTGCTGTGTAGCATGTCCTTGTGCTTGGCAGTCTCGCTTGCTTTAGAACGCCCATTGAACATTTTGAGAGATTTAAGTGTCCAAACTCTATGTCTGTAGTAGCCAGGCAACTAGAGTTAGGCTGTCTACTTCTGGCTGAAAGACCTTGCCTCCCTGGAAGGGGGGGTTGCCGTGTTTTCTGGCAAACTTTTTTACATTTCCCTGGTCCATCTCCATCAGGTCTTTATAGCTGTGGAGCAATGAGGATCATTGTCATCTGCGACTAGTTGCACTTGCTTATCACTAACGCTCTGAGGGGAATTGGTGGAAAAGTGTACGCAAATTTCCCTGACCATCAACTGTGTGTCTTTTGTAGTCTGTCAATACGGCATTCCCTTGGGAGAGGCTGTATGGGTGTCTGGGTGTGAAGTCTCAGCATTTTGGGTTTTCTTGGGTTACAAATAGGTCGTTCTCTGGTGTGCGCCACTGCTGGAAGATCTTTTGGAGCACTGTGCCATTTAGTTCCCATTAGAGTGATACAGATGCTGGTCTGCTTAGTCTGTCTGGCTCTCCTCTTCCTACACCCAGCAATTGTATTGTTATCAGGTCTATTCCTCTCTAAATGGCCCATCTCCAAATCTCTTTGGCTAGTTTTGACAGCACCAGATCTTTTCCCTACTTGTTTGTTCACATTCAACGCTGTGGTTGTGTTGTCCATCTAAATATCCACTGTTTACCAGTTATAAGTGTCTTAAAGGCTTTAAGGGCCAGTAAAATGGTCTTTAGTTCGGGAACACTGCTGTGCTGGATCTCTTCTTCCGCTCTCCATATTCCTCTGAATCTTAACTCTGCAATGCATGCTCCCTAGGCCATGTGGGATGTAATCGTGGTGATGGTCACTGTCGGGTTGGTTGTATGAAGGTCCTGCCCACAGTGATGTTGTCTTCGTTCCACCATGTCAACACCTCCTGTATTTTTTGTGTTACAGCTACTAAATCTTCTCAACTCTCAGCCACCATTGACCACTGGTGTTGGATCAACTCTTGCAGTGGATTCATGTGTAGCTTTGCATGGGGGATCAGCGGAATGCATGAGGCAGTCATGGCCATCATCTTTACCGCAGTTCACTGTCAGAGACTGACCCTTGTGGTATCTGCGAGTCGGTATGTTTTTGACTGAATACTCTGGAAGTTAGGAAAGGCTCTCGCCATCACTGTGTTGATTTTTGCTCACATGAAGATCTTTTCTCTCTGGCATTGTTGAGGATTTTTGAAGGTTGATTGTGAAACCTAGTCTGTGGATAGTGTCCATAACAGTCCTAGTGTCCTTTTTGCACTTTACAAAGGAGTTTGACTTGATTAGCCAATACTCTCGGTATAGGTCCAGATGTATTCCCTTTCATCTTAGGTAGGCTGCGACTGTCGCTAGACATTTTGTGAATACTATGGGTGTTGATTTGATTCCAAAAGGAGCACCCTCAATTGGTAGTGTGTGTCTTGTCAACTAAGAACCGGAGGTATTTTTTGTGTTTATGGTTCATGGGGATGTGCAAATAAGCATCTATTCGGTCTTGGTCTGTCAGTTCCTTTTCCCGCAGTTGCGGGATCCCCTCTTAGAGTGTAGTAATTTTGAACTTTTGTATCTTTATGAACTTATTTAAGATGATAGTCCAGTACTTGTCTTAGATACTTGTCCGGTTTTGGGACGAGAAAGTATGCAGAGTATTTTTGTTTACTGATTACTGCTGCAGGGATCCTCTCCATTACCCTCTGTAGTAGTTCCTGAACTTTGCTATGCAGGCAGTGCCTTTCTTCCTCTTGATGTAGACGTTTCTTTGGTTTTACTTCAGGTGACATCATTACCAGTTATATGCAGTAACCATGTTGATGATGTTTAGGATCCATGGTCGGTCGTGGTGAATTGAATCATTTGGTGGAGTAGCTTGCTCCTCTGGAAAGTTGCCCCCTTCCTCTGGCTCTGCCCTGAAAGGGCTGTCCTCATTGTGCTGGGAATTACCACTGCTGTTGAACACGTTGGTGTTAAGCTGGCCACTGGAAGGATGGCTGGGTGGGGCTCGCCTTGAAAGTTCCTCACCTTGGGTGCCCATGGAACTGCAATACCCCATGGTCTTTACAGTGTCATTATCCTTCTTAATTTGCTACAGTGTGTGGTCGACAGTGGATTCAAAAAGGGTGACTCTGGTCGACAGTGGATTAAAAAAGGGTGACTCTTCAGAAGGCTGTGTTTATTTTGTTTTCTATTTTTTTTCCTATTTATAATTTTAAAAAAAATCCATGTCAAACAGGATACGGACATCACATCACTAGGCATAATTGCTGCAATTCATATTTGAAATACACATAGCCCCTTGCATGAAAATGATTAACCTCACAGGGAAACTAGTACCGCTATAAGTTTTAGCACCCACATGTCTGTCGCTGTTAAAAGAACTAAAAACAAAAGCAGTCACGGAGAAAACCTCAACCTTACCCTCCCATCCACTAATACCCCCCACCCACTTTAGCATCCCCAACCTGCCAAAGCCTTCCCGAATCCCCTAAAACAATTCCCAAGTGTGATATCCACGGAGAAACCAGTTGCGGGGAACACCTATAAGGGGGCACTGGAGCACCGTAACCCTCCTAGTGAAAACAGGAGGTGGCTAAGCCAGTGTCATAGTATCCGTTCGCTTACTTGGGACCGCCCTTTGCAATTACCCAATCCTTAGCTCAAAGTAAACATTTCCAACACAATAGTAGAGATAACATTTTAATAGTGCATTTCAATTGCATTCCTAAGTGAGAACGCTGTGGTAGTGTGGTCTGCGAGCAGTAATCCAATACTGGTCTCCCCCTTTGGAGTCACTATCGTCAGCTATGCTGACGACACACAACTGGTGGTGACACTTTCCCACCCCAAGCTAGAGCCCTCTAATCTCCACGATTGCCTCTCCAACGTACATCAGTGGATGAGTAACTCCGCCTTGAAATTAAACGGCTCCAAAACGGAGATCCTGCTATTAGGACATGACACCACTAACCTCCCCTCCAACATCTGGCCCATCTGTATGGGTGATCCCCCCACCCCTAAGACGGAGGTCAAGAGTCTCGGAGTGTGGCTGGAGACTGATCTCACCTTCAGGACACAGGCAAGAAAGACGGCCGGCATATGCTACGGACTACTTAGATCTTGTAGGAAGGTAATCCCTCTACTGCCTTTCCAGTCGCGTCTCTTGCTGATCCAAGGCCTTATTTTATCTAGGCTGGACTACAGCAATGCTATATACCTAGGTTCTCCAGAATCCACTCTCCAGACTTTGCAAAAAGCACAAAATGCCGCCGCCCGACTTCTAACGAACACCCCGGCCAGAACATCTGCTAAGCCTGCACTAAGGAAGCTGCACTGGCTCCCTATCAGGGAAAGGGTCACTTTCAAGGCCCTATGTCTGGCCCACAAGGTACTCCATAACACCGGCCCCCCAATACTAAACAACTGGATTACCCCCTATAAACCCACAAGAGCGCTTCGCTCGGAGCATGGAAACTTCATCACGATCCCCAAGGTGAAGAAGGCACGTATAGGTGGCCGCCGCTTCTCGGTCAACACAGGAAAAAAATGGAACGCACTCCCCTTGAGCCTCAGAGCAGAACCAAATCTCCTGCGGTTCAGGAAAGCTCTAAAAACCCTACTTTTCCCCTGAGCCGTCATCTTTCCCGACTATTCCCCCCTGCGAGTTAGAGGTTCAGCGCTGGGATACCCTCGTGGTGACTACGCGCTCTATAAAATTATAAAATAAAAAAAATAAATACAGCAGGACCCCATCAAACAAGTTTAACACCTCACTTGCAGATGGTGCTTTCTATCCTTCATCTGTAAATTCGCTACTTCCTTCGGCACCAGTTCCCGCGGCAGCGGATGTAGGGCTGCTGCGTCTTGTCATTCTTTTAGCAAAGGTCATCGTTGCCTTCGAGCAAGTGAAAATCTTGTTTTTCCCTTTGTCCTCGATGCGCAGTCTTGCGGGGTACAGCATAGCATATGGAATTTTTGCTGCGATGAGGAGCTTCTTGACCGGTCGATACTCTTTCCAAGCCTCTTGAACCGCCAGGGTGAAATCAGGATAAAAGGCGAGATTGTTCCTCTGATGCGTGATGGTTCCCTTCTCCCGTGCTAGCCAGAGGTCTGTGTCCCGATCTCTATAATTCAATAGGCGGGCAATGATAGGGCACGGAGGGGCACCCGGAGGTGGGCGAGCTGCCAAAGAGCGATGTGCTCGTTCCACTATCAGGACCGGTGAAAGCTGTCCTGCTCCAAAAAGTTCTCGAAGCAGATTCTTAACAAACGTTTCCAATCTTCCAGTATTTGTGGATTCACGCAGGCCTGTAATGCGCACATTGTTGAGACGTGAGCTTGCTTCCAAATCTTCATTGCGGGCTTGGATGATTACCAGGACCTTCTCCACAGACGCCGCTTTATCCGTAACTCGCTGTAGACCATCCTCCGCATCGGATATGCGGGTCTCTGCCTCTCCCAGTCGCTGCGCATGCTTGTCCAACTTCGCTGACATGTGGTCCATACGTAAATTCAGATGGTCAATCTTACCATCTATGGTCTGAAGACTTGCCTGCACTGCCAGGAGCGTTTCGTCAATGTTAGAGAGTTGAGTGGCTGAAGCGTCCGCCTCAGAGTCAGAAGATGTATGCCGAGGAGCCCGGTTGGACTTTCGTGGCTCGAACGGGAGGAGCGGCTGACCGTGTTCAGATTTACCCATGATGATGACACAGCCAGTCGTGGTCGGAGCAAAGCCCAGACAGCAAAATAAAACGGAAAGTAAGACTCTCACTGTCAGCTGATAGGACACCGGGACCAAGCAATAAGGAGAAGGAAAAGCTGCGCAGATTGCTTAAAACCGCGCCCACCAGCGTGCCCCTAGATCTCCAACAGCGGCGCCACAGTAAAGATAGTGTAACAGGTGGTACAGCAGAAGTAGTGTTGGCCTGCACATAGCCAAAGGAATGACCCACGCTGCCCAATGGAGGGAGCACGTAGACACCGGAGTCCAACAGCTCAATGAGAGGGCTAATTTCACTTGGTCGGAAAGCCAGGGATGCAAAGTCACATCGACCGCTGACTTACTGATATTGGTCTCACTGCCGCACTAAATACCATTTTCAAAAGTCAAGGGGAGAGAGAGAAGCACTGCAAACCAGGAATATCACTGCTCAACCCAAGCTGCTTTACAGAGGCGCAAATTTTTCCTCAGGTCCATTTAAAGGCGTCACAACTCGACTCTCGGTCTTCACATCGGTTGGGAAGCAGTAAAAGCACCAGGGCATAAGGAACATGCTACTTACCAGTATGCATCTGGTCTTGGCATGTAGAGTTGCAGATTTCTACTCTTTGCATTAGATCGCCACCTGGTGTTGGGCTCGGATGACTGATGTTGTCGTCTTGGAAGAAGGCTTTGTAGTCACGAGATAGGTGATTCCTCCCTTGGCGATAGTGCGCATGGGCATCAGCTCCATCCTTAGATTGTTTTTCGCCATGATGGAGTTGGTAGAAAGAAAGAAAAGATGTCCATGCGTGTATATCTAAGATAAAACTGGAACAGATACAGATCCCGGGGAGGCGGGAGGATGTGTAGAAATCTGCAGCTCTACATGCCAAGAACAGATGCATACTGGTAAGTAGCATTTTCCGTTCGAGGCATATGAGCTGCAGAATCTACACTTTGCATCGATTGTGCAGCAGTGTCTCCCTTAACGGTGGTCACCTGTATCCGTTGCAGTAGTTTGAAAGAGTTTTGAGGACAGCTTGGCCTACTGTAGCTTGCTGCTTGGCTTGCACATCAACACAATAGTGTTCAGTGAAGGTGTGTGTTGTAGACCATGTTGCTGCCTTGCAGATGTCTTCTAGGGGAATGTTCCCTAAGAAAGCCATGGAGGCTCCTAGTTTGCGTGTGGAGTGTGCTCTAGGAGGAACTGTTAATGTGCGTTTTGCCTTGTGATAGCATATTTGTATACATTTAACAATCCACCTTGCAATTCCTGATTTAGAAATGGGGTTGCCTTAATGTGGTGGAGAGAAAGCTACAAATAGTTGCTTTGTTTTGCGAAAGGATTTGGTCCTATCGATGTAATAGAGAAGAGCTCTTTTGACATCTAGTGTGTGTAGAGCTCTCTCTGTTACAGAGTCTGGGTTTTGAAAAAACACTGGTAACTCTACAGATTGGTTTAGATGAAAAGGAGTAATTACTTTAGGAAGGAATTTAGGATTAGTCCTTAGAACCATTTTGTTACGGTGTAATTGTAAGAATGGTTCTTGTATAGTGAAAGCTTGAATCTCACTAACTCTCCTAAGAGAGGTAATAGCAATGAGGAAAGCTGTTTCCATGTGAGAAATTTCAGTTCACATTTGTGTAAAGGTTCAAAAGGGGGTCCCATAAGCCTGGTAAGAACGATATTTAGGGCGGTAACCTAGGATGAATAATTCTTTTTAATCCTTCCATAAAAGCTTTTATTGCTGGTACCCTAAAAAACGACATATGTTGTCTGTTTTGTAGATATGCCGCAATGGCTGCAAGATGTAAGCGTATAGAATGGAGAAGGTAACAGATAATATTTCGGATGGAAGCGTCTAAAGGATCAATTTTATTATTAGTGCAGTAAATGGCAAATCTTTTCTATTTAGCAGCATAGCAAGCTCTAGTAGTAGGTCTTCTGGCTTCTTTAATGATACTCATACAGTCTGGTGGCAGGTTAAGTTAACCAAACTCTAAGACTTCAGGAGCCAGATTGCCAGATTCAGTAGACTTGGATCTGGATGCCCGATGTTTCCATGGTTCTGCGTTGGCATGGATGTTGTCAGAGATAGTTTTTAGTGTGGAACTAGAGAGAGTTCTAGCAGTGTGGTGAACCACGGTTGGCGTGCCCATGTGGGAGCTACCAGGATCAGTTTTAGAGACTGTTGTCTGAGCTTGCGTGCCACTAGTGGTATTAATGGGATTGGCGGAAAAGCGCCCACAAATTTGCCTGACCAGTTTATCCATATCGCATTGCCCTTGGACAACGGGTGTGGAAACCTGGCGGCGAAGGTTGGGCAATTTGCGTTTTTGTGTGTGGCAAACAAGTCTATGTCTGGATGACCCCACTTGAGAAAGAATGGTTGAAGAACTTGCAGATGTAGTTCCCATTCGTGAATCTGTTGTGTCTGCCGACTTAACAAATCGGCTACCTGATTGTGAACTCCTGGAAGGTGTTCTGCAAGCAGATATATCTTTTGAGGAAAGGCCCATCTCCAAATGTTTTGTGCGAGCTGGGACAGCTGCAGGGAATGTGTGCCTCCTTGTTTTTGTATGTAGTACATGGCTGTCATGTTGTCGGTCCGGATTAAGACAGCTTTGTTTCGTATGTGCACTTGGAGGGACTTGAGTGCTAGGAAAATTGCCAGCAACTCTAGGTGATTGATGTGAAGCACCTTTTGTTGAGCGGTCCATCTTCCCTGAGTTGTGTGGTGGAGCAGATGTGCTCCCCATCCTGTCAGGGATGCGCCTGTTGTCAGTACTATCTGTGGAACTGGCTCGAGGAATGGCCGCCCTTTGGACAAGTTTTTGGTGTTCCACCACTGCAAAGAGCGATGTGTGCGGCTGTCCACCAACACCAGGTTTGTTAGTTGTCCTTGTGCCCGATTCCACTGATGTGCTAGACATTACTGCAATGGGGTAATTTGCAGTCTTGCATATGGTACAATAAAAATGCAATATGCCATCATGCCTATTAATTGCATGAACACTCTGGCTGGGAGAGAGTGTTGGTTTTGAAACCTTGTAACGAAGGCTTGAATGCTCTGTATCCTGGCTGGACTGGGATAAGCTAGAGCCGTATTGGTGTTTATGGTAGCCCCTAGGTATTGATGTACATGAGAGGGCTGGAGATGTGACTTGGTGAAGTTGATTGTAAACCCCAAGTTGTGCAGTGTTTGAAATGTGTGTTGGACACACTGATTGAATGACTTGGCTTTTATGAGCCAATCGTCTAAGTATGGGAAGACGTGGATAGGTTGTCTTCCGAGATGTGCTGCTGCTACTGCTAGGCATTTTGTAAACACTTGTGGCGCAGTTGTGACCACGAATGGAAGGACTTTGAACTGATAGTGTTGTCCTTCTAGTACAGATACTTCCTGTGAGAAGGATGTATGGGAATGTGGAAGAAGGCGTCCTTGAGGTCTAGTGTGGTTAGGAAATCGTTGTGTTGCAACAATGGGAACACTTGTTGTAAAGTGATCATGTGAACATGATCTGAGTGTATATACAGATTGAGATGTTTTAGGTCTAGAATTGGTCTTAGTGTTCCGTCCTTTTTGGGTATCAGGAAATAGAGTGAGTAAAACCCTGTTCCTCGATGTTCTAACGGAACTAGCTCTATTGCATCTTTATGCAGCAATGAGAGAACCTCTTGTTGGAGCAGCGTTAGATGTTCTGTGGACATTGTGAAGCTGTCTGGGTGGTATATGTGGAGGGGTAGCTGTAAGCTCTAGGCAGTAACCATACTGGATAACTTGTTCTACCCACTTGTCTGTTGAGATGTGTTAGACGGGGACCCTGAGGGTCGGCCGGATACTGAGGGAGAGATCCCCGAGTGGGACCGTCTCCTGCGATCGTACAGACAAGTTACCTCCCTCCCCACAAACAGGCACCACACCAAGTCGAGTTCAATGCTTTATATAAGGTTCTTAAGGCAAGGATATCAGCGATACAGGATATCTCGGACCCGGGGGTCCTCTCACTTCTAGTCTCTGTAGGGAAAAAGGGGGTAGCGGGACAGTCTTGGTACCGGATCGGTACAGGTAGTGGTAAGAGGCGAGCTCACAATCCTCGAGCTGGAGTGTCTGTGGATCGGGCCGCGGCAGCGCCAGCAGGCCAAGATGATAGTCTCCCTAGGTAGGGAGCCGCGGCAGCGCCAGCAGGCCAAGTCGATGGTTTCACGAGGCAGAGGGCCGCGGCAGCGCCAGCAGGCCAAGTCGATGGTTTCACGAGGCAGGGGGCCGCGGCAGCGCCAGCAGGCCAAGACGATGGTTTCACGAGGCAGAGGGCCGCGGCAGCGCCAGCAGGCCAAGACGATGGTTTCACGAGGCAGAGGGCCGCGGCAGCGCCAGCAGGCCAAGACGATGGTTTCACGAGGCAGAGGGCCGCGGCAGCGCCAGCAGGCCAGTCACAGAGGAGTTCTTCTCGGGTCTCTCGACTCCAGGATACAACTGGTTTCCTGGTCTGGTCCGGCCCCAGTTATAGGTCTGGTCCCCTTTGATGTCCGGACCCTCGCGCCTGGGGGGGCCGGGAGGTCCGGGATGAGGGAGTCCAGACACCCAGCAGGGGGGTGGAGCCAGCGCCCAGGCGGCCGGGGGTGATCGACACCTGGCGGAGGAGAGCCGTTGACGATTCCTTTCTCCCATTGACTCGCCAAGTGGTCACTCTGCCTCCCGGGGGGAGGTTGGTGCCTCGATGTCGGGCCCGGCCGGGCCCAGGGTGAGGGTCGAGTTGAGGCCACGCGGCCTCGTGCTGTAGTGGCCCAAGATGGCGGCTGGGCCGAGGCCGTGGTGTGGATGGTGACCCGGGCCAGCTGGGTTCGGAGCTGGTGTCTTGTGGGTGAGGAATTGCAGTGTACTTCGGGTGGTCGTCGGGGACTCTGGCTGGGGATGCCGGGGGAGCCAGGGTCCAGGTCCCATTGCGGGGAGGGGGCAGCCCGACCATGCGGCCTGTCCAACATGCGTCCCCCCCAGCTGAAGGCGGGGAGAGTCAGCCATCTTCCTGGGGACTCTCCTCGCTGAGGCGGAAAAAGCGTGACAGGCCGTCGGCGTTGGCGTGGTCCTGGCCTGGACGATGTTCCACCGTGAAGTCCATCCCCTGCAGGGAGATGGACCAGCGCAGCAGCTTCGGGTTCTCCCCCCGCATTTGCATCAGCCATTGCAGGGGTCGGTGGTCTGTTTGCACCCGGAAGTGGGTGCCGAAGAGGTATGGCCGGAGCTTCTTGAGTGCCCAGACTACGGCGAAGGCCTCCCTCTCAATGGTGCTCCAGCGCTGTTCTCGGGGCAATAGGCGTCTGCTGATGAAGACCACTGGCTGGTCGATCCCTTCGGCGTTGAGTTGGGAGAGGACGGCCCCCACACCATGATCGGAGGCGTCCGTCTGCACAATGAATTCCCGGCTGTAGTCGGGAGCCTGGAGAGCACGGGGGCCGTGCACATGGCGGTCTTTAGCTTTTCGAAGGCCGATTGGCAGTCCGGGGTCCAGTTGACGGTTTTGGGGCTCTTTTTGGAGGTGAGCTCCGTGAGGGGCCCCACGATGCTGCCATAGTCCTTCATGAACCGCCGGTAGTATCCGGTGAGCCCCAGGAAGGCCCGGACCTCTGTTTGGGTCGTAGGGGGTCGCCAGGCCTGGATGGCAGCAATCTTGAGTTGGAGAGGGGCCACCAGCCCGCTTCCCACTTGGTGTCCTAGGTAGGTCACGGACCCTTGGCCCACCTGGCACTTGCTGGCTTTGATGGTGAGCCCGGCTTGCTGGAGGGCGTGTAGAACCTCCCGCAGGTGGCGGAGGTGGTCGGTCCACTGGTGGCTGTACACAGCAATGTCGTCCAGGTAGGCGGCGCTGAAGCCTTCCAGGCCCGCCAGTACCTGGTTTACCAGCCGTTGGAACGTTGCCGGGGCGTTTTTCATGCCGAAGGGCATGACTTTAAAGTGGTAGTGCCCGTCTGGGGTAGAGAAGGCGGATCGTTCTTGGGCCCTAGGGGTGAGGCCGATCTGCCAGTAGCCCGCTGTTAGGTCGAAGATGCTCAGGTAGCGGGCGGCCCCCATCCGGTCAATTAGCTCGTCTGCCCGGGGGATGGGATGAGCGTCGGTCCGGGTAACTGCATTCAGCCCCCGATAGTCCACGCAGAACCGGAGCTCAGGGGCAACGCCCGGGGCAGCTGCCTTGGGAACTAGGACGACTGGGCTCGCCCAGGGACTGTCTGAGGGTTCGATCACTCCTAGGGTCAGCATTTTGGACACCTCGGTCTGGATGCAGGCTCGTACCCGGTCTGGTACGCGGTACGCTCGGTGTCGAATAGGAGGGCTGTCCCCGGTGTCCACATCGTGGAGGCACCAGGGGGTGACTCCGGGGGTGAGGGAGAACAGGGAGGCGAACTGCCTCAGGAGCGTTTGGCAGTCTTGGTGTTGCTCCGGGGACAGGGCCTCGGAGAGCTGGACCCCTTCCACTGAGCCATCCTGCTCGAGGGCCCTCAGTAAGTCCGGAAGGGGTTCAGAGTCTTCTTCTGTCCCATTATCGGTAGCCATCAGGAGGCTGAGTTCGGATCGCACAAAATGGGGTTTGAGCCTGTTGGCATGGAGGACCCGTAGGGGGTTCCGGGCAGTCTCCATGTCGATTAAATAGGTGACGGGCCCCTTGCGTTCGATTACCTTGAAGGGCCCGGACCATCTGTCTTGGAGTGCACAGGGCTCAACCGGGGACATCACCCAGACCTGTTGTCCAGGTTCGAACTCAATGGAGGACGTGTGCTGATCGTACCACCTCTTCATGTCCTCCTGACTGGCCTCGAGGTTGGCTTTGGCGGCGTCTCGGAACCGCCGGGTCTGGTTGCGGAGAGCCAGGAGATACCTGTAGATGTCCGGGGGAGTTTTCTGGGGAGGCTGCTCCCAACCTTCCTTGACTAGGCTGAGGGGGCCCCGGACGGGGTGCCCGTACAGGAGTTCAAAGGGGCTGAAGCCGAGGGACTTCTGCGGGACCTCCCGATAGGCAAACAGGAGGCAGGGAAGTAGCACGTCCCACTGGCGTCAAAGGGGTTCTTCTAGACCCATAATCATCCCCTTGAGGGTGCGGTTGAATCTCTCGACCAGTCCGTTTCCTTGCGGGTGATAGGGGGTCGTGAATTTGTAGGTGACCCCGCATTGTTGCCAGAGGGACTTCATATATCTGGAGATAAAGTTCGTGCCCCTGTCACTGACGACCTCCCGGGGGAACCCCACCCGGGAGAAGATCCCCATCAGGGCCCGGCCCACCACGGGGGCCGTCACGGTCCGAAGAGGGATGGCCTCGGGATAGCGGGTGGCGTGGTCTACAAGGACCAGGATGAACCGGTGTCCTTGGGCTGTTCGAGGGTCGAGGGGCCCCACAATGTCTATTCCCACTCGTTCAAACGGGGTGGTGACGACAGGAAAGGGTTGTAACGGTGCTTTGATTTTTCGGCCACTTTTTCCGCTGGCCTGGCAGGTGGGGCAGGCCTTGCAGTGGTTGGTGACATCCTTCCGCATGTGGGGCCAGAAAAAATGGGTCACCAGGCGGTCGTAGGTTTTATCCTGCCCCAGGTGTCCGGCAAGGGGGACATCGTGGGCTAAGTTCAGGAGGAAGTCTCGGAAGCGAAGGGGCACCACCAGCACCCGACTGGCCCCTAGTTCTGCAACTTTCTGCTCGCTGTAGAGCAGGTCTTGGTCCCAGTAGATCCAGTGGGCCCCCGAGGTATCCCCGGTGCTCTGGGCCAGGGCTTGCTGCCGGAGTCCTACGAGAGAGGGACAGGTTTTCTGTTCGGCCCGGAATTGTTCCTGCGTGGGGCCTCCCTCCTGCCGCCATTGTGCCAGGTCAGGGACGTCCCGAAGCTGGTCGGATCCTTCTTCGGTTTGGGTCAATGGACTGGCTTCTGGGGCGGCCTCCTCGGGGATGAGCGCGGGAGGAGGTTCTGGCCACTCGGGCTCTTCTGGGCTGGGGACCGCGCGGGCGGTCATGGACCTGGTCGTGACGCAGACCCATTCGGGGAGGCCGAGCATCCCCAGGTGCTCCCTCCGTTCGACAGCTGCCCAGGGAGAGCTTTCAAGGTCGTTTCCTAGGAGGCAGTCCACGGGGGCATCATCGCGGACAGTTACTTTTAACATCCCTGTTACTCCTCCCCACTCGAAGGGGACGCAGGCCATGTGGCATAGGCTTTCGGAATTGTCGGCTGATCGGACAGGGCAAAGAATGTTCGGCAAGATTTGGTCTGGAGTGACGAGGTGGCGTCGGACCGCCGTTACACTGGCCCCGGTGTCGCGGAGGGCTTCCGCCCGGCGGCCATTAATGTTGACCCATTGACCGTACTTCTGGGTGTTGGCGGGAAGGGGGGCCCGCGGAATCATGTCTCTCTCCCCTAAGCAGACCAGTGCCATGGCGGCGGGTGCCCATTCAGAGGGATCGGTCTCGTACTCTTCCTGGTCTTCCGGGATTAGTTCTTCCCCTAGGGCTGCCGCTGCAACTTGGCGGGGGGTAGTGTTCGGATTCTTTGGGCAATTGGGATCACTGGCGTAGTGGCCGGGTCGCTGGCACCTGTGGCACGTAATGTTGGCCCGGAAACCGGCCCGGACGGCAGGGCTTCCTCGGCCAACCGGGGTCGAGGGGTTTCTGGGGGGTGACGAGGGGCCGGGGTCTCTCCCCCGACCCTGACTTCCTCCTCCCCCTCGGGGGCGATACGGTCTGGATAATTCGCTGGGTGCGTTCCGGCCAACTCGGGTGCTTTCCCACCGGTCGGCTTCGACGGCGAGTTGTCGAGGGTCGGTTAGCTTACTGTCCAGGAGGTGTTGCCGGAGCTCCACGAAGCAGTTGTTCGACAGGTGCTCCCATACGATAAGGTCAAAGAGTTGTTCGTAGGTGGTTACTTTGTTGCCCTTGATCCACCCCTCGAAGGCTCGGCTAAAAAAGTTCACGTACTCCACCCAAGTTGTACCCGGAATCCGTTTGCAGTCGCGGAACCGTTGGCGGTACATCTCCGGTGTGAGCCCGTATCGAGTGAGGAGGGCGGCCTTCATGTGGTCGTAGGAGGTCATCAGCTGGTCCGGGAGTTGTAGCAGGGCGTCCCGCCCTTCGTTGACAAACCTCCCCCATAATCCGGCTCCCCAATCGCTTCGGGGAATCCGGTGGGAGGTCATTGCCACCTCATAGGCTTTAAACCACTGCTGTATATCATCGTTCTTGTGGTATTCCCGGATGACATCTTTGGGGATGTGAACCTTGGGTTCGGTCGAGGCAGACGGGGTCGGTCGTTCGGGGAGCCCGAGGTCTTTATTCTGTTTCTGGACCTCCAGTGTTTTGAGATTGCGCTCATGTTCGTACTCTAGTTTCTTTTCCTCTAGCTCTCTCTGTCTTTGCTTGTCTTCTCGCTCTTCCCTGAGCCGTAAGTGTTCCAGGGTTATTTTTTGTTCTGCCAGCTTGAGTTCTCCATCCAAGCGGAGTCGGGCTAGTTCTAATTCGTGGAGTCTGGTTTTTTCTCTTTCTCGGATCTCTTCCAGGGAGAGACCCGCTCTTTCTTTAGTTGGTGCGGGGCTCGTCTCGGTTGTTTGTGTTCGGGGTACGGCCGTACCCGTTTCCGCCCAGGCTTCTAGGGCTCGTTTGAAGTCTTCCTTCGTACTCAGACCCGTGGTTGGGAGACCAAGTTCCATGCAATATTGCTTCAGTTCTCGGTGGTTGTAATCTTCCAATTTTTCCATCTGGAATTTCTCCGTTGTTCCGCTCTCTGTTGTCATGGTGGTCGTGTGTCGTGGGTCGGGTGACTTTCTGTACGATTTTGCGTAGGTTCGGATCCCGTCGCTGGCCACCAATGTTAGACGGGGACCCTGAGGGTCGGCCGGATACTGAGGGAGAGATCCCCGAGTGGGACCGTCTCCTGCGATCGTACAGACAAGTTACCTCCCTCCCCACAAACAGGCACCACACCAAGTCGAGTTCAATGCTTTATATAAGGTTCTTAAGGCAAGGATATCAGCGATACAGGATATCTCGGACCCGGGGGTCCTCTCACTTCTAGTCTCTGTAGGGAAAAAGGGGGTAGCGGGACAGTCTTGGTACCGGATCGGTACAGGTAGTGGTAAGAGGCGAGCTCACAATCCTCGAGCTGGAGTGTCTGTGGATCGGGCCGCGGCAGCGCCAGCAGGCCAAGATGATAGTCTCCCTAGGTAGGGGGCCGCGGCAGCGCCAGCAGGCCAAGTCGATGGTTTCACGAGGCAGAGGGCCGCGGCAGCGCCAGCAGGCCAAGTCGATGGTTTCACGAGGCAGGGGGCCGCGGCAGCGCCAGCAGGCCAAGACGATGGTTTCACGAGGCAGAGGGCCGCGGCAGCGCCAGCAGGCCAAGACGATGGTTTCACGAGGCAGAGGGCCGCGGCAGCGCCAGCAGGCCAAGACGATGGTTTCACGAGGCAGAGGGCCGCGGCAGCGCCAGCAGGCCAGTCACAGAGGAGTTCTTCTCGGGTCTCTCGACTCCAGGATACAACTGGTTTCCTGGTCTGGTCCGGCCCCAGTTATAGGTCTGGTCCCCTTTGATGTCCGGACCCTCGCGCCTGGGGGGGCCGGGAGGTCCGGGATGAGGGAGTCCAGACACCCAGCAGGGGGGTGGAGCCAGCGCCCAGGCGGCCGGGGGTGATCGACACCTGGCGGAGGAGAGCCGTTGACGATTCCTTTCTCCCATTGACTCGCCAAGTGGTCACTCTGCCTCCCGGGGGGAGGTTGGTGCCTCGATGTCGGGCCCGGCCGGGCCCAGGGTGAGGGTCGAGTTGAGGCCACGCGGCCTCGTGCTGTAGTGGCCCAAGATGGCGGCTGGGCCGAGGCCGTGGTGTGGATGGTGACCCGGGCCAGCTGGGTTCGGAGCTGGTGTCTTGTGGGTGAGGAATTGCAGTGTACTTCGGGTGGTCGTCGGGGACTCTGGCTGGGGATGCCGGGGGAGCCAGGGTCCAGGTCCCATTGCGGGGAGGGGGCAGCCCGACCATGCGGCCTGTCCAACAAGATGGAATCCCAGACAGGTAGGAACTGTGTTAGTCTGCCCCCTACAGGAGTGGAATGTTGTTGGGGGAGCCGAAGGAAGTCACTGTTTTGTGTTGGGAGAGGTTTGATTATTGTTGTTTCCTCGACCTCTTCCTTTGTTGTTGTTGCCTCTGTAGCCCCCTCCAAAGTATCCTTTATTAGAGGACGTTTGTCTATTTGTTTTAAAGGAAGCTGAATGGTCTGCTCCAGCTTGTTTGGAGCCTCCTCTGTAGAAGGAGCGACGAAAGGAGCCTCTTGCTTGGGCGGACTGCAGAGCTCCCATAGACTTGTCTGTGCCAGTGTCTTTTTTCATTTTTTCCAGTGCTGTGTCTACTTCTGGACCAAACAATTGTTGTAGGTTGAATGGTTGATTTAAGATAGTAGTTTGCACCTCTTGCTTAAATCCTGAAATGCCTAGCCACGCGTGACATCTAAGGAGGACACTGGTGTTTATTGCTCTGCATACAGTGCCTGCTACATCTAGTGCACATTTAATGGAGGCATTTGATATAAGCTTACCCTCTTGTAGGAGGTCATCTGCTTGTGCATTATACTGGTCAGGTAGATGTTGTAAGAGCTTCTCTAGCTAATCATAGTGAGCCCTGTGGTATCTTGCGAGGAGGGCCTGTGTGTTAGCGATGCGCCATGTATTGCTAGCTTGGGCAGCTATTCTTTTTCCTGAAGCATCTATGATCTTTGATTCTTAATAAGGAGGTGGTGTTTCACCTGATGTTTGGAAATGTGCTCTTTTCCTAGCGTTTGAAACTACTAAGGAGTCTACAGGTAGCTGTCCTTTAAGGTAGGCAGGATCTCCAGAAGCTGCTCTGTACCGGCCCTCAGTTTCGTGGACTTGGAAGGCTCGGAAGCAGGCTTTGTTTGTTTCGGCATTAAGGGTATTGGCCTCGGAGTGGAAACTGTTTTCAGGGTATCGGAAACCGGCTTTGTTGTTTTCGGAGCCGCTTTGTCTCTCGGAGTCGACAGTTTCGGAGTGTCTTTGGGAACCGGGACCTTTATGTTTCGGTGCCGAGGGAGCAGGTGGTATCGGCACATCCGGTTTGCTCGGTATGGAGTTACCGGAAGGCTTCATTATTTTCTTCGGAGCCGGGCTCGATGGCGGGGCTTTCAAAGTGTTTTTTCGGTCTCGACTGGGCCCCGCAGTCGAAGTATTGACCTTTACCTTCGATTTTGGTGTTTGGGGTGGGGTAGGGGCAGTGGTACTCACGCGTTGACCTGAAGGTATGGAGTCATCTGCCTCGGATACGATCTAGAGATCATCGGTATCTTCCTCCGGGACACATGGACCTTTGTCGAAGATATCCACTGGTTACGGCGCTGATCTCTGCATGTCGCGCAGACGGTCCCTCCGATCCCGAATGGTCTTTTTCGATCGAAAGGATGCACAGGCTGTGCAACTGGATTCGTCAAGCTGTGGCGATAGGCACAGGTTACAGACCTCGTGATGGTCACTGTGTGGAAATTTTGCTCCACACTCGGGGTATCTTTTGAATGACATCCTTTCCATGAGGTGTAGGCCTCACGGCGTGGGTAGGCTCAAAGGCCCGCGTCGACGACCGGAATCGAGCTGACGAAGTCTAGTCGATGTTTATTGGTATCGAAAGTTGTTTGGTGAAGTTTGAAGAAATGTTTACGCGTCAAAGTACTTGAAGAGTAGATTTCGAACAGGAGGGGAAAAGTTTCATCCGAACCCAGTGGCGGAAAAAAACAATCTAAGGATGGAGCCGATGCCCATGCGCACTATCGTCCAAGGAAGGAGTCGCCTATCTTGTGACTACAAAAACTTCTTCCAAGACAACAACAACATGCAATCATCCGAGCCCAACACCAGGTGGCGATCTAATGCAAAGTGTAGAATCTACAGCTCATATGGTTCGAACATCGCTATTTTCTCCTGTCAGCCAGTGTCACCGCCGTTCACAATGGAATCACCCGCAGGCACATGCATGTAGCAGTCGCAGGCAGACAGCAAGAGGTCTCCTGTGCACGGGCGGCACACTTCTGCACTAGCGAGGTGAGGCCGCCACCCTCGCACCAGTGATGCACCGGGACCCCTGCAGATAGGGTCTAGTCAGTCCCCGGCGGCCCCAGACCGCAGCTGCGAACGCCGGAGGGTAGAATGGCACCCCACGCACCCGCAGGCTGCGAGGTTGGCAAGCCAAGGGCGACTCACTCCCACAATCCGACTCCTCACAGCGGCAGGAGCGTACCGTCCCTCAGCTCGCGTCCCGCAGCACCACCTGGCCAGGATCTAACAGCGCCGCGCCCCCCACAACAAGCGCAGCGCAGCTCCAGCGCCCACCGCGGCCCACACCAGTACCCACCACCAAGGCTGGTCACAGCTCACCATGTTGCCGCCGCAGGCCCGGGACCTCGCCAGCCGCCGATATGTTGTAAAGTCCACTCAGGCGTCCGCAGCTTCTTGTAATGTTGTGCCACACAGATTCCCATGCGTTTATTTCACCTGTTAGCTCATCCGCTCTCACAAGCGAGAGCGGATGTGCAGGATAATTAACAGATTATGGGCTTAGCCAGCGGAGCTGCTCTACAGAGCGGCCATCTTGCCTGTCCACCCTCTAGCGCCCCCCGAGAAGGCTGTATTTATGATGTGCACCTGAACTTAATTTCTAAATCCAGACACCAGCAGCGAGGTGTGTCGCCTCATAGATGTTCCAGTTACCTACTGGCTGTATTTGTCGCACTCAGTCGATTTCAGGCATGTGTTGGCTATTGCTTTGCCTTCTTGTATCAATGCAGCTCCCTTCTTTTGATACTGCTCAGGGAGATGTTTTAGGAGTTCTCCAACCTCCTAGCCATTTAGGTGCACGTCGGGCATCCTCCACTGTATCGCAGCCACCCTTTTCAGTTTATTGGCCAACGATCTCCACTCTCTTGCTTTATTTCTCTAGAGGGGGTCTGGTGGATGTTGGGACATTCACCCTCTTTCCTGCCATGGCCACAATGATGGAATCCTCCACTGCCTTGCTCTCGGTCCAGACAGGATATTATGAGGACTGTTTATATTTCTTCATAATCACTATTACCATCTTGCAAGATGCTGGCTCCCTAAAGGCTTTCCTCCCTTGGCAGCATGGGGAGGTATGGGTTTTTGCTCTGGGATGTTAGTGTTTCTAGGAGGAAACAAGCTTGTGTCCTCGCTTTCTCGAACTGTACCCCCGTACTTCTCTACCACCCTCTTCACTACAGCGTTATACATCCTGACGTTGTCAGGTGGCATAGGTCTCGAGGTGTATATGTGTCAAAAGCCTCTTCTACTGAGACTGTTTCGAGGTCCTGCCACTGTTACTTACCGCTCTCTGCGTCCTGAAAATTCCCGAGTTCCTACGTATTCTCCTCCTAGAGGAACATCTGCCTTCTCTTCTAGTGGTTCGGGAGTAGTTGGTGTCTTGAGCTCGCCCTGCTAGTCTTTCTGCCTGCTCTTTAGCCTTGGTGACCTCAAGGTGATTTTGAATTCCTTCACAGAAGCCTCAAAATTCTTCTACTGTGCTATTTTGGCTTAGAGCTTCCTCTTCTTTCTCTTGATTTTGAGGGCCAGCTCCTTAGCATCAAGAGGCTTCGACACCCTTTTCTTCAACTCGATGGCCCTCTCCTTCTCTCTCACGCCTTTCGATGTCAAAGGCTTCTCTGAGGGGCAACCTCCATAGGTGTCCATCTCTCTGGACCCATGGGGTGTTTCTTTGCATTTCGACTTTTCTTCAGTCACCAAATGCTTTGACACCAAGGCAGTGTTAGATGGCTTCGAATCCATAGTCCTCAGCTCGGCCCAAGAAGGTTTCATCTATGGCACCGGTTGTTTTCGATGTTCCCCATCCCTGGGTTTCTTTGTCGGCTGTTTTGCCTAGACTTTGCCAATCTCTTCCACCTCAAGGTCAGGTCATTCTGTCTGGGCCACTTCTGCCTCCTCAGCGTGGTCCTCGTCATCACTAGACAGGCAGAGGTCCCCAAGTAATTGGCTGCCTTCATCTCCCTGGTTCTCTGGTGTTCATGCCACTGCCTCTCTCTCTCGCTCTCTCTCAAGGTTTTAGGTCTAATCTTGCAGTACGCTTCACAACTCCTTGTGACGTGGTCCTCCGGTAGGCAGAGGTTACAGCCCTGTGACTTTTCAGTGGTACGTGGAGCAGAATCTAAATGGAGCGTCCTCCATTTCCATGTGTGGCTTTCTCACCCTTTCCATGCATTCTCCAACTGCGTGTTCGATGAATTAAGTGGTCTATAGCTTTCTGTTCATGCTTCAATGATCCGACGTACCAATGTCCCCACTCAAAAAGAATAATCATATTTCCAGATCACAGCTTTGTGTAGTCCCATAAACTTGAACAGGAAAGTGAAACATAACTGGTTAATCTTCTGAGACTAACAAACTAATTTTGAAAGAACATTTCTGGTCCTAAACACTAGAAGGCACAATAGTGCATAGCTCTACAATGGGTTCACAGTGCGAAATATGATAATAGTTATCTATGAAATCTGAGCTAACAGGTGCTCCCTCCCCATACCACTTGAATAGCAGTCATAACTCACCTGAGCTGGGAACTTGCAAGTCTATTTTTACATCAAAGTCGTGCACTTTAAAAAGGTCCTCTGAGAGGTCACTATTGGATTTAGAATTCAAATCTTTATCCTTGCCTGGACCCTGAAAATGAGAAAAATACTGTCAGTGGAGTTGTGAAAATGCCCGACATCAGTCTACCTAGGATAGAAACTAAGGTAAAGGTAACCTTCACTGTGACTCTTTAACTCCTACTCTATAGGACCTCCTTATTTAACATTTCAGTAGGCCATCACATATTAGCAGGGACAGAAATTACTCTTTAGAGGGGTAGTCGTGATAAATCTGGGAATAGGACAGTATATGGACTCAGATTAAGGAAGGCACTTTAAAGTTAACTATCCTACACTACAATCCCCTTTGTATCTATTCTTCAACAAGTTCTGGTAATAGCAATAGGTCTGGCTTTTAAATGTAGGTGCCTCCTAAGTCAGCGACAGGATTCAGAGTTCAATAAATCATCATACGAGCACACATTCACTAATTTGAGCACATATTCATCCACCCACTAATTTTTGCACTCAACCATTTGAGCAACCACAAGATGCTCTCACAAACTTAACGATTAATGCAAGATAAATTAAAAGACTAAAAGTGGAAAAAACAAACATGGGCCCACCTAAATAAGGCAAGCAGGATTTGCAATAATAAATAACATTAAACAAAGAGGCAAGTGGCCGTTTTACAATTGTATTGTATATGGTGTTTAATTGTTTTGCTGTCCCAGCATGGCAGTCACAATTAAAACCAATAGGTTAGTGATCTTGGAATAGTAAAGCAGTGAAACTATAAACAATACCATTCTATGATGGTGGCCAGAGCTAAAAGCTGTGGCCTTGAAGGATGCAGTGCACTGCATGTGGAAGTAAATGGCAAGCTGTAGGAAAGTGTCCTTTTTTGACATGGTCACCCCCACCTTTTGTCTGGTATGTGATGTGATTTTCACTAGAAGTGCGCTGGGCTCCTATTAATCAGGTCCACAGTGCCAGATCTCTTTGCCAAAACTGTGCAAGTGTACCCCAAATGGCAATGCCTTTAGCACCCTCTGTAAGTCTCAAGTAAATGGTACCTGTTACCTAGAGCCTTAGGTATGTGCTACCCTAAGGGACCCCCTCATCTCAGTCATGCAGACCGACATTGCAGGCAAAAGTGAAAACACGAGGTGAGACACAGCCCGTGTGGCATGCCTGCAGACAGTGCATGCAGTATAAGAAAGTCACAGTATAGGTAAGTCACCCCTACAGCAGGCCTTACAGCCCCAAGTCAGGGTGCACTATCCTACAATGTGTGGGTTAACCCATGAGCCCCTGTGCTGGTCAGTTCCATTTACTGCCAGTGTAAGTGATCAGGGAAGCCATTTTCAAATGTGCAGGACACTGGTAAAATGAGTTCCCCAGCTACATAATAACTTCACTGAGACCTACCAACTACTGGAGTGCTCACGGACTGGTCTTAGCCAGCCTGCTACCATAGACTAGTTTCTGACCCCAAGGTGTGAGAGCCTTTGGTCTCAGGAGGTCAGGAACAAAGCGTGGAGGGCGTGTACGACTCTGCAGCTCTACATGCCAAGAACAGATGCATACTGGTAAGTAGCATTTTCCGTTCGAGGCAAATGAGCTGCAGAGTGTACACTTAGCAACGATTGTGCAGCAGTGTCTCCCCTAGCGGTGGTCGCTTGTATCCGTTGCAGTATTTTGAAACAGTGTACTAAGGACAGCTTGGCCCACTGCAGCTTGCTGTTTGGCCTGCACATCAACACAATAGTGTTTAGTGAAGGTGTGTAGTGTAGACCATGTTGCTGCCTTGCATATGTCCTCTAGTGGTATATTTCCTAAGAAAGCCATAGAGGCTCCTAGTTTGCGAGTGGAGTGCGCTCTAGGAGGAACTGTTAGTGTACGTTTAGTTTTTTGATAGCATATTTGTATACACTTTACAATCCACCTGGTGATCCCCCCTTTAGAGATGGGGTTGCCTTTGTGTGGGGGAGAGAAAGATACAAATAATTGTTTTGTCTTTCTAAAGGATTTAGTCCCATCTGTGTAGTATAACAGGGCTCTTCTAACATCTAAGGTGTGTAAAGCCCTTTCTGCAACAGAGAATGAGTTTTGGAAAAACACATTTAGCTCTACAGATTGGTTAAGATGAAAAGGCGTGATAACCTTTGGCAGAAATTTTGGATTAGGCCTAAGAACCACCTTATTAGGATGTATTTGAAAAAATGGTTCTTGTATTGTGAATGCTTGTATTTCACTAACTCTTCTGAGAGAGGTGATGGCAACAAGGAAAGCAGTTTTCCATGTTAGGAATTGCAATTCACACTTGTGTAAAGGCTCGAAAGGGGGGTCCCATGAGTCTTGTAAGGACAATGTTCAGGTTCCATACCAGAGCAGGTGGTAACCTAGGTGGGATTATTCGTTTTAATCCTTCCATGAATGCTTTGTTTGCAGGTACTCTGAAGAGAGATAGATGTTGCCTATTCTGTAAATAGGCTGCAATTGCTGCCAGATGCAGGCGTATGGAAGAATAAGCTAAATTGGACCTTTGTAGTTGTAAAAGGTAACAAATGATATTTTGGATGGAAGCATCCAGTGGATCAATGTGATTATTGTTACAATATATTGCAAATCATTTCCACTTAGTGGCATAACACGCTCTGGTAGTGGGTTTTCTAGCTTCTTTAATGATGTTCATACAGTCTGGTGGTAGGTTTAAGTAACCAAACTCCAAGACTTCAGGAGCCAGATCGCCAAATTCAGTTGGCTTGGTTCTGGGTGTCTTATTTCTCCATGGTTCTGAGTTAACAGGGAGGGTGTGAGCTGTAACTTACTTATGTGGAACCAGTGAGAGATCTAGTAGTGTGGTGAACCACGGCTGTCGTGCCCATGTGGGAGTTACTAGTATTAGTTTGGGAGACTGTTGTCTGAGTTTGCGCACTACTAGTGGAATGAGTGGGAGAGGCGGAAAAGCGTACGCAAATCTGCCTGACCAGTTCATCCATATCGCATTCCCTTCCGACCGTGGGTGTGGAAACCTGGCGGCGAAGGTTGTGCATTTTGCATTTTCGTGGGTGGCAAACATCTATCTGTGGATGCCCCCACATTTGGAAGAATGGTTGAAGAACTTGTGGGTGTATTTCCCATTCATGAATCTGTTGTGACTGTCAACTCAACAGATCTGCTATCTGATTGTGAATTCCTGGAAGGTGTTCTGCTGTCAGGTGTTTGTTTTGAGGAATGGCGCTTCTCCAAATGTTCTGCGCGAGCTGGGACAGTTGCAGAGAGTGTGTCCCCCCCTGTTCTTGTATATAGTACATGGCGGTCATATTGTCCGTCCGGATTAAGACACCTTTGTTTTGTACTTGCAATTGAAACTTTTGAGTGCTAGGAAAATTGCTAGCAGCTCTAGATGGTTGATATGGAACAGTCTTTGTTGGTTGTTCCATTGGCCTTGTGTGGTATAGTGTAAGAGATGGGCTCCCCATCCTGTGAGGGATGAGTCTGTTGTGAGCACTATCTGTGGAACAGGCTCTAGGAACGGCCGTCCTCTTGTCAAGTTTTTGGTGTTCCACCATTGCAGAGAGCGATATGTACGGCTGTCTACCAACACCAGGTCTGTGAGCTGACCTTGGAGCCTGATTCCACTGTTGTGCTAGACATTCTTGTAATGGGCGCATTTGCAATTTTGCATGTGGAACTATGAAGATGCAAGATGCCATCATGCCTATTAGTCTCATGAACACTCTGGCTTGGAGAGACTGCTGGTGTTGAAAGATGGAGACTAAGGTCTGAATGCTCTGTATCCTGGCTGGACTGGGATACGCTAGAGCTGTAAATGTGTCTATGGTAGCTCCTAGATACTGAGGCACATGCGAAGGCTGCAGGTGCGACTTGGTGTAGTTTACTGTGAACCCCAAGTTGTGCAATGTTTGAATTGTTTGATTTGTGTGTTGGACACATTGACTGAATGATTTTGCTTTTATGAGCCAATCGTCGAGATAAGGGAAGACCTGCATCTGTTGTCTTCTGAGATGTGCCGCTACTACTGCTAAGCACTTTGTGAACACTCGTGGTGCTGTTGTGACCCCGAATGGAAGGACTTTGAACTGATAGTGCGGTCCTTGTCTGACAAACCTTTAATACTTCCTGTGAGCAGGATGTATAGGAATGTGAAAGTAGGCATCCTTTAGGTCTAGTGTTGAAAGAAAATCGCCTTGTTGTAGTTGTGGGAGTACTTGTTGCAGAGTGATCATGTGAAAATGATCTGATTGTATGTCATGGTTGAGGGGCCTGAGGCCGAGAATTGGCCGTAGTGTACAGTCCTTCTTGGGGATTAGAAAGTACAGGGAGTAAACTCCTGTTCCCTGTTCTTCTAAAGGAACTAATTGAATAGCATCCTTTTGTAGAAGCGCTAGAACTTCCTGTTGAAGCAGAGTCAAATGGTCTGTAGACATTGGACGCTGCCTGGGTGGTAGGTTTGGGGGGGTTGCTGTGAGTTCTAGGCAGTAGCCATGTTGGATAATCTGTCTCACCCACCTGTCTGTTGTGATGGAATTCCAGACAGGTAGGAACTGTGATAATCTGCCCCCCACAGGAGTGGAATGCTGTAGGGGAAGCAGAGGAAAGTCACTATTTGGGAGTGGAAGAGGAGCGGTTGTTGTTACCTCTACCTCTTCCCTTATTATTATTGCCCCTGTATCCTCCTCTAAAGTAGCCTTTGTTAGAGAAGGTAGGTGTGTGTTTTGAAAGATGATGTTGTATCTGCATTGGTTTGCTTAGAGACTCCTCTATAAAAGGAGCGGCGTAAAGAATTTCTAGTCTGTGTGGATTGTAATGCTCCCATAGACTTAGCTGTGTCTGTCTTTTTTCATTTTTTCTAGTGTAGTGTCTACTTCCGGCCCAAACAATTGGTTTTGATTGAAGGGCGGGTTCAAGATGGTAGTCTGCACCTCCGTCTTAAACCCTGAAATGCGTAACCACGCATGTCGTCTGAGTATAACACTAGTATTGACTGCTCTGGATGCTGTATCAGCTACATCTATTGCACATTTAATTGAGGCATTGGATATTAATTTGCCTTCTTGTATGAGCTCTGTTGCCTGATCTTTGTATTGATCTGGGAGGTGCTCTAACAGTTTTTCTAATTGATCGTAGTGAGCCCTGTCATAGCGTGAGAGCAGGGCTTGTGTATTTGCTATGCGCCATATATTTGTAGCTTGTGCAGCAATCCATTTACCGGACGCATAAATAACCTTGGATTCTTTGTCAGGAGGGGGCGTGTCACCAGAAGTCTGGGAATTAGCTCTTTTCCGTGCATTGGACACTACTAGGAGTCTAGTGGCAGATGTCCCTTAATATAGACTGGATCAGATGGTGCTGGTCTATATTCATTTTCTATTCTTGGATTTAACACTCTACAACGCACAGGGTCTTTAAATATTTCCGGAGCATGTTCTCCTTTGATCATGGGTAGTATTTGTGTAGACCTTTGTGACTGCTCAAATGTATCTAATAAAAAATCCTCCTCAATGGCATCAGAGTGCATTGTAACCCCGTGGTAAAGGGCAGCTCTATTTGAGAGGTGATTAAACCCAATGCTATCTTCTGGAGGGGAAGGTTTCGTTGGGTAGGACTGAGGATCAGGAATGTCAGGCACATTATTTGCTGGGTACTCATATATATCTTCATCTGTAGCATATGTATCTGGGTTGATACCTTCATCTACAGGGTATGTGTGTGGGTCTGGTGTGTCATCCCCCCCACCTATATCATACTCATCATCAGTGTGGTGTGATGATGCAGGAGATTGAACAGGAGAAACTCTTGGTGAAAAGTAAGGAGGGATAGATGAGGAAGAAGATAAAGGAGAGGAAGGGTGTATTGGCGAAGTTGCACAATCCTTCT
Source organism: Lissotriton helveticus (assembly GCF_964261635.1). Taxonomy (NCBI): domain Eukaryota; kingdom Metazoa; phylum Chordata; class Amphibia; order Caudata; family Salamandridae; genus Lissotriton; species Lissotriton helveticus. The sequence continues at coordinate 129,851,206 of NC_136070.1, read as the reverse complement.
TTTTGGCAGGAACCACAGGTAGAAGTTGTGTGTCTGCTGGTCTCTTTTTGTGAGGAATAGCTTCCACATGTCCAGTTTTGGGGTTGATATAGACCTTCTTTTGTTTAGGATCTGGTCTAAACAGTTCTTCTTCCTCTACAACCTTCTTCGGTGTCGATTTTTACGGTGCCGATAGGGGTTGTTTTGTCTTTTTTGCTGTAGGAGGCGTTACAAAGTCCCGTGGCAAATATTTCAGTGCCGCAGGTGGTTTTGGCTTGGCAGGCTTGTTAGAGTGTTTAGGTGCCTCTGAATCAGGCCTTGGAGTCTTTGGTACCGAGGTTGGAGTTTTTGGAGTGGAAGCAGGTCTCGTTGGCTTTGAGATGTCAGACGATGGCTTTCCATCCTTATTCTTGGTACTGGAAGGTTTCGGAGCCGGAGCTTTTTGCGGATCTGGTACAGTTTTTGGCTTCGGCACCGGTGCATCTTTAGGTTTGGGTGCCGAAGGATCTTTGTCTTTGGGCACCGAAGGGTGTTTTGGCTTCGGTGTCGAAGAATCCTTCGGTGTCAAAGGATGTGTGTGCTTCGGTGCCGATGGAAGAGGTGTAATTGGCACATGTGGCTTGGTCGGTGCCGAGGCACCGGAAGGCGTAGTCGTTTTCCTCGGAGCCGAGCCCGAAGGCGGGACGTCCGAGGGGATATTTCGGTCTCGACTGGGCCCCATGGGCGGAGTGCTGACCGTTGCCTTTGGCTTGGGCAGTGTCTGTCGTGCAGGGGCAAGACTACTCACGGGTTGACGGGATGGAATAGAGTCATCTGAGTCCTCTGCCTCTGATATGATCTGAGGATCAGGCGAGTCTCCCTCGGCGGCGAGTGGAGCCTCGTCCTCGGAGATGTTTTCTTCGAAGATCTCCTCCTCGAAGATGGCCTCCAGTGCTGGGGCCGTTCTCCTCATCTCGTGTCGACGTGCCCTCCGATCCCGAATGGTCTTCTTCGATCGGAAGGATGCACAAGCTGTGCAGGTCGACTCGTCGTGTTCCGGTGATAGACAGAGGTTGCAGACCTCGTGATGGTCGTTATGAGGGAATTTTGCTCGACATACCGGGCATCTCTTGAATGTAGTTCTGTCCATGAGGCGTAGGCCGTACGGCGCCGATAGGCCCAATGGCACGCATCGACGCACCGGAATGTAGCTGATGGTGTCGAAAGTAGTCTATTCGATGTCGATATTGTTTGTATAAAGTTTTTACGCTTCGAAGTTGCTGGAAAAGTTTTTCTAGCCGAAGCGGAGAACTTACATCCCAGTGGCGAAAAAAAACAATCTGAGGTTGGAGTAGATGACCATGCACAGTATTGTCCAAGGGAGGAGTCACCTATCTCGTGACTACAAAGACTTCTTCCAAGAAGACAACAACCTGCAATCATCCGAGCCCAACACCAGGTGGCGATCTAATGCTAAGTGTACACTCTGCAGCTCATATGCCTCGAACACAAAATGTCAGTCTGCCATCTTTGTGATGGCAAACTTAGGAACTCTGGGACAGGGTTATGTCAACTTCCCACAGGAAGTGGTCATAAAAGGGGTGTAGTGGTCCCAAGAGTACTGTGCCCATTGGCTACTACCCCCACACTACCCATAGACACCAAAATCTAGTATTACGGAGAGTCCCTGGCATCAGGAGAATCGGATCCGACAGACCAAAGCCATAAAGACCGAAGAGTTGCAAAAAGCAAGAACTGACTTGGCACCAACCCTGCCAGCCTGTCTGCTGTTTCCAACAATTGTACCAATGTCCATTCACCATGCAAGTTGCTGTGCCTCCAAAAGCATTGGAGGGCTACCAGCACTTCTGCCAAGACTCAGAAAATCCTGTGTAACAGCGGAGCCGCTCTGCCACACCTTGCAGGTAGATAGGAACGAACTGTGAGGGCACCAGACCACGTAAACGCCACTGTACACATCGCGTAAAGCCTTAGTTGAAGTGCGCCCACGGTGCCACCATGGTCCCCAAGCCCTCCAGAGAAGAAGCCAACCTTGGGTTTGCCAAAAGGGTACCCCTCAAAGCCACCTGCAGCCTCTTTATGACACCCGCCCGAGTCCTCCTGGTGACAAAAACCCAATGCCTAAGGACACGTTTGCACTCACCACCCATGGAACAGAGGACCAAGGGTGTCCCCAAGCATCGTGAGGCCTGAGGCCCCCCTTCCCCCAGTTGGTTCAGCCGGACTGATCCCCGTAGACTAATATTGGGCACCTGTTGCAGCATTGCACCTCTTAACCAGACCGCCCCAGTGCCGCCTGGTGTGACCTCTTGGTGCTACCTTGGACATTGCCCCATACATGCTTAAAATCCAGGAGACTGGTCTTGTAAGTTGCTGTACTCTACCTGTGAGAAAGTGTATTTTTGCATGGTTGGCCCACACTTTTTGCTTGGTTTTGATGTGGTTTCAAATGTAGTGCACAGGGTCCCTGTCAATCAGATCCCCGCTGCCAGTGCTGCTGCCCTAAAAACAAATCCCCAATTGGCACTTCTGCCGCATGTAAGTCCCTAGTAAATGAGATCCTGAGTACCTAAGGCCTGGGAGCTAAAGATGGTCCCCTGTGAACCCCCACACTGGGGACATGCCACTGTTATTGCATGCTTCTGTGAGGGGAAAAAACAAAGTCGACATGGCACCCTGCCTGGGTGCATGCCAGCTAGCATTGTCTGATGGTATCGATAAGTCACTCCTCTAGCAGGCCTCACAGCCCTAAAGCAGGGTGCACAAAACCACAGGTGAGGGCATATATGCCACTACAATTTGGGGTCCATTCCTTAATATTGTATGTGCCAGTGAAACCATAGAGAGTACATGGTCTGGAAACTCGACAGCTCAAATTCCACAGCGCCATGATGGCTCCACTGAACACAGAAGTGTTTGGTACCAAACTACTCCTCTCAATAAATATACACTGATGTCAATGTGTGATGTATTGCACTATGTACCCAGAGGGCACCTCAGAGGTGCCACCTGAAAACCTGCCAACCCTAGTGTGGTTTCTGACCAGCTGTAGGTAGCCAACCAGAACCAGACATGCTTCTGGACCCTTGGGTTGGGGGCCATGCTCTCTGGGACCAGAAACAATGTACATCCTGGGTAGGAGTGTCACACCTCCTACCCCCATGATGGGCCAGTGCTCAGAGAGGGAAGCTTCAAAGGTCTGCACCTTTGTAATGCTGCCGCCAGCCTCTGCTGCTAGCAACAAATGGCAGCCCCTGGTTTATACCCCCACTTTGGCCGGGAATACCGATGGGAAAACTTAGTAGAATAGATGTGCCCACATCTGCCACCCTTCCACTAAGGAGGGGGATGTGTGGTGAAGCACATCTTTCAGTCCCTTATTGCAGAGCGGAGGGGGGGGTCGGGGGAGGACGGAGGGCTTAAATCTGGGCTAGGTCTATCCCTCCCCACACAGGAGGGTGGCATAATAGAGGGTGTAGTCACCCGGTAATGTAATTGGTCACACCTGCTACTCCCCTAAATCACTCCTGAATCTAGTATTTACGTGGCTTCCCCAGACCTAGGAACTAGATCTGCAACAACCTAAGAAGCAAGAAGACAACACTGCAGAGAAGACTGAAGACGACGACTACCTTGGCCCGCAGCCCTACCAGTCGGTCTCCAGCTTCTGTGAGCCTGCAGCCGGTCTTGCAGCCAGCGACCTCTGAAAATCCTGGAGGACTTCTGCCTTCAAAAAAGACTCCAATATCCTGTGGACTGCGGACCTGTCAAAGTAGATACAAGCTCCAAGGACCCTTGATCAAGGCCTATCCAGGTCTCCTGCCCAATCTGCACCAGACACCAGAGGCCTGAGTGAGTGACTCACCAGTGCAGTGAAGTCTCCCCGGCAATCCTGACCACATGTCCAGCACTGGCTGACCTCTATGATGGCGCGTGCAGCGTGAATCCAGAGGCTTCAACCCTGGCCCCGACTAGCTCCAGTAAGAAGACTCCGATGTCGAAAGGCACCCCTGCACCCAAAGCCCCTGGGCCTTGGAGAGCTGAACAGACAGCGCCGCTACGACCCCCTACTTCTCTACTTACCTCTGCTTTTATTGGTCTACCTGCAACCTCCAGTGCCACGCCTGCATTCTCTTTGTCGAAAGAAGAATCTCCACTGAAAAGCATTAGGTGCCCGACGTCGAAATTGCACCCTGCCGCCCCCGTGCCACATGTGGTGTATGTTTGGTGCTGCTTTGTGCCTACCCATGCTGGTCCTATCACCCAAAGCTTGGCCCCTGCAACCGATCAACTTACCTGCAAGTAGCGTGACGCCAGGCACCTCCAGTCTCCATTGAAAAGCATGGGGCCAAACTCCATTTGTGACCTCTGCACCCAGCCACCCCTGTGCCGCTAGTGGTGCAGTTTTAGTACCCACCTGACCCTTGGCCCTTGCTGACTTTTGGTTTTGAAGACAGAGATTGTAAGTGCCTTACTTATCTGTTTAACTGCAAAATTATCTTCCCAAAGGATAACATTGAACTGTGCTGAAATGTTTCCAGGTGTCGATTTTTTAAAGTGAAAAGAATTTTTTTAATTAAAAATATACTTAGCTTATTGCAAAGTTCTTGGTCTTAAAGTACATACTATAATTTTCAAAAATTGGCTGGATCTCCTTCTTGAGTTGTGTGTCCATTACTGATCACTTTTTTGCACTAAATTTCTTACAGTCCTCTGTGTTAGGCCTAAGGCTGCTCGCCCAAACTACCACAGATAGAGCACTTTGGGTTTTACATGGAGCCCTGTACACTTTTGGGGAACTGTAGAAAGCTGGCACTGTATACACTATACCGAAGTGAGGTATAGTGTGGACAGAGTCCAGTTGAACCCCAAAGGTAGGCACAGGTCAAGTTAGATAGCACCTTACTCTCAATTTGTGGTAGTGTGGTCGAGCAGTAAGGCTTTATCAGAGGACAGTGTTAAGCATTTGTTGTACACACTCAATCAGCAAATTATTTCACACACTCCAAGACAGAACTTCAGACCAATGGTTTTTGTATAAAAATATTCTTTTAGTAATTTTATTTCCTAGAATCAAGCAAGCCTGGCACAGGTAAGTGATGAGTACTTTGCAGTAAATATACTGATTGTAACACAGTTTGATTGCAAATGTAAATGTACTTTGATTTGATTACAGTAGTGTTACTGATAACGCAATGCTTTTCAGAATATAGTACATACACTTGGTATAGGATTTTGAGTAAAATTGCAGGTAAGTTACTTTTGCGATTGCTTTTCTTACATAGTGTAGTATACCTGGATACTACACTGGGTCATTTCCTGTAAACAGGTAACTAAAAAGGTTTTTGTTTGCTAGTACAATTTTAAAGAATTTCTTTAGGTTTTCAAACTCCACACGTAAAAACTTTTCCAAGAAAAACAGCCAATGTTATCCTATGGAGGAAAGGATAATGTTACTTACCCGGTAAGCATCTGAACTTGGCATGTAGAGCTGTAGATTCACATGTTGTGCATACTCCTGCCATCTAGTGTTGGGTCCGGATATTTGCACTTTGTTTTTCTTCAAAGAAGTCTTTTCCAGTCACGAGGTAGGTGACTCCTCCTTTCGGTGGTAGTGCACATGGGCATCGACTCCATTGTTAAGATTGTTTTCCCGCAGAGGGTGAGAATGGAGTAATAGTAAAGAATAGAGATGTCCATGCGTATGTATGTAAACTAAAGAGAGAACTGCAGCAGCTACAGGTACCCGGGGAGGTGGGCGGGTACATGTGAATCGACAGCTCTAAATGCCAAGAACAGATGCTTACTGGGTAAGTAACATTATCCGTTCGAGGCATGTGAGCTGTAGATCACATGCTGTGCATAGACTATATATAGCAGTATCCTCCCAGAGCAGTGGCTATCCTGTAGCTGTTGCAGTTGCCTGAAATGCAGCAGTCAAGCATGCCGCTGATATTTCTGACCTCATCCTGAATAAAAACCTAGACCTAGCATTACTTACAGAATCTTGGCTCAATGAATACTCTTCCCCATGCCTGGCCTTATTAGTCCCTCCCAACTACAACATCGCCTGACTGGACAGACATTCCAACAGAAAAGGAGGAGGCATGGCCTGCATCTACCGATCCTCCCTTCTTGTCACAGAACTCTTGGCGGACTCCACTGACTCATGCGAATACCTCACACTCTCCATTTGTAACAACTCATTACACCTTTGCAACTTGCACATTTTTACCACCCTCCAGGTTCTAATAATTCTTTCACCGATCACCTCTTGGAAATAATCACAACTAAGATTTCCTCCAATGCCACAGACATTTTCCTGCTCTCTGACAACCCACTCAAAAGGGGCCATCGTTGACTATATCATTTCCAAGGAATCCTCTGTCAAACTTATCTCCATAGACCCATGTGACTGATCTGACCACTACTCCATCTCCTTCATTTTACCCGGGTCCCACAAGACAAAGACACCGCAACCAGTGATTCCAAAACTGAGCTGGCAGAGGCTGGCACACCCCCTTTCGTCACTTATGGTTTCCCGCCTGTCTACCCACCAGAGTGGGAGTCAGAACTGGTGGGGGCCAGATGCCAAGTACAGCAATTGGCCTGGGGAAGCTCTAAGTGAGGAAAGGGGGTGTGCCAGCCTCTGCCAACCCCACCCCTCAGGTGGGAGAGGCGAGGTGAAGCATAACTCCAGGCACCCTCCACCTTGCGAATGGGGAGCCCTGCCCAATCAGAGATAGGCTCCTGCCCCCCTCCCACAGAAGATCAAGATAGGGGGAGTATTCACCCCAGGACAGGGACCCATTGAGCCCTTCCCCTACCTGTAACGCCCCATATCTAGTATTTAGGGGCACCCTGAACATTCCTTCCTCAGATCCCGAATTGAAACAAGAAGAACAAGAAACAAGAAGACCTGCCGTGCAGCTGCTAACAAGAGGACAACACTAACGGACTTGGCTCCTGCTAAACTCCGGCGTCTCCTGCGGACAGCAACCTCGAAAACCCCTGCCTTGATCATCTAAAAGACTGAGACTCCCATGAGGGGTGGTTCTGCTCAAACAGCAACGCCCCTGGTGCCAGCCAGGAACCGCAAATCCAGCACATCTGCTCCCGCCAAGCCCGGCCTGTGCTTGAGTGGACAAAGACCACAAGGACGTCACCCTGGCGACTTTAACCTGGAATCCAGTGCCCAAAGACCCTCCTGGACTATCCCGACGACGCCTGCAGCCTCACAACCAGGGACCCGTCTAACCGCGACGAGCTGAGGGTAAGATTTCCCGACACCAAAAGACACCCCTGCCCTCAGCGCCACACAGCCCCCTGTGCCCAACAACTCCTGTGTGTCTACCTATCCTCCAAGATCCCAACTTACCTCTTGAAGTGGTGGTTGCACCTGAAGAATCTCCGTCCCCGAGCCTGCAGCCTGTGTTCAATTTCTAAGTCTCCCCTTGAATATCATTGAGCGCCCAACGGCTCAAAAGCACCCTGCACCCAGCCGCCCGAGTGCCGCTGGAAGTGCAGCAACTACTCTACTCTACTTCACCACTTGCCCTGTGTAAGTGACCAGGAGCTCAGCTCACACAGCCGTGTGGCCTGCCTGCTAGCAGCCACCAACCGAAGGCCCCCATCCTCCATAGGATAACATTGGGCCTACTCTCTCTGCACACGGCTGCCCCTGTACCGCTGAGGGTGTCACAACTGTACCTACCTGACCCTGGGAGACCCCGGAGTCTATGCCCAGAACCGTAACTCTGCCAATCGGGTACTTACCCAAAAGCCGATAACTCACTTTTCTTCCAGAGGGTAACTTTAACTGGTTTCACTCAGAATTTCTTCTAAGTGTGGAGTTTTGAAACTTTAAAATATTAATCTAAAATCAGACTAACAAATTCAGATTTACTCACCTGTTATCAAGAGAGAACCCAGTGCTGTATCTTTCAGCCCAGCACTGAACCTGAAAAGTAATTACAACCGTGCTTACTGTTAACTCAATTTTCCTTCATAGGAAACCATTGTCTGGTTTTCACCAGAAAATCTTCTAAGTGTCCAATTTCCAAACTTACAGATATTCCTTAAAAATCGCCTGTATGACATAATCGAATTCTTTCAATTGTTTACAGGGGATGCGCCAGTGCTGGATCCAGGATCAAACACTGAGTAAGAAAAAGTAACAATAACACTTCTTACCTGCTAATTAAATTTCCTCCCATAGGATAACATTGGTGATTCTATGTGAAAAAGTTTCGAAGTGTCAACTTTGAAAATACAATAATGTTCAATAAAAATCACTACTGTAACCAAAACGCTTTTACTCAATTGTTTACAGGAGATGTCCCAGGACTGAATCTAGGATCCAGTCCTGTGGTTAGAAAAGTAATCCATAAAGTAACTAATTGCATTTAACTAGAAATTCCCATTGAGCTCAATGTCACATTGTGTTTGAAATTGTGTTGCCTATTGCAACAACTGTAACTATTGTACTCAAAAGTCTATTGCCGATTTGAAAAGTATTTAACTAAAGTAACTCATTCTGAGAAAGTATATTTTGATACCTTGTTGGTTCTAAAAATAAAAGGAAACTGCTACTTACCAGTATGCATCTGTTCTTGGCATGTAGAGCTGCAGAGTTCTACACTTTGCATTAGATCGCCACCCGGTGTTGGGCTTGGATGATTGCATGTTGTCGTCGTCTTGGAAGAAGTTTTTTGTAGTCACGAGATAGGGGACTACTCCCTTGGACGATAGTGCACATGGGCATCGGCTCCATCCTTAGATTGTTTTTCGCCATGATGGGAAATGATGGAGTTAGTAGAAAGAAAGAAGGGATGTCCATGTGTATATCAAATTAAGATTAAACTGGAACAGACATAGGTCCCGGGGAGGTGGGAGGGCGTGTAGAACTCTGCAGCTCTACATGCCAAGAACAGATGCATACTGGTAAGTAGCATTTTCCGTTCGAGGCATATGAGCTGAAGATTCTACACTTTGCATTGATTGTGCAGCAGTGTCTCCCCTAGCGGTGGTCACCTGTATCAGTTGTAGTAGTTTGAAAGAGTTTTTAGGACAGCTTGGCCTACTGCAGCTTGCTGCTTGGCTTGACATCAACACAGTAGTGTTCAGTGAAGGTGTGTGTTGTAGACCATGTTGCTGCCTTGCATATGTCTTCTAGGGGAATGTTCCCTAAGAAAGCCATGGAGGCTCCTGGTTTGCGTGTGGAGTGCGCTCTAGGAGGAACTGTTAATGTACGTTATGCTTTTTGATAGCATATTTGTATACAATTTACAATCCACCTTGCAATTCCAGCTTTAGAGATGGGGTTGCCTTTATGTGGTGGAGAGAAAGCTACAAACAGTTGCTTTGTTTTGCGAAAGGATTTGGTCCTATCTATATAATAGAGAGGAGCTCCTTTAACGTCTAGGGTGTGTAGAGCTCTTTCTGCTACAGAGTCTGGGTTTTGGAAAAACACCGGTAACTCTACAGATTGGTTTAAATGACTTTTGGAAGGAATTTAGGATTTGTTCTGAGAACCACTTTATTACGGTGTAATTGTAAAAAAGGTTCTTGTATAGTCAAAGCTTGAATCTCACTTGGACTGCTATGGCAGATACTCCGGATATGCTATAAACTGGCACAAGTCCATCCTTTTTGCTCCCAAAGGAAACACGAGTGCGGAGCCTCTCCCAGACAGGTTGGTGGTGTCTGCGGAGGGCTTCCAGTATCTGGGAATATTCATTACGCTGGACAGGCAACTGTCGCGTCACAGAAATGTTGAAAGAATACTCGTGAACTCCGTCTCGGACATGGACCGCTGGCGCCAGCTCCCTTTAACACTACTGGGCAGAGCGGCAATGTATAAGATGGTAATCTTACCTAAATTTTTATACGCCCTGCAAAATGAATATTATTTAATCCCGGATGGCCTCCTCCGTAGAATACACACTGACCTTCGTTCTTTTGTGTGGCTGGGTAAGCAGCCGAGGATAGCGCTGACCACCCTCCAACGCCATCAATACAGTGGTGGGATCTCGCTCCCGAACCTTGAGGCCTACTATTGGGCGGAGCACCTGTCCCCCATTAATGACTGGCTACACGCCCCGGCGGACCACCCCACGTATGCGCTGGAACGTTCAAGACTTTCCCCGTACAATCTGCTCTCATATTTATACGGCAGACCTACGAAGAGGTCCCTGCTCCCGGCCACGAGCGTCACACTCCGAGCCTGGAGAGTGGCCACGAGACGCACGGGATGGGATAGGAAGCCCACCCGACAGACCCCACTGGCACTGCGCATGGCTCACCGAGCTGCATAAACTCACAGGCTTTAGGCAGTGGGATGATATTGGGATCTCCACAGTGGGAGACGTCGTCGCCAGGGGGGGAACTGAAATCCTTCGAGACCCTGAGGGCAGAATATGGGCTCCATCGCTCGCAGTTTTTTAAATACATTCGACTGCGGCATGCATGGAGGGCACAGGCATTGAATCTAGAGGGCCTCCCTGAATATGCGCCGCTGGAAGGCAGACTACTACAGGAGCAGATACCATGCAAGGCCGTGTCGCTCACATATAAAACACTCACAAACAACATGTTGGGAGATCTAGCGAAGCTCAGGGGCACTTGGGAGCAGGAAGTAGGTACGCTTGAAGATATTGATTGGGACCTCGTCCTAATGCACCCGAGGGAGGTGGCTATTAAATCCCGTCTCCGCCTTATCCAATACAACGTGCTCCACAGAACATACTTTGATAGAGTAAGATTATTTAGAATGGGAAAAACATCAGATGATAGATGCCTGCGGTGCCACCAGGAGGGAGGGGATTTCTTCCACGTACTATGGGCGTGTGCTCGAATACAATCCTACTGGACACTCATCTTTACTGAACTACGAGAAGTCCTGTCTGTACCGCTTACACAAGACCCCAAACTGGCCATCTTGGGCATGACTAATGATGTTGACCTTCCCCGCCCCCTACTGGTGTTCCTGACACTGGTCCTGGTGGTAGCGAAACGGGATGTTGCAAAATACTGGGGGGCTGAGACCGTCCCCACGATGGAAGAGTGGAGAAGAGGGTTAGACTTGTATATGGCGGCCGAGCGCGTGACTTATAACTCCAGAGGCTGCCCGAAAAAGTTTAAATGGGTCTGGTCACGGTGGAGACAATTCCATGGGTTGGATGGTGGGCTGGGGGTGGGAGGCCCGTGACTGAGCCCCAGGTCAGGGGAGGGGGCAAGGTGGAGGTACACGTTTGGAGTACAACTCGATGCAACAGACACGCAATGATGATTGAAATGTCCTTGTACCACCTGTTTACTAGATGCGGGAGAGAGGGATGGGGGTGGCGGGAATGTATAATGCCACTACCATGACTGTAATGTTAAGTTTTGACCTTGGGGATGTGTTGCCGAATTTTCAACCACAGAAGTGCTTATTGGGGGTGGGGGGGGAGTAACAACTGAAAAAAAAGCAGATACCTAGACGACTACCGTGGATACCCCCTATGATACGGTGAGGATACAACGAGAACGACTCAAGGATGTTGTCGTACTGACTTCTGGGTTACACACCGCAGAGACACTGGGGATCCCGCGAACTGCATTGTCATATGTAACACTGCCTTATTTGATTTAAAATGCTAATGTTATTCTTCTGTCTGAGTATCTGCAATAAAAAATATTTAATAAAAAAAAAAAAAAAAGCTTGAATCTCACTAACTACTAAAAGATGTAATAGCTACTTGAAAAGCTATTTTCCATGTGAGGAATTGTAGTTCACATGTGTGTAGAGGTTCCAAAGGTGGTCTCATGAGCCTTGTATGAACAATGTTTAGGTTCCACACTGGAGAGGGTGGTAACCTGGGAGGAAGGATTCTTTTTAATCCTTCCATAAATGCTTTAATAGCAGACACTTTAAATAAAGACAGATGTTGTCTATTTTGTAAATATGCTGCAATTGCTGCCAGATGTAGGCGTATAGATAAATATGCCAAGTTACATCATTGTAAATGTAGAAGGTAGCAAATGATATTTTGGATGGAAGCATCTAAGGGATCAATTTGGTTATTGTTGCAGTACATGGTAAATCTTTTCCATTTAGCAGCATAGCAAGCTCTAGTAGTAGGACTCCTGGCTTCTTTAATGATATTCATACAGTCTGGTGGTAGGTTAAGCTAACCAAACTCGAGGACCTCAGGAGCCAGATCGCCAGATTCAGTTGGCTTGGGTCTGGATGTCTGATGTCTCCATGGTTCTGCGTTAGCAGGGATGGTGTCAGATGTAGTTTTTGGTGTGGAACTAGGGATAGTTCTAGCAGTGTTGTATACCACGGTTGGCGTGCCCATGTGGGAGCTACTAAAAACAGTTTGAGCGACTGTTGTCGTAGCTTGCGCACTATTAGTGGTATTAGTGGTAGTGGCGGAAAAGCAGACGCAAATCTGCCTGACCAGTTCATCCATATCGCTTTGCCCTTGGACAGCGGGTGTGGAAACCTGGTGGCGAAGGTAGGGCATTTTGCGTTTTCGTGTGTGGCGAACAGATCTATGTCTGGATGACCCCACTTGTGAAAGAATGGTAGAAGAACTTGCGGATGTAGTTACCATTCGTGAATTTGTTGTGTCTGTCGACTTAACAGATTGCTATCTGATTGTGAACCCTTGGAAGGTGTTCTGCTAACAGATATATGTTTTGAGAATGGCCCATCTCCAAATGTTCTGTGCAAGTTGGGACAGCTGTAGAGAGTGTGTCCCCCCCTGTTTTTGTGTATAGTACATGGCTGTCATGTTGTCCGTCCGGATTAAGACAGCTTTGTTTTGTACTTGGAAAGTTTTGAGCGCTAAGAATATTGCTAGCAGCTCTTGGTTGTTGATATGGAATGATCTTTGTTGAATGGTCCATTGCCCTTGAGTTGTATGATGTAGGAGATGGGCTTCCCATCCTATGAGAGATGAGTCTGCTGTAAGTACTATTTGTGGAACAGGTTCGAGGAACGGCCGCACTTTTGTTAAGTTTTTGGTGTTCCACCACTGCAGAGAGCGATGTGTTGGGCTGCCCACCAACACCAGGTCTGTTAGTTGTCCTTGAGCCTGATTCCACTGTTGTGCTAGACATTCCTGTAACGGACGCATTTGCAGCCTTGCATATGGTACAATAAAGATGCAAGATGCCATCATGCCTATTAGCCTCATGAACACTCTGGCTGGGAGAGAGTTATTATTTATTTATTTTATTTTAAGGTTTTATAGAGCGCGAACTTGACCTGTGAGGGTATCAGAGCGCTTTACACAGTTACATGGTAAACAAAGCAACAAAGCAAGATAACAAAGCAACATAAACTCAAGTGCAGAAATATACAGAGTTTGGAGAGGGAAAGGGTAGCTGGGGAGCATAGTGTGAGAAGTTGGCCTGATATGCAGTGCTCACTATTCTAGTGATCACTATGTATCATTCCAAACGACCCTTATTGATGATTGGTTGTAAGTCAACCTGATAGACCAGCTATCCTAGTAGCATGGACAAGAGCAGTCTTTAGGCTAAACCCTAGAGGGCGTGTTAAGCCAGCTGTTTTACCATCACATTTACCCCTTGAACACCAAGTGAAAGGACACCACCCAAGTTGTTATGAAAAATAAAGTATATTTATTTATAACAAGACTACCCTGAACTCTTTATGAGTCAGGGAGCTCAGCACAATACAAAACTCTTAAGAAAATACTGAAAGTTGCACAATTTACACAAATGCCAGAGGGGCACGAAAAACCATATACTACAAAAGTGGAATGCGAATTACTAGCAGGTAAGTAACTATTCTCAGAGGCTTTGGGATCGCTAGGACTAGACTACTGAACCTTTAGATTACGAGCAGGAGGCCTAGGGAGATCGGGTGCAGAGTGTGCACTCTCACGCGGGATGCGGAACAAAGTCTATGGAGGCTAGTAAATGCAAAGTTAGTGTTATCGGACGAATCCGACTAGGTAGAGCTGAAACGAAAAAGGATCTGGACACTTAGATAGTTAAGCTATGCTGGAGCACCGAAATGCTTAGGTTACCTAGCCCAGGGGCTGCGGCTGCATAGGTCTGAAAAGACGTCGGGAATCCTCGTTGCAGTCTATGGAGCCTGAAAGAAGAAGTTGCTGGCAGGCGACCAGTGAAGATGTTCGATGTGATCCAAGCCTGGATCGATGAAGATGGAGACCTGTAAGCAGAGGGGACCAAGTCCTGAATCACTAGTCAGTGATTAGGTGGGCACCAGGATGGCACCGGGCGAAGTCACCTCGACCAGGTGAGTGGGCGACGCTGGGCTCTGCAGTCTCTCAGACCAGGAGGCGTTGTCGGCGACCAGGATGGAGGTGCGAGCTGTCCCACAGTGGTATCTGCTGTCGACGTCGCTGGACCCAGGATTGGGGCAACAACTCTTGGCAAATGCAAGCCCACGCTGTGGACTCAAAATGGCGTCTGGAGTGGACCAGGAGGGTCCGGGGTGCTATTCTGTTTGAGGGGAGCAAGGGCCAGTCTGGAGCAACCAGACCAGCGGTGTTGTCGTCGAGGTTCGTCGTCAGAAGGGCCACTAGCCAACGGGCAAGTGTCCTGGACAACGCGGTGAGCAGCAAAGAGCAGAAGGGCCCCACGCAGATCTCGTGGATGCTGGAGGGCTGGACTTCGGTGCTGGAGCTGCTCAGGGTTGGGGCTTCTCAAACCCCAAAGCACTCACTCAAGGATCCCTCGGAGGTCATGCTGGGCAAGCGTCGTGCAGTCTTGAAGATGGCCGGTCCCTCAAGGTCTCGTCACACCCACGAATCTCAGCTGGGCTGATGATGCAGGTAGAGGTCAGAGGTGCCAGGGAAGTCGGTTCTCGTCGAGCTGGGCAGTCTTGATCCGGAGGAGAGACTTACAGCAGACCGCGATGCTTGGTTGGTGCCTGCTGCTGCAGGGTGACTACTCCTTAGTCACAAGGGAGAAATCTTAGGAAGAGTCTTGAGTTCCTTTCGTGGAAAGTAGTTTCGGGATTCAAAGATGATCTAATTTGGAAGGGGGCCTGCTCCTACCTTTATCCTGAGAAAAGGGGCTGGCACGCGACTAAGTCCTGCCCTATGGGTGGGACTAGGAGGGGGGTGGTTACACCCCTCTCCTTTGTCCGGTCTCTCCCCAGCTCAGGGGCTGGTGTGCCCCAGGAACTGGTTTGAGCCGGCATATGCACAGTGAGCACCGGGGTGCCACTTGCAGTCACCTTCCTCTATATCCCTGCCTACCTGGGATACACAAAACCCTGTCTGGGATGGTGCTGGCACCGCCCCTGACAGGAAACCCTTTGTCCAAGCACTCCTCGCTGGAAGGACTCCCAGCAGCAGGAGGTCAGACTTGTGTCTCTGTGGCAGCATCCATTTTGTGGAGCTGAGGCTATGTCCAACTTTAATCGGGGTTACAGGCTACCAACATGTCTTCTCCCTCTAGAGGGGTGGAATGCTACCCCCGTCGCCAGAACTGGCGAGGGGGTAGTATTCCAAAGCGTATGACGCCTTACACGACATGTTTAGATATTGTCAGTCCAAAGTTACCATAACCGCGAGGATTATAAGGCACTTAAAAGTATATGGTCTGACGCTATCATGGAAACGGCTAGGGGGTAGATCCCGAAAGCCGCAGACAGGCTCAGCTCATGCCAGAGCACCATCTCACACGATTCCAAGCACTCTGCCTTCAGGATTGTTAAGGCCTGCCATAGGAGTGACTGATAGGAGATCTGTGTGCCCATTTTAGGTTTAGATATAGGTATACTATATCTATAGCAAAGGGTGATTACACCACCTTGCCCCAGCTGTCAAGCAGCCAGTTGTGTCTGTTAAGTTAGTCAGCCCAGGGGTGGCATAATACATGCTGCAGCCCCTGGGAGACTTCTGGGTGCACCTCTGCCCTGGGTACAGGGACTTGGAGAGGGCCCAGTGCCAATCCAGTACCTGGGTACAATATGGAATAGAGAGAACAGCTAGGCTGTGGGTCTGATTAGCAGGCCCACAGCCAGGGAAAGTCGTAAACCAATGAAGCAAAAAGCAAAAATCTGGGTGATCATAGGATTGCAGACCCTACTCTCCTACACATAGGATACAGTTATAGTTGTCCAAGTAAAAGCAGAAACAAAAGCCACACAATTACATATCCGGGCGAGTTGGTAGGCAGCGGAGGAGGCAATAGTTATGTATTCGATAGGCACACTGTGGTAGGTGCAAGCAGGTCATTGGCCTAAAAATGTGCCCAAGTAAGGTTTTGGTCTCCTTCTTGAAACGTGATAGAGAAGGAATTTATCGGATGTCAGGCGGGAGAGAGTTCCAGATTATTTGTGCTGCTCCGGAGAATGTCCTATTGTAGGTTCTTTTTTTCTAAAAGTGAGCAGGTTTGAGCAAGAAGTTTCGAGCGGACCAGGAGTTCCTAGTTCCTCCAGACATCACCAGTTTCTGTGCCAGATAGGCAGGGGAGTTTGTGTAGAGGGCCTTGTGAGTGATGCAAGCAATTTACAGTTATATTCTGGCATCCATAGGGAGCCAGTTTAGTGCTTTCAGATGTGGAGAAATGTGGTCAAATTTCCTGGTGCCTGTGAGTAATCTTGTGGCCGCATTGAGGCAGGCTTTTAGAGGAGCCAGAGAGATTTTGGGCAAACCAGTGAGGATGGAACACCCATATTCCAGTCTCGATATGACTAGTGCCTGGACTGCCATTTTTCAGTCTAGAGCATCTATGAAGGGTTTTAACTTCCACAAGTAGCTCAGGTGGAATCTGGCTGATTTAGCCATTGAGTTGATGTGGTCGCGCATGATCAAGTTACTGTCGAGGAGTATGCCCAGGGATTTGGCAGAGTTCACAATGATCGGCAGGCAATTTAAGGCTGTGATGGCTTTGATCCAAGTCTCGATCTCAGGGTTGGCTTTGGAGGGGGAGATCAGGAGGAATTCGGTTTTCTTTGCATTAAGTTTCAGTTGGTTAGCGGCAAGCCACTGGACAGTTAGTTTCAGGGTCTCGTTCAAGGTAATGATCTCCTCAAGTGATGAAATATTGATGTATATTCGGGTGTCGTCCGCATACATGTGGTAGGAGATGATGGCGGTACGGAGAACTTCAGTGAGTGGCTCTAAATAAAGGTTAAAGAGGGTGGGTGATAAGGTTGAGCCTTGGGGGACACCTACTGTGACTGGGGTGGGAGCTGAAAGTTTGCCATTTATGAGGAATCTTTGAGATCGGTTATGAAGGAAGGACCTAAACCATTCTAGGACAACACCATCGAGCCCCATCCTGAGATTAAGACGTTCGAGTAGGTTATCATGGTTGACCGTATTGAAGGCGGAGGATAGATCGGGGAGGATTAGAAGGCAGGTTTTGCCTTGGTCAAGGGCTTGGAGAGCATCATCCACGATGTGGAGCATAGTGGTTTCCGTGCTGTGCCCCAGTCTGAAGCCAGATTGAAGGTTGTCCAATAGGTGGAAGTTATTGATGTGCTGACTTAGTTGCTGTTGGACACATTTTTATAACTTTAGCTAACAGAGGGATATTGGAAATAGGTCTGAAGTAGTCAGGGGAAGCTGGGTCCAGCGATGGCTTTTTTAGGATAGGAAGGACTTGACCGGCTTTCAAGGGGTCCAGGATAGAGCCCTGTTGAAGTGAGGCGTTGATTATTGTGATCCAGCAGGGAATAATGGCTTGGGTGACCGCGGTGAGGCAGTTAGATGGTAGAGGGTCATTAAAGTGGTTATTGGGGTTCAAGGTAGATTTTGGAGATGGAGTCTTCGTCGTAGTATTCGAAGTCAGTCCAGTGAGCTTGGTTTTTAGGTGGGGCCAGTATGGGTAGTGCAGAGAAGGGGGGGAGGTCAGGGAGGGGATTAGAGTAATCAGCGGTATTGAGTTCAGTTTCAAGTGCCTTGGTTTTATCAGTAAAGAAAGAGGAGAATTCCTCCGAGGAAATTAGTGATTTAGGGGATTCTTTCTGAGATTTAGCCAGTTTATTAGATTGGTGTGCGATCAGCTCAAAGAGCTTGCGGGGTCTGTTTCTGGCAATCCCCAATTCGGATATGAAGTATTCTTTTTTTGAGTTCAGGATGTGTTTGTTGCAAGAGTTTCTTGCCTGGCCGAGAAGTTTGAGGTGCTCAGCAGAGGGGTGCTGTCTCCAGATTCTTTCAGCTTGTCTTAGGGTTCTCCTTTCCATGTTGAGGGAATCAGAGAACCAGGGGTTTGTCTTTGATTTGCGACCTTTTTAGTTTTAGAGGGGCCAGGATGTTCGATATGGATGCTGAGTAATGATCATTGGGGTCACTGACCGCAGTAGTATGCGAGAGGGGGGGGCGAGATCGGAATTGCAGCGTGCTTCCAATTTGATACGGTCAAGGTTTTTAGTATTTCTGATCCAGCGCTTGGGGATCACCGATTGCGGAGTCTTTGACTTGCGGGTCCCTGGAAGGACGACGGAGATAGTGTGGTGGTCGGACCAGTCGAATGGGTATATGGAGACTGCGGATTCTTTAGAGATGATCCAGTCCAGGGTGGCCCCTTTTGAGTGAGTAGGCAGCGATCCTTTCTTAGCGCCCACGTAACCAACAAAGAGTTGGTCATCCACCCGGAACTGGCGTGTGCGATCCAGATAGTAAGAGCGCACGTTTTGGGTCCAGACAGTGGAGCCTCTCTTCCTCTTTCGAGGGATGCGGAGGCGGAAAGAAGGTGGGCAAGGTGATGGACTGCCCAATGTGGAAGGCTGTGACTACCTTGGGCAGGAAAGAGGGCCTTATCCGCAACACAACCTTGTCCGGATGGACAGAAAGGAAAGGAGGTTTGGAAGAAAGAGCCTGGAGCTCACTCACTCTCCTGGCAGAGGTGATGGCAACCAGGAAAGCAGTCTTCAGAGTAAGGCGGAGAGGACAGTTATGAGGTGGCTCAAAGAGAATGCACATCAGATAAGTAAGTACAAGGTTCAAATACCACTGAGGCATCACGAAAGGAACAGGAGGGAACATGTGTGGGATGCCCTTCAAAAACCTATTTACAATAGGGGACTTGAACAAAGATGGCTGATCAGGTAGCCTTAAGAAGGCGGAAAGGGCAGAAAGGTAGCCCTTGATAGTGCCCAGAGCAGAGCCCTGCTGGGCCAGAGAAAGAAGGAAGAGGAGAACCTCAGAAAGGGGGGCAGAGAGTGGATCCACAGCCTTTGCTGTGCACCATACCACAAATCTGTTCCACCTCCAGGCGTATACAGACTTTGTGGAGGGACGCCTGGCTGCCAGAATGACATTACAGACTTCAGGAGGCAAGTCAAATGGCCTCAACTGTCGCCGCTCAATCTCCAAGGTTGGAGGTAGAGACTGGGCAGGTTCGGGTGGAGGACCGTCCCCTGCTGCTGCGACAGAAGGTCCTCCTGAAGAGGCAGACGAATCGGGGGATCGACAGACATGCTGAGTAGCTCTGGATACCAAAATCTTCGTGCCCAGTCCGGAGCCACAAGGATAACCTGGGCCCGGTCGCACCTGATCTTCTTCAGCACTCTGGGCAGAAGTGGTATAGGCGGAAAGGCGTACAATAGACCGCAACTCCACTCGCGAAGAAAAGCGTCTCTGAGCGAGTGCCGCCTTGAAAACTCCAACGCGCAGAACTGATGACATTGCGCGTTCTCTTCTGTGGCGAATAGATCTAACCAAGGCTCTCCCCACTGCTGAAAGAGGCCTTGCGCCACGTCCGAGTTCAGACGCCATTCGTGCTCCATCATGCACCGACGGCAGAGTTCGTCCGCCCTGGCGTTCAGATAACCTGCCAGGTGTTGAACCACCAGGGTCACGCCCTGATGTTCCAGCCACTGCCAGAGGCGCAGAGCCTCCTGGCAGAGGGTCCACGACCACACCCCGCCCTGTTTGTTACAGTACCACATGGCGTGGTGTTGTCCGTGAACACCTGCACTACACTCCCCCCGACAGAGGGGAGGAATGCCTTCAGTGCAAGTCGGATCGCCCGCAGCTCCAGAAGGTTGATGTAGAGCTGGGATTCCGCCGGAGACCAGAGGCCTCAGATCTCCGCCTCTCCCATGTGGCCCCCCCAGCCCTGGAGGGACCCGTCCCTCACAACTACGTGCTCCGGTTGGGGTAGGGAGAGGGATCTGCCACTGACCCAATCGCGGTCCGTGAGCCACCACTGCAACTGTCTTGCAGTGCCCCCCGAGATCAAGACATGGTAAGACAAGTTGCCCTGATGCTGGGCCCACTGAAACTTCAGGTCCCACTGCAGAGCCCGCATCCGCCACCGGGCGTGATGCACCAGAACGATGCAGGAGGCCATCAGCCCCAGAAGCCGCAGCGTCAACCTGACCGAGACTCGGGATAAAGGCTGAAAGATCGGAATCAGAGCCTGAATATCCCAAACCCGCTGTTCGGGAGGATAAACCCGAAACTGTGCCGAGTCTAGAACCGCTCCGATGAAGAGAAGCTTCTGAGAGGGACACAGGTGTGGCTTCGGCACATTGATGGAGAACCCCAGCAGGTGCAGGAGGTCGGCCGTAGTCCGGAGGTGGCCGACGACTGTCTGGGGCGAGCCCGCCTTCAACAACCAGTCGTCGAGGTAGGGGAAGACTTAAACCCTTAACCTGCGCAGATGAGCTGCGACCACCGCCATCACTTTCATGAACAGCCGTGGGGGGGCGCTTGTAAGGCCGAAGGGGAGCACGGTAAACTGAAAGTGCTCGTGGCATACCGTGAACCGCAGGTAACGCCGGTGGGCCGGCAGGACGGGGATGTGGAAATAGGCATCCTGCAAGTCCAACGCTACCATCCAGTCTCCTGGGTCTAGGGCAGCTAAGACCTGAGCCAAAGTCAGCATCCTGAACTTCTCCTTCCGGAGGAAGCCGTTGACGTTCCGTAGGTCCAAGATAGGGCGTAGGCCCCCTTTGCCCTTCTTGGGAACCAGAAAGTAGTGGGAGTAACAACCACACCCTACTTCTGGCCCAGGAACGCGCTCGATGGCCCCCTTGGCCAAGAGGGCAGTAACTTCCTCTTGCAGAAGTTGCAAGTGATCCCCCGACACGCGGTGGTATTGCGGTGGCATGGCTGGAGGGGTCGCCTTGAAGGGGAGGGAGTAGCCCCTTCGGACGATTTGCAGCACCCACATGTCTGACGTGACAGTGCGCCAGTGGAAGAGGTGATGGCGAACCCTGCCCCCCACTGGCGTCACATGGGCCTGAAAGCTAGGAGGGTTTTGAGGCAGGTGCTGCAGGGGACGGTGTGGACTGGCCTCGCCGTTGTCCCCCACCGCAGCCACGGCTGTTTCCACGGCCGCCACCGCGCTGTGTAGTAGCCGGCGGTGCGTGGTTGGCAGCACGTGTGGGAGCGCCCCTTCCGTGGCCCCGAAAGGAGCGAAAGGCACCCGTTTGCTGGCGTGGGGCCAAGAGGCGCAAGGACTTGGCGGTGGCCCTGGAGTCCTTAAAACGCTCAAAAGCATGGTCTGCCTTGTCGCCAAAGAGGCGACGGCCATCAAACAGCATGTCCAGAAGGGTGGCCTGGACATCAGCCGAAAAGTTGGCGGTCCTCAACCAGGCATGGCGCCGAACCGCCACCGTCGTTGCCATCGCTCTGCCCAGTGAGTCTGTGGTATCCAGCCCACACCGGATGGAATAGCGTGCTGCATCTCAACCCTCCGCAAGGGCTTGGGCAAGTTTAGTCTGGGCCTCCTCCGGACATTGTGGCAGCACGTCCGCGACCATGTCCCACAGAGTGTGGGTGTAGCGGCCCAAGAGGCATGCGGTATTGACTGACCGCAGTCCCAAACTCAGGGACGAGGAGACCTTCTTACCGAATTGCTCGTACCTCTTGGATTCCCCATCGGGCGGAGCCGTGGGGAATGCAGTCAGGGAAGTAGAGGCCTGGATGACCAGGCTCTCGGGGGTGGGGTGGGTGGACAAGAAGCAAGGGTCGCCCGGAGCAGGGCGGTAGCGTCTGGCCACGTTACTATCTACAGGCTGACCTGTAGCGGGCTTTGACCAAGTGCCCAAAAGAACGTCACACAAGGCCTCATTAAACGGCAGCAGAGGCTCAGCCGAGCTTGTCTGCGGTTTAAGGACCTCAGTGAGGAGGTTAGTCCTCACGGCCGCGACGGGGAGCTCTAGGCCCAATGCCTTGGCTGCCCGAGTCAACACTACACTGTAGGCAGCCCCCTCCTCCGTAGCCACGGTTGGAGGGGAGACAAAACCAGTGTATGGCGAAGTGTCCAGTCCACTGACATCCCCAAGCACATATGTCCAGTCCTGTTGAGACTGGCACTCGTGTGCCAGAGGATCCACAGACCCCTCCCAATCTCCCTCGTCACCCATCACCTGAAATTCAGGTTCAACGGATGGGGACGGTTCGTGGAAGTAAAAGTCTCCATACGATGTTGAGAGCGCCGGAACCGAATCAAGGGCAGGATCGGGGACGGCATCGCCCGTAGGTGGCTCCGGGGGCGACACCCTAGGGGCCGGCGTGGTGAGGTCGACCGGCGACGACCCGGAACCGGATCCAGTGAGGGCCTGCGGCGCCAGGACCGAAGTCGCCGGCGGCGCCTGGGCCGAAGCACCAGACTGTGCGGAGCCAAAGCACCCGACCCGCTAGGCCATCCAGCCGGGACCGCCGGGCCCGAAGGTGCCACGGAGCCCAGCGGAGGAGGGAGAGACCTCATGGCCATGAGGTACTGCTCAATCTCCTCTGGCGTCGCATCGTGCCCAGGGACCGGAAGGTATGGGGCAGGTTGCGATGCCCACGACTCCGTCGGAGCCGCGTGGGTGGTGTCACCCGAACCCCCGGCAGCGTCGGGGTGGGTCGGAAGAACGATGACGCCTTTCCGACCTCTCATGCCTCTTACCTGAGGACCTGGATCCTGAAGACCGATGCCGACTCTCGAAGCTATGAGGGCTTCGACCCTGCGACCGGTCCCTCGACCTCCTGCAGGACCCGGACCTTGAACGGCACGGGCCGACTGCCGGAGCTCAAGCCGCTTGCGGGACCGCTCCCACCGAGCCTTAGACATCAGGGCCCGGCAGTCGGAGCAGGTTCGATCGTCGTGGTCGAGGCCTAGACACTGAAGACACCGGCGATGGGGGTCGGTAACCGACATCAGTCGGCTGCACTTGGAGCAGGGTTTGATCCCGGGCATCCCTACCGGCACCGTAGGAGTCGAGCGACTCGAGAAAAACAGATCAAAAGATCAAAAAGGTTTAGTCAAAAAGTGACTAAGGGGTAGAGCTTCTCCGGATCTGCGCTAGAAGGCGCGGAAAAAAGAAGAACTGACATCAGCGCGCGAGGGCGGCGTCCAAGTACTCCGGCAACGTCATTCCGGCGCTAACGACGCCGACGACGGACGCGGAGCCGCGGACGACGCCTACCGACGCGCAGGGGTATTGCTACGCAAAAGTTTCCGGATCCAGTCTGACGACTAGGGATATTCTAAGGTAAGGAATCGATCACTAACGTGTCTCTTTCAGATTCTTGCGGGCAGGGGGTGTCTTGGGCAGGGTCATGGTCTTGGAGGATAGCTAGGATTTCTTCCCCCGTGAGGTCCGAGTGAGGAGGTGGCCGAGGTAGAGTTGTAAGTGATTGCAAGAGGTCTGGATTCTACCTCAGATAGGAGGCAGGGATGTTTGCTCGTGCGACGACGTCTCATAGGTAGCGGAAGAGGGTGCATGAGAAGGTCGGGGAACTTAGGTTGGGAGGATTGAGGTGACATCAGGTTGTAGAGGGCGATCTTAGGGGGGGGGATTGGGGTAATTTGAGGTTGGCGAGGGAGAGCTCGGCGAGGCTAAGCAGGATGGATCTATGGATGCTTTGGGTTAAATTTGTCGCTCTGGAGTGCAGAGTTTCGAGATCCGTAACGACTGGGGGTGATGGAGTGGTGGGGTGCGGGGGTTCGGGAGCAGTGTCTGTAGCACATGGAGGTGACAGAGGAGAAGGGTTTACTTGAGTCGATTGGGGTATCTTGGGAAGAGTTACCAGATCGCGGTAATGGAAGATGGTTGGCGGGGAGGTGAGCAGAGGTCTGGGGGCGACTCTGTTGGAGGGGTTAGAGTGCGAGCTGTCGAGGTTAGGTTGATCCGTACGAGGGTCAGGTTGGAGCTGAGGTCAGTGTTTTTGGGGGAGAGCCAGCTTCGCGGTTAGTGGGTGGCGTCAGATGGGGTGGGATCAGTGGTGTAGGGGAGGATCTCTGGCCAGGGTCTGTGGAAATGGTGGGGGGTAGGATGAACAGTGATGGAAGCCGTGGATGGTGGGGGTAGGCGGGTTGATAGGCAAAGTAGACTGGTAGGACGTAGGGCCTATGGTGCGGGAGTTGGATACCTTATCAGAGTTGTGTACATGATTTCTAAGCAGCGAGAAAAGATCGGCAAATTTATTGAGGTTATTGGGTGAGGCTTGGATCAAAATGATGCCATTTTTGTAGAGGGTAATGGTAATGTCAGCTCGGCGCGTGGAGGAGGGGGCAATTGAGATTTTGGTGCCATATAAAATGTTTCTCGATGAGCGAACGTTAAGGAGGTGAATTAGGGCTGTGCGCCAGGCTGCGATTCTTTTGGAGTAGAAGATGAGGTCATTTATGCAAGTACCACTGTCCGAGTTGTATCACAAGTCGGTTACCAGCATCTCCGGGTGGCTTTTTAAGGTGGCGTGCTTGAAAGATTTAGCCGCGGTTTTGGAGAGGTGGGGGGTGTAGACCAAGGTAATGTGGTTTTCCCCGGTCCAAGTCAAGGTGGGAAGTGTCATGTTGATTTGGGGAGGGGCAAAAGAGTAAGTTAAAGGGTAGAGGGATGGCAGTAGCGGTCGCTATTTTGGAGACAGACGAGGGGTTTACAAGTTGAGCCAGAAAAGGAATTCAGAGGGTCGAAATGCACTTTTATATTAGTGCAATTGTAACATAACCTCACTAGGGGATTCATCAGCAGGGGCGGAGGGGGGAAGCTAGAGAGAAGGTAGAATAGGTAGGTGCAAGTAATCCTAGGACCAGAGAGAATCTCGAGGGCAGAAATGCACTTTTAAATTAGTGCAATTGTAACGCAGCTTCACTGTGGGTGAGGAATCATCGGAGGAGGGGAGAAGCTAGGGGATAGGAAGGAGCAAGTATTCTTAGGGCAGAGAGAAGTCAAAAGGCAGAAATACACTTAAATTAGTTAAAATGCACTTTTAAATTAGTGCACTTGTAGCGCAGCCTCACTGGGGGTGAGGATACATAAGTGGGGGCAGAGGGGAGAAGCTAGAGAATAGATAGAGGCAGAGCGCTGCCATTTTAGGTTGGGAGCCCAGCTCCAGGGTTAGCAGTTTGGCCGGGAGGGGGGCGGAGGGGGAGGGTGGGGGAGGACAGGCTTAAGGATAGATAGGGGGCGCCGCCATTTTAGATTGGGGAAAACAGATTGGTAAAGGTGTGTCTCGAGGCATAATGTAGTTCTCGGGAGCCTCCTGAGTGGGATGTGAGCCTCAGTAGGTAAGCGGTGCGCTAAAGTCAAGTCTGGGGGCCGCAGTTTGGGGTGAGAGCCCGCCTTCGCCAGCGCTGGGAAATAAATGAGGACAAACTCGAGAGACTGCCCTCCTCTTCCCAGTACGGGAGGACGCCACTCACTGTGTGTGCAATCATCGGGGTCAATTATCGGTGGTAGAAGTCTGTGCTCCAGGCGTAGTGGCGACGCTGCAGCCGAGTCTGTAGGTGCCGGCGAGACCGGCGTTGCAAAATGGCGCTGGGGAAAGGGCAGTGTCGCCGGAGTCTGTCCTCCGGGTCGGTCGCAGCAGACTTTCTGCAAGAGCCGGGGGTCCTTCGAGGCAGGGAGGATCCGCCCTCTCGCCGATCGGTCGACAGTCCTCAGTCAGGACTCCCAGGACACGAAGCGACCAGGGCGTGAAGGGGCCCGCAGACCAGCTCACCCGGCTAGGGGTCGGCCCCACGAGAGCCCTCAACAAGGCTGGTCAACAAGGCTCCGGTCGGGCTCTGCCTCAGAAGAGCTGCGGCCTGGTCCGATGAGCGGCTGCTACGGGACACAGGCTTCAGGAGGCTCAGATGATGTAGGGGGGTAGGGGTAGAGCGGTCCGTGTGACATGATCAGGCACGAATCAAGGCTGCCAAGGCACTCCGCGTTCTCAGAAAATCAGGCTCCAGGAGGCTCGGAGGTCGGAGACCCGAATGTGCTCGTCCCACAGACCCCTAGACCGAAGTCTCAAGGCTACGTTTCAGTGCTCCAGTGTGGCGATCGTTTGCACATAAAACAGGCTCCAGAAGGCTCGGATCTCACAGACCGGAGTGTGCTCGTCCCACAGACCCCGAGACCGATGTCTCATGGATCCGTTCTGTCGATCGTTGGTACAGCCACAGATGGGGACTGTTTCGTCACCACAACCAGGACATGATGCCAGGCCCGGGATGGTCTAGCAAGCTCGGGCTCCGTGTCCACCTTAGCCAGTAGCCCGGGGTCCAAGGTAGTCTCGGGGAATAGTCGTAGTGTTGAGAGTTTTCAGGCAGGATATCTGCTAATAACTCTATTTTGCAATGCTTGTCTGGGATATTAATGTTGCCACCGTTATCCTTTTTTAATGGTGGTGGGTAGCAGGGTGGATGGGGGGCATAACCAGGGATTTTCACCAGAAAAGTGATCCCAAGCCCCGGAGCTTCTTCCGATTGCTCCTCCTAGGCGGCCATCTTTGCAGTCGTCCCCTTTGTAACTAAGGCTTGAATGCTCTGTATCCTTGCTGGACTGGGATATGCTAGAGCTGTAGACGTGTTTATTGTAGCCCCTAAATATTGATGTACATGAGAGGGCTGTAGGTGCGACTTGGTGTAGTCGATTGTGAACCCTAAGTCGTGCAATGTTTGAATTGTCTGAGATGTGTGTTGGACACACTGATTGAATGACTTGGCTTTTATGAGCCAATCGTCTAGATATGGGAAGACATGTATATGTGGTCTTCTGAGATGTGCTGCTACTACTGCTAGGCACTTTGTGAACACTCTTGGTGCAGTTGTTTCCCCGAATGGAAGGACTTTGAATTGATAATGCTGTCCTTCCAGTGCAAACCTCAGATACTTCCTGTGAGAAGGATGTATAGGAATGTGGAAGTAGGCGTCCTTTAGATCTAGTGTTGTAAGGAAGTCGCCTTGTTGCAGCAATAGGAGCACTTGTTGTAAAGTGATCATATGAAAATGATCTGAGTGTATATAGTGATTGAGGGGCCTGAGGTCGAGAATTGATCTTAGTGTCCCGTCCTTTTTGGGTATTAGAAAATACAGCGAGTAAACCCTTGTTCCTTGATGTTGTAAAGGAACTATTTCTATTGCGTCCTTTTAAAGAAGTGATAGGACTTCTTGTTTGAGCAGTGTAAGATGTTCTGCAGACACTGGATGCTGCCTGGGTGGTATGTGTGCAGTAGGTAGGAACTGTGTTAGTCTGCCCCCCACAGGAGTGGAGTGCTGTTGGGGGAACAGAGGGAAGTCACTGTTTTGTGGTGAAAGAGGTTCGATTATTGTTGTTACCTCGACCTCTTCCTTTATTGTTGCTGCCTCTATAGCCTCCTCTAAAATATCCTTTACTGTAGGATGTCTGTGTATTGGATTTGAAGGAAGCTGTATTGTCTGCTCCAGTCTGTTTGGAGCCTCCTCTATAAAAGGAGCGAAGAAAGGAGCCTCTAGCTTTTGTGGATTGCAAAGCTCACATAGATTTGGCTGTATCGGTGTCTTTCTTCATTTTCTCAAGTGCTGTGTCTACCTCTGGTCCAAACAATTGATGTTGGTTGAATAGCTCATTTAAGATGGTAGTTTGCACTTCCTGCTTAAATCCTGAAATGCGTAGCCACGCATGCCTTCTAAGTAGGACACTAGTGTTTACAGCACTATATGCAGTGTCTGCTACATCAAGTGCGCACTTGATTGAGGCATTTGAAATTAACTTGCCTTCTTGTATAAGAACTTTTGCCTGCGCCTTATATTGGTCAGGTAGATGTTGTAGTAGTGTCTCTAACTGATCATAGTGAGCCCGGTCATATCTTGCACGGAGGGCTTGTGTGTTGGCTATATGCCATGTATTGCTAGCTTGTGCAGCTATCCTTTTGCCTGAAGCATCTATCACCTTAGATTCTTTATCAGGGGGTGGTGCTTCACCTGCTCTTTTTCCAGCATTTGACACAACTAGGGAATCTAAGGTCAGCTGTCCTTTAATGTAGGCAGGATCCACAGGAGCACGCCTGTACTTTTTCTCAATTCTAGGGTTTAGAATCCTAGCACGTACAGGATCTTTAAATACTTCTGGAGCATGTTTGATGACCCCTTTAATCATAGGCAGAATTTGAACAGACCTTTGTCATTGTTCAAATGTATCTAATAAGAAGTCTTCTTCTGCCTCATCTGAATGCAAGGTGACCCCATGATAGATGGTAGCCCTATTCAGTAAGTGCCCGAAACTAATATTGTCTTCTGGGGGTGAAGGTTTTGATGGATATGAATGTGGGCCAGGAATATCTGGCGCATCTTGTGGGTTTGGGTACTCCCAATCTGGATCATCAATAGGGTAGGGAAAAGGCTCATCTGGGTCTACCCCTCCCCCATGCTATACTCATCATCATTTGGAGGCGTATGTGGTGAAGAATGAGGAGGAGAGTTTACTGGAGAATTTTGAGGTGAAATGTTAAGAGGAACAGGAGATGAATGAGAAGGAGGTATAGGAGAAGAAGGGTGCATAGGAGATGTGGCAGAGTCCTTCTTCTTGACAGGCACTGCAGGTGTAGGTGCAGTGTCTGACTTCCTCTTCCTGTGTGGTGTAGTGGATACATGACCGGTCTTTGGGTCAATGTGGGTCTTCTTTTGTAGAGGATCAGGTTGGAAAAGGTCTTCTCCTTGCGGAACCTTTGCCGGCGCGATTGTTTCGGTTTCGGGCGTGGTTGCTGCTTGTCTTTAGCCTTAGGAGTTGTTACTGTGTCATTTGGCTTAGATTTCGTCACCAAAAGGTATTGTTTTCGGAGTCGTAGGCTTATTCGCGGGCTGGAGCGCATCGGAATCAGGCCTTGTAGGTTTTGGTACCGAAGATATTGGCTTCGGAGTAGAAGCTGGTTTCGTCGGCCTCGAGGCGTCAGACGTTGGCATCAGTTTTGCCTTTAGAAGGCGACGGTTTCGGAGCCGAGACTTCTTTTGGTTTCGGTGCCGAGGGAGCTGGTGGGATCGGCACATGCGGCTTGCTCGGTAAGGAGCTACCAGAAGGCTTGACAGGGCTCAAAAAATGTACTCGCCCGCTCGCAAATGCGAGTCAATTTCTTTCAGGGCGAGAGTTTTCAGGCCTACTTGACCGGCGTGGCGAGTGAGCTTTGTCGCTGTGCTAAAGCGCAGTGCCGGTAGAAGGCTCTAGAGGGCAGCTGGGTGAAACGTTCAGGAGCTGCTGTGACAACCTGTGGAAAAAAGCAAAGGTGTTGATTGGCTGATTGCAACTAGGCCTCAGCAGACGATCCCGCGTTGCAATCAGCCAATCAGATGGTAGCTAATCTCCGCAGAGTAAAGTTTACACGCTTCTCATTGGCTGATTACAATGAGCCGCAGCAGGATATACTGCCTGAGAAGCGTGTAAACTGCCTTTGCCAACCCCTGTATCCAATTCACTTGACCGGAGGCAGGCCATGAACGACACTGGTGCCCTAGCGAAGCAGCAGTTTTCCTCCTGCACCTTGGGTGTTCAACCATGATCCTGGGAGCCCTGCGAGTGGAGCTCTGCCTGGGAGGACGGCTCGATCTCTCTGCGGGGGACCCTACGGTAGGTGCGCTTGGATGGGAACACCAGGGGCCCTTCCTCTGATTGTTGAGGAGAGTGGCTCTGAAGGGGATTGACACAAAGCGGGGGCTATTGTCATGCTTGTTATTGTTTCAGACTTCAAGTCTTCTATCCTGGAAAAGCACAAATGTACCGGCAACGTAAATAAACCTAGTTGACTAGAAATGAGGCATTAAACAATTATAATTAACGTGTGCGATCACATTAGCACTGCGAACTGCCTGTGATCAGAGGGTTGATAGTGCTCAGAGAACCACAGCTAGATGAGGCACATGAGAAAGGTTTGAGATTTCAAAACTGCAAAGCATTCATGACATCTAATAGAGGGCGGCACAGGCGGCCAGAGGGCACTCACTGCTCGTGCCTCGTCCAATGTTAGCTCGCGAGGTCCCAACGGTGCCCATCAAGGCGCCAGATGTCAGCGCAGGAAATGTTGTGTTTTCTCACAGCTTAGAAGTTGGATTACCCAGCTCTACAAGGGGGGTGCAGAGGGTAAACAGCGCCCCAGGTTTCCCTTTGTTATTTTATTTACAAAAATATTTAGCTGCATAATACGATCTATAGTAAGGAAGGAGTGAATGGGTGGGTTGGCAAAGATAAAAGTGGTATACATATAAGGAGGCTGGAGAAAAGTGGACATGAAGGAAAATATATGTCCACTCCAAATTGTACAACCAATCACGTTAAACGCATATCTTTTTATTTCCCTGGTGATTTGCAATTAACTGTATATGAAGCACGCACGGCCGTTCACAAGGAGGACCTGGCTGGCGCCGACTTCTTTAAGTTGAAAGGCCAGGCTGTGGAGCCTACCAGGAAGTGAAACAGATGTATGGACAGGTTATAATCATAATCTATGGTGTGAAATCGCACTGAAAGGCTTCACCGTCGCTTGACAGACAGGTCCCTACGTCAGCAACATGGAAAGGAGAGTGATGGAAAATGACTAGAGTAGGTCACAAGCAAGCAGGGCAGTATTGTTTATGTGGCCCTACTTGTGCTTACACAGCATGCCTGGTCTGATAGCTGGGACATAAAATACAATTGCAAGACCCCGTAAAAATGTTCCAGTCATACAGTTACTTCTGTCCCAAGCCATCTGTCCTTTCCTAGGCTGTGCTCTAGTATGTTTAAGGTACAGCAACGTACAGAGTACTGGGAAGAGTGTTTATCCGGGGCCGTACTCTAATATGTTTAAGGTACAGCGGTGTACCCAGTACTACTAAGAGTTTTTTTTTCAGATTTATATAGCGCCTACTCGACCTGAAGGTATTGCAGTGCTTTACATGAGCACCAGTTACGTTACACAAGGACACCAGAGCCGTACTCTAGTATGTTTAAGGTACAGCGGTGAACCTGAGTTCTGCTAAGAGTATTCATCCAGGGCCAAGCTCTAGTATGTGTAATGTACAGGAGTGTACCAGAGTACTGCGAAGAGTGTTTATCTGAGGCAGCGCTCTAGTATGTTTAAGGTTCAGTTGTGTACCCGAGTACTGCTGAGAGTGTTTATCGAAGGCCGTGCTCGTAACTTTCAAAACATTGCAGTGAGAATAGTAATGGGGCTAAAAAAATTGATCATGTCTTACTGGTCATAGATCAATTGCGCTGCAAATGTTTTGAATAAAATTTGTATTTATCCAATTTGAGGGTCGAGCAGAAAATTCTAGTCACTAGACCTGCAGGTCAAGTACGATTTTTAAGATTTGTTGAGCCCTGCTTGAGTATTTTCTTCGGAGCCGGGCTCGATGGCGGGGCTTTCGAAGTGTTGTTTTGGTCGCGACTAGGCCCTGGAGGCGGAGTGTTGACCTTTGCCTTCGATTTGGGTGCTGGGTATGGGGCAGGGACAGTAGTCCTCACGCGCTGACCTGATGGTATGGAGTCATTGGAGTCGTCTGCCCCGGATACGATTTGGAGATCGTCTGAATCTTCTTCGGGGGCGAGCGGAACTTCTTCGTTGGAGATATCCACCGGTTCCGGAGCCGATCTCTGCATGTCGTGTCGACGGGCCCTCCGATCTCGAATGGTCTTTTTGGATCGAAAGGATGCACAGGCTGTACAGCTGGATTAGTCGTGTTCTGGCGATAAGCACAGTTTACAGACCTTGTGAGGGCCACTGTGTGGAAACTTTGCTCCACACCCGGGGCATCTTTTGAATGGCGTCCTTTCCATGAGGTGTAGGCCTCACGGTGTGGATAGGCCCAATGGCCCGCGCCGACGACCGTAATCAAGCTTATGGAGCCGAGTTGACGTTTATCGATATCGAAAGTAGTTTGGTGAAGTTTGAATACGTTTTTACGCGTCAAAGTACTTGAAAAGTAGATTTCAAACCGGAGCGGAAAACTTTCATCCGAACCCAGTGGCGGGAAAAAAACAATCTAAGGATGGAGCCGCTGCTCATGCGCACTATCGTCCAAGGGAGGAATCACCTATCTCGTGACTACAAAAGACTTCTTACAAGATGACAACAAAATGCAATCATCCGAGCCCAACACCAGGTGGCGATCTAATGCAAAGTGTAGAATCTGCAGCTCATATGCCTCGAACCTATATTTTTATATACAAAACAATTGGCCTAGAGTTCAGTTCTTGAGTGTGTGAGACCATTTGCTGAATGAGTGTGTACAACAAATGCTTTAGACTGTCCTCTGATACTGCCTTACTGCTCGACCAAGCTACCATTTTAGAGAGTAAGGTTATATCTAACTTTAGCCTCTGCCAAACCTCTGTGGACTCTGTGCACTCTGTACCTTACTTTGGTCCAGTATATACAGAGCACTTTCTTACATTGTTGGCAGCGGTGGGATAGCCACGCAGGCAGGACACTGGGAGTTGGTTAGGTTACAGGGGGCATCTCGAAGATACCCTCTGTAGAGCATTTTACATTGAATCCCACACTGGCATCAGTGTGGGTTTAATGTGCAGAGAAGTTTGATACCAAACTTCTCTGTCTTCAGTGTAGCCATTATGGTGCTGTGGAGTTCGTAATGACAACCTCCCAGCACCATATACTCTTAATGGCATCACTGCACTTAGTGTCCAGGAATGGTCCTGGGTACTGTAGGGACACAGGGCTTATGCACCTGTGCCCACACCACTGGCATAATGCACCCAGCTAGAGGGTGACTGAGGTATGCCAGAGCAGTGTGGGCATTGGCACACAGGGATGTGTGTCATGTCGACTCTTTGTTTAGTTCTGTACCAAGACACTCAGCCTGCAAAGGCAGTGTGTGTGTGTGTCAGGGTCAAGGGCCCCTAAGGGCGGCACCATACGTGCTGCAGCCTTTAGGGGGTCTTGCCCTGGTCACAGTGCTACGGGTACCTGTGGTAGCATTTACCACGGGTTGTCCTATGGCCAAAGATGCCAATTTGGTTTTGGGGAAAGAGCACAGGCCCTGGGGGCCTGATTCGCAGGGACCCAGGGCACATCAAGTCAAAGTGCATCAGAAGAACAAGTTACTTACCTTCGGTAACACTTTTTCTGGTAGATACAATATCTGCCTGTGGATTCCTCACCTTGTGAATATCCCCTTGCGTCAGCAACATTCGGAAATTCTTTTCGTAGCCTCGCGCCGACGTGGATTCGGACGTCATAGAGACACGACATCGCTCGCGACTCCGCTGACGTCACCGACGCCTATAATAGGCCCACGCCGGCGTGATGACATCAGTTCCGCCCTTTTTTCCGTGCCTTCGAGGCACACGGACGGACCAATGACAGTAGACATATACACAGTATACACAGTACAATATCAAGGTAACACACACAGTGTGAAGCAAATGCAATAAAACATCTGAAATAAACAACTCCTTGACAATAAAATAAATACATTACAGAAACTCTGGAGTAGAAGAGTGGACAACGGGGAGGCGGGTGGGTCAGTGAGGAATCCACAGGCAGATATTGTATCTACCAGAAAAAGCGTTACCGAAGGTAAGTAACTTGTTCTTCTGATAGATACATCTGCCGTGTGGATTCCTCACCTTGTGAATAGAGTCCCACAGCAGTCCCGACTCCCAGAGGAGGGTGTCCACTCTTCTAAACCAGGAAATCCTGGAGGACAGAGCGCGCAAAGTGGCCGTCCCTCCTCACCTCGGAATCCAAGCAGTAATGCTTCGCGAAAGTGTGGAGGGAAGACCAAGTTGCCGCCCTACAAATATCCTCTACAGGAACACCTCTAGCCAAAGCTGAGGTTGAAGACTTAGCCCTTGTAGAATGAGCCCTTATACCCTCTGGAGGTTCCTTACCCGCCAAAGAGTAGCAGACCTTTATACAGAGAACGATCCATCTTGATAACGTTATTTTATGGACCGCTCTTCCTCTTTTGCAGCCAGCAAACCCAATGAAGAGCTGGTCATCCACACGACAGTCTTTAATTCTGTCCAAGTAAAAAGACACCGCCCTCTTGGGGTCCAGACGGTGTAACCTCTCCTCCTCCTTGGAAGGGTGTGGGGGAGGATAAAAGGTAGGGAGGGTAATGGATTGACCAAGGTGGAAAGGACTAACCACCTTTGGAAGAAAAGCAGGCCTGGTCCTAAGAACCATTCGATCAGCATGAATGGTCAAGAATGGGGACTTGGAACTAAGAGCTTGAAGCTCACTTACCCTCCTTGCAGAGGTTATTGCAACGAGGAAGACTGTCTTAAGAGTCAAAAGCCTCATAGGACATTTGTGAAGAGGCTCAAAAGGAGCACCCATCAAAAAGGTCAAAACAAGATTTAAGTCCCACTGAGGCACAATAAAAGGAACAGGAGGGAACTTATTTGTGAGACCCTTTAAAAACCTTAAAACTACAGGAGATTTGAAAAGAGATGGCTGATCAGGCAAACAGAGAAAAGCCGACAGCGCAGAGAGATAGCCCTTAACCGTGGCAACAGCAAGCCCTTGCTGCGCCAGAGAAAGGGCAAACTGGAGAACATCAGACAAATGGGCTCTCAAAGGGTCTATAGATTTTCCTCCACACCAAGCGACACATTTCGACCATCTATAAGAATAGATGGACTTAGTGGAGTCACGCCTGGCTGACAAGATGACATCCACCACGTCAGGCGGGAGAGAAAAGGAATTCAGGTTGCCCCGTTCAATCTCCAGGCATGAAGGTGTAATGTCTGGAGGTGGGGGTGTAGAACCTGCCCCTCCATCTGAGAGAGGAGATCTGCCCTGAGAGGGAGATGGAGCAGCGGGTGAGAGGAGAGGTGGAGAAGATCTGTATACCACACCCTTCTTGGCCAGTCCGGGCGACCAATATGATTTGGACCCGTTCTTGGCGAATCTTCCTCAGAACCCGAGGAATCAAAGGTATGGGAGGAAACGCGTAAAGGAGTTGATTTCTCCAACTCAACTGAAACGCGTCCCCCAAGGCTCCTTGC
This sequence comes from Lissotriton helveticus, assembly GCF_964261635.1. Lineage (NCBI taxonomy): Eukaryota > Metazoa > Chordata > Amphibia > Caudata > Salamandridae > Lissotriton > Lissotriton helveticus. Next base: position 129,816,096 of record NC_136070.1, on the reverse strand, counting down.
ATCGGATACTGGAGACTGCAGAATGACAGGCAGTGAGCACTCTCGCGAGTGGCGAACAGGTCCACCCGAGGAGTCCCCCACGTCCGAAAGACGTGACGAACCACCTCCGGGTGAAGCCTCCACTCGTGGTCGGCCGAAAACTGCCGACTGAGATTGTCTGCACGCACGTTCAGAACTCCGGCCAGATGATTTGCCATCAGACAAATCTGATGGTCCTGAACCCAGGACCAGAGACGCAGAGCCTCTCTGCAGAGACACTGCGACCCCACTCCTCCCTGTTTGTTGATGTACCACATCGCGGTCGTGTTGTCCGTCAGGACCTGGACCGAACGACCGCGAAAGGAAGGGAGGAAAGCCTTGAGCGCCAAACGTATCGCCGCAATTCTAGAAGGTTGATGTGAAGTAACCTTTCCTCTGGAGACCAAAGACCCTTGACCGCCAGATCCCCCAGATGAGCACCCCACCCTAGAGTGGATGCACCCGTTATCACTGTGGCCACCGGAGGAGGCAACTGAAAAGGCTTCCCCTGAGACAGGTTGCCTTCCACGCCCCACCAAGACAGATCCGCCACAGCTTCTCTGGAGATCCTCACTGACTCCCTGAGATCCCAGTTGTGTTGATACCACTGCCTGCAGAGGCACCACTGGAGCGCCCTCACGGGCCAGCGTGCATGGTTGACCAACAGAATGCATGAAGCCATCAGACTGAGCAGGCGAAGGACCTTCAGGACTGGAACGACCGCTCCATTGTAAAATAAAGGAATCATTTCCTGCATGTCGCGAATCCTTTGAGGAGGAGGGAATGCGCGACACACAGTTGTGTCCAGTACAGCACCTATGAACAGGTTGCACTGGGAGGGCACCAGGTGAGACTTGGGTACATTTATCGAAAAACCCAATCTGTACAACAACTGGGTTGTCTCTCGCAGATGATGGAGCACTCTCTCCGACGACTCTGCTTTGATCAGCCAGTCGTCCAAATAAGGGAATACTGGAATCCCTGACCTTCTGAGATACGCCGCCACCACTGCCATCACCTTGGTGAAGACTCGAGGTGCAGTAGTAAGCCCAAAAGGAAGGACCGCAAACTGATAGTGCTGCGACCCCACCGTAAAACGGAGATACTTCCTGTGCGACTTCAGGATTGGGATGTGAAAGTACGCATCCTGCAAGTCGAGTGGCACCATCCAGTCTTCTTCTAGCAGCGCTTGAAGAACCTGAGCAAGGGTGAGCATCTTGAATTTCTCCTGTTTCAGATAGAGATTCAAGATCCTGAGATCCAGGATTGGACAAAGTCTGCCATCCTTCTTGGGTATCAGGAAATACCGGGAGTAGCATCCCTGACCCCTTTCCTGCTCTGGAACCACCTCTATTGCACCCTTTCTTAAAAGAGTCTGCACTTCCTCCTGCAGAAGTAACAGATGTTCCTCGGTGCAAAAACCTTGGCAAGGCAGGTGATTGGGAGGGAATTCCCAAAAGGGAAGGGCATACCCATTCTCTACAAGATTGAGAACCCAAAGATCTGATGTAACAGATTCCCAATCTTGTAGAAAATGGGTAAGCCGACCCCCCACCGGACCCACATGATCCTGAATGGTGGATCTAGGACTGCTTTTCTGAGGCAGGGGGGTTGGAGGAAGTGGAGGAGGAAGAGGCCTGACGTCCACGAGGACGTGCTCTTTGCTTTCCCCTGTATGACCTGTACATGGAATTTTGCTGCTGCTGCTGTTGTTGCTGCTGCTGCTGACCTTGTCGGTAATTCCGAAAGGAAGAGCGACCAAAACCCCTGAATCTCCTGTTGGTCGAAGAGCTCCTTATTTGAAGACCTAAAGATTTAGCAGTTGCTCTACTGTTTTTAAATCTCTCAAGGGCTGCATCAGCCTTCTTCCCAAAGAGGCCAGACCCATCAAAAGGAAGATCCAATAAAGTCGCTTGTACATCCGCTGAAAAGTCTGAGGATTTCAGCCAAGCTGATCTTCTAGTGGCGACAGCAGTGCCCATGATACGCGCCACAGAGTCTGCAGTGTCAAGACCACTTTGTATAACTTGGCGAGCCGCTGCTTGTGCATCTGAGATCACCTCCTCAAAATCCTTCCTGTTGGCATCAGGAACCTTAGGAGTTAGAACACGCAAAGAATCCATAAGGGCATGCACGTATCTCCCCATCAAACAAGTGGCATTAGTCGACTTCAATGCCATGCTTGCAGAGGAGAAGGTCTTTTTAGCAACCTGATCTTGTTTCTTTGCTTCCTTTTCACAAGGAACCTGGGGAAAGGCACTTACATTCTTCTTAGAGCAAGCTGCTTGAATGACTAGGCTCTCTGGTGAAGGATGAGAAGTCAAAAAAGCAGGGTCTTCAGGTGCAACCCTGTACCTTCTTGCCACGCTCTTGGAAACTGCAGGAGCTGACAGTGGTTTCTTCCACACTTCCAAAATGGGCTCTGTCAAGGCGTCATTAAATGGAAGCAATGGTTCTACTACAGAACTAGGAGAATGTAAAACCTCAGTCAGAAGATAGGATTTAAATTCCACTGTAGGTAAAGTTAACTGAAGAAGATCTGCCGCCTTCCTCATAACCATATGGTAAGGTTGGACATCTTTAGAAGGTGTATCAGAGCCTGAAGGCAATTCCCATTCCGGGGAGAAATCCAGGCTACTAGCATCAGCCAGTTCATCAAAACTATCTTCATCCAATTCACCTTCTTCCATATCAGGATGAGATTCTATATACCTTTGCTCTTCCAAAAGGCGTTGGGCCTCCCTTCTTGACCTCTCCTTCACACGCCTCGCAGCCGGATCCACCAACGGCTCCGACGGAGTCGGGATCGACGTCGGTATCGAATCCAAAGGTTTAGCCGGATGCTCTCGAGGTCGCTCTGGAGCGGGTGACGTCGGAACCGCCGTCGACGGCCTTGGTGGAGCCGGAAATTGCTAAGGCGGCGTCGGGGCTGGCATATAAGGCATAAATGGAGCAGGAGGATAGGAGTGAGGGACTCCTAGATTGAAAGCCAGTGGACCCATGGGACCCAAAGGTGCGCCAGAGGGGTACCATGCCCTTGAAAAGACACCATACATAGCATTAAGAAACGCTGATGGATCTTGGCCTGGGGTTGGAAATGGTGGTTGGAAACCCTCAGGCCGGTCTTGTGGAGGAATCGGATTCGGCTCTTCGGCAGGCGCGGAATCCACATCCACTTGAACCTCTTCCTCATCTCGGGTAGCGGACGGCGCCGGAGACGGATTCGAAGCCGGCGTCGGTGATTGAACACGCGACTCCGAAGGTGAGGCCTCACCTTCCGGTTCAGAGACATCCAGAGTAACCACCTTAGAACGTACCTTCTTAGGTGACCTCTATCTCGAGTCCGACTCCTTACCGGAACGACGTCGGGATTCATGTCTCCTCTTCTTATGTTTCTTCTTCGACTTCGAAGTATGATCCGAAGTGGACCTCGAAGATGACTCCTCTCGAGATCTAGACCTCGACTTCGACCTCGATCTTGCCTTTCGAGAACGAGACCTCGATGATTTTCCTTTACCAGCTTTCAATTTTGCCACCAGGAGTTTGGCCTCTCTTTCCCTCAGTGCTTTCGGGTTCATCTTTCGACAAGAGGAACAACTATCGACGTCGTGGTCGGAGCTTAAGCACCAGATGCAGTCATCGTGCGGGTCAGTAATAGACATCATTTTCCCACATTTCCTGCAGGGCTTGAAGCCGGTCTTCTTCGTCGACATCGTCGAAGAGACAGGATACAAAGAAGCAGAAAATAGAAACAAAAAGGTAACAAAGTACCAGTTGGCTACTGAGATTCCCGATAACCGTTAGCGTCGACGACGCGGAAAAAAGGGAACTGATGTCATCACGCCGGGGTGGGCCTATTATAGGCGTTGGTGACGTCAGCGGAGTCGCGAGCGATGTCGTGTCTCTATGACGTCCGAATCCACGTCGGCGCGAGGCTACGAAAAGAATTTCCGAATGTTGCTGACGCAAGGGGATATTCACAAGGTGAGGAATCCACACGGCAGATGTATCTATCAGAAATCTACCACAAAGGGGGGGGGGTGTTTACTGCAACAGAAACCCACTTCTTCACAGGACACAACCAGGGAGTCCAATGGTAATAGCCCCTTACATATACTGGGTCAGATGGTGCTAGCTTGTATTTCTTATCTACTCTAGGGGTAAGAATACGAGCCATGACGGTCATTGAAGATGTCATCTACATGCCTGATCATCCCTTTGAGCATAGGTAGTGTGTGTGATGACTTTTGTGTGCTGCTAAGGGTTTCAAAGATGAACTCCTCTTCTAATGATTCTTTGTGCAGCTTCACCCCATGGTAGTTGGCAGCTCTACCTAGTAATTCAATGTAGCCTACACTGTCGTCCCCTGGAGAGGGCTTGGTAGGGTACAAGTTGGGATCATTGCCTGTTGGGAAATTAGTGTTGTAGTTGTCCCATGGGTCTGTATGTACTTGCTGATAATCTTCATCCCCATCCCCAGGGTCATCCCATCATCCTGGTTGTCAGTTGTATGTGGTGGTGAATGCTCAGGTGAAATTGGTTAAAAATGAGGGGAAGGTGGTGATGGGAGAGGAGGAGGGGAAGGGTTAGTTCCAACATTTCCCTTCTTCAAAGGAATGTGATATTCCTCTTCTGTATCAGTCTATCTTTTTAAAGTCACTTTAGTGGTGATGTGTCTAGTCTTTGGATGAATGCACAACACCTTCTGTTTCGGGTCCAGTTTGACGATCGGAGCATCGAAAATGTGCTTTTCAGGTGATTTCGGTGCCAAATGTTTTGGTGCCGGAGTCTTAGACTTTGGTGTCTTCGGATCAGAAGTGTGTTTCGGTGCCAAATGGTGTGGGTCGGAGCCTGACTTATGTTTCCACCCCGAAGGTTTCGGCTCTGAGCTCAATTTGGAGTGAGGCTTTTCAAAGCCAAAAGGCTTTTTTGTAGGCTTCGGTACCACAGCCAGAAGGCGGGGCATCAGAAGCGTGGTCTCGGTGCCGACCGGTGCCCGAACGCTCAGGTTGGACCGGAGCCTTCTTTTTGTGTTGAGGTGGATCATGGGATGAGGGAGTGTTAGACCTGGTACCATTGGTGCGAGTCTCCCTTCCATTTTTCGCTGTTGTCTCCTCCGTTTTTGATATGTTTTTGCTGGTTTATATGCTTTGGGCACTGTGCCACTGCTATTCAGTGCCACAGTGGAAGTGCTCCCTATTGTAAACTGTTGTAATGGATGAGTGACTCCATGATGGGCTTATTTGATTTACTGGTCAGACACTAGTACAACAGTGCACCATGTGTGCCCAGGGCCTGTAGATCAAATGCTGCTAGTGGGCTTGCAGCACTGATTGTGCCACCCACAGAAGCAGCTTGTAACGTGTGTCTCAGGCCTGCCATTGCAGACCTTGTGTGCAGCCTAGTACTGCCACGTCGACTTGGTAAGTGCACCCACTTACCAGTCCCTAAACCTCCCCTTTTCTACATGTTAGCCACCCCTAAGGTAGGCCGAAGGGTAGGGTGCATTGTAAGTAAAAGGTAGGACATGCCCTGGTGTGTGTGTGGCATGTCCTGATGGTGAATTACAGCCTATTTCGTTTTTCACTATTACAAGGTTACCTGTCCCCATAGGCCAGAATGGGCTGTTTGAGTGTAACTGCCCAGGGAACATGGTTAAAAAAAAAAAAAATAGTATGCCTGAATGTTAAAATACATCTTTTAGTGAAGGTGGTTTTTACATTCTGTGTTTGAAAAGGATTTACTAGTATAAATATTGAGGCCTAGTCCCCAAGACTTTAGATCACTTCTGGGAATCAAGACGAACCTTTGCCAAGGAGAGAAACCAAAAGAAGCTGAATGATTTGACTGCTACTGTTCCAGTGTGCTATTTTCTGGCGTTGGCCTGCAGTGGTTGCTTATTTGCCAAGGAAAGGAAGAGGAACTTTTATTAAACTTTCATCATCTTGAAGAAGACTCCAAGGGCTTGAATTGTGCTTGCCTCCTGCTGAAGTCTCAGGGATACAAGACTTCACCACCAGCTCCCCCCTGAATTTCCTTGCTGGAAATTATGTCTGTAGAAGCCTGCGTATTGTTGGGAGCTGGAAGTGCGACACAACAAGAAATAGCGCGTCGCAGCTGTTGCAGTCGCAACACCGGAGAAGCGTGTCGCCTCCCCGAAGCAAGAAACCGAAACATCGTCCACCCTGCAAACCTTTTGTTTATCTTGCGTTATGCATCCAAAGGTACTTTGTGAGAAACGTGTCACATTTACCATCATCTTTGAACTAAGCTATTTTTACCATCTAAAAGTCATTCTTAGGTCTCGCCTAGCGACGCAGTGCGAAAGCGCCGTCGCTAGCGAGATCTATTGTTATCGACTTGCTTTAGAAGGGAGACAGGACACGTGCACACGCAGAAAGGACTGTAATTGTGAACGCCCCCGTGAACGTGTATCACGGAGTTAGCTCAACTTGCAGGACAGAAGATCTGCACGTGTACAGCTGGCGAGGCGTTAATGCGACCTGCTTTGTTGTTCAACAACACCCAGGAGAGGAAATAGGCGGGCGTCCCACTGGCACCATGTTAATAGATAAAAAGATTGAATCACCCCTGCGGCGTCCCGCCGGCAGGGCGTTTGATCAATCTCCCCCCCCCCCCCCCTTCGTGCAAACTCCGGTAACGGGTTGCAGCCGGTTACCTTAGGATGGGAAGGAGGCTCTGCGTTCAACGCGCTGATCTCCGGTGAAGCCGCTTTCGCTGATGGGACAAGCCTCGGCCTCAGGTTCAGCTCCTTTCCTCGATGGCGAGTTTCCTAGACGGCCGATGTGCACGCTCACGGCGTGTCTATCAGCTTGCCCCGGACAGCATTTGGAATGGCGCACAGCGTGTCTTTGAGCGGGCGCCCGGACAACCGAGGTGCACGCTCACGGCGTTATCCTTCGCTTGTTGGAACCGGGAGGGTGCAGGGCCTCTTCGATGCGGTCAGGTACTTGTTATAGGGGTGTGAACCTTCTGTGTTCGTTTAGTGCTTGGTTTCGGTCTGCTGTGTTCGTTCCTTCACACCCTACCTCCATTGTTAGGAAGCGTTGTACCACTGCTGTGGCCCTCCTGAAGCAGCACCAGCCACATAGTTCCATTCATCTCTGCTTCATAGTTGCATGTGGTAATACTCCATCCCCACATTTGTCTTCGGCTCTAATCTTGTAGCCCTCTTCGTGGTTCAGATAGACAAAGTGGGTGTTTCGAACCCAGCAGGTTTCCCTACTCTTGGTATAGCAGTTGCTGCTCCACATTCCTAATCCATGCTGGCTACCTATTCAGTGTGCGGCTCATTGTTCATTCTTCCTTCGACTGCCACTGCTTCACATTCTACCTCTGGGGCAAACACCCGGGTTACCCCAATGGCGGCCCACCACCTAATACAGGCTTCTATTGGTCTCGTGTCCTTTTGAATCCACTGCTGTATTGTCTTCGACGTGCAGTGTCATTGGGTTTTCCTTTTCTGCAACTAATATTGCTTCTTTGTTAGCAAAAATATATTCACGTTGATGACGCTTTGTCCCCACGGTGGGTGAATACACTACCGGGCATCAATGGTTTGTTTAAATGTCCGGATGCTTGTTGATGCAGCCAACTGTCCAGAAGCTCAGGAAAACGCATATTGCTCCATCGGCTGTTAGCTACACCCCCTCAGTGACCCCGTAATTCCAATTAACCTTCAAGGGAAGCTGGGGAGACTTGCTGATCCTAGGCGTATGTTATTTTTTGTTAATTTGTTTTGCAGTGTTACACAGTGCAAACCAGACCCAATGTGTGCCAAAGTACTTTACATTTGCACTGATTGTGTACAAATAAAATGTAGGTTTTGTTACATAGGATATTTTTGTGGGGTTTCACTAAGGGTAAGAACAATTACAAGTATCATGGAAGGAATTTAAAGAAGAGAAACCTGTGGGCCTGGGTGGTAAACATCTACCTGCATTGCCAAATGATTGTGGAAGAGTGAGGGCCTCTACACATATAGTAATGAAGGGGGATACTTTTCCAATCCCCTGGAGCCACAGTCAGATGTCAGTGTTGCATCAAATAAGTTATAAAAGTTCAAACAAGGTGATCATACTTCTCCTTCAGAAATGACTTTGTATAAGGTGCAAACTCAAAAAGTCCAGTAAACAATTCACACAAGACAAGCATTGGCAATGTAATAGGTCCCGCATTCGCGAGATTTTGAGCTATTGGCATTGTAAATGACAATGCCTTTTATTTATGGGTTTAAAAAAACAGCAATTATAAAAGGCATTTTCATTTACAATACCCATAGGTGAAAGTGAAATGCGACACCTAGTGCATTGCATATATGCATTTTAGATAGACATTGTTTAGAAAATACTTTTATGCAACACTTTAACAAAATCTTTTCATTCTTTTAAATAGTTACACAGGTAAACACACCAATAGTTATATTATCATATTTACAGTAAATACATTACTATTCACAAAGCAAAAAACTATCTTTTCCAAGGCGAGACCTACTGCATTGCAAATGCTTATTCTAATACTGTATTGTGGATTTTTGTCGTTTAGGTCTTGTGTTAAGTCTATATAAAGAATACTTATTTTTATAAAAACCGGTGTGGTGTCCATCTGTAGTGTTTTCACCGTGTTACTGTATGTGTTCACAACCTAATCTGTTTTAGGGTAAGTATTTGGTAGTGGGAGTTGAGGTTCTGGGGGTAGACTCGGGGGTCCCTCAGGGTCAGCAATGCACTCTTGTTACACCCTCAGCGGCACTAGGGAGGCTGGGTGCAGGGTGCTGTTTCGACGCTAGGTGCCCTGTTTGCAATGGGGAACCTCCAGTTTGCAAAGACACAGCATGCACGGAATGAAGGTCTTCTGGGTGCGACCACCACTTCGAGAGGTAAGTTGGGATCTTGGGGGTTGGTTAGGCACCGTCGGTTTAGCCACCCATGGACGTGGGGCGTCGAGTGCAAGGGTGCCTTTTAGGGTCAGATCTTCTTACCAGTTCCTTTAGGCTGCAGGTGCCGGCTAGAGGTTTGAGGCCGGTCAGGGGATCGCCGGATCTCAGGTCAGGATCACCGGTAAGACCTCCTCGTGGTGTTTGCCCACTCGAAAGTGGGCCATGGACGGCGGGTGCAGAGTGGCGCTGATTCGCAGTGTTCGACCGGAGCCAGAGGTTGGAAATTAACAAATCTGGTGTTCACAGGAGACACAGTCTTTGTGGTTGATGGCAGGCAGGTCCTCCGGGGTTTTTGAGGTTGCTGGCTGCAGGACACTGGGATTTCGCAGGTGCGAGGTGGAGACAGGCCGGAAGGGCTGGGCCAATCAGTGTGGATCTTCCTTGTTAGCTTCGGCACAGCTGTTCGGTCCTTTTCTTATAGTTTCTTCTGGTCTGAGGAAGCAAGGTTCAGGGGTAACCTAAATACTAGACTTAGGGGCGTTACAGGTAGGTTAAAGGTTGGGACCAATGGGTCCCTTCCCTGGGGTGGGTATACCCCCTATTATGCCACCCTCCAGTGAGAGGGGGGTCATAAGCCTTTCCCTGGTTGGTTGAGTCTCCCCATCTGCAAGATGGCGGGACAAAGTTGTGCTTCATCCTTGCCTCTCCCGCCTGAAGGGTGGAGTTGGTAGAGGTGGTCACACTCTCCCTCACTTGTTTTTCCCGACGGTTCTCCCACCCACAATGTGGGGTCACAACCAGTGGGGACCAGTTGCTGAAAGCAGCAAGTGGCCTGGGGAAGTTCACAAAGGCGGCAAGCCTTTGAAGTTTCCCCTTCATGGATCCTGCCAATCCTGGGGGAGGAGGCTTGGCACATCGGTCCAGGATGTGCATTGTTTCAGGCCCCAGAGAGCACCAGGCTCTCAACCCATGGGTCTAGTAACCTGTCTGGTGGTGGCAGCTGAAAGCAGCCACCCAGCCTGGACACTAGTGGTAGGTTAGCTTTCAGGGAGCACCTTAAGATGCCCTCTGTATGCATTTTTCATTAAATGCCACACTGGCATCAGTGTGGGTTTATTGTGCTGAGAAGTTTGATACCAAACATGTCAGTTTTCAGTGTAGCCATTATGGTGCTGTGGAGTTCGCAATGACAAACTCCCAGCACCATATACTCTTAATGGCAGCACTGCACTTACAATGTCTAAGAATGAACTTAGAAACTGTAGGGGAACATCACTCATGCACCTGTACCCTCACCACTGGTATAGTGCACCCAGCTAGAGGGGTGACTGCTATATGACAGGGCAGTGGGTTGTAGGCAAGGCACACAGGGATTGTGCCATGTCGACTCTTCACTTAGTTCTGCACCAAAACACGCAGCCTGCAAAGGCAGTGTGTGAGTGTGAAGGTACAGGACCTCTAAGGGTGACACAATAAGTACTGCAGCCCTTAGAGGCCTTCTCTGGTCACAGTGCTCTGGGTACCTCTGGTACCATTTACCGGGGGCTAACTTGTGGTCTGAGATGCCAATGGGTTTAGGCTTTAATGCAGTTTTAGGGGAAAAAACATAGGCCTTGGGTACCTGGTTAGCAGGTGCCCAAGTCACACTCAGTCAAAGCACGTCACAAATTCAGCAAAAAGTGAGGGCAACCATGCAGAAAGAGGCACTTTCCCACATAAACCATTTCATAGTGCCAGATATCGCTGGAAAAATGAGCCTTACAATGGGTAGTTCGCACTGAAAGTGAAATGTTATTAATTTACGGATCATATCACTGCATTACAATAAAAAAAAACTCGTACCAGGCCTTTGTCTTTTAAAGTTTCCGTCGCTCCAACAAACCCGTACTTGGCATTGATCGAAGCCCTGATGGCAGCCTGAACACCAGGATCCCTAGACTGCAGAGGAAAAAATAATCTTACTTATCTTGCACATCACTGGCCATGGGCATACTGAATATTTACAAGGAGTGACATTTTTACTTCTGTTTGCTTATTGCTCCAAGGCAAACCAAAATAAATCAACACTACACCAGCATCTACCCTCACCCCATGCCCCGTTTAGTCGTACATTTATAAAATGCTGATGCAAAACATACATTGGAGACCATGGTCGGTTTACACTGCCGTCGAGTAAAAGGATCCATTTGTTGGTGCTTCATGCTCTTACTCTCTTCCTGCAAAATAATAAGACAGTTCAGTAACCAATGAAAAAAAAGTACATTTGTTCTTGCAGCTTTCAAACAGTCTCTTTCAGCGCTCTTCTCTCCGTCTTATAATCCTGAACTAAAAGTTCAATCAAGGGCTTTCAGTTCAAGGTACCCAATTTTGTCTCTTCTATCCTACTACCCACAAACAAACAAGAGGGACAAGATTAATTAAAAGATGTCAATGCAACAAGCGTGCTTATTCTTAACATAACAGCAATACATATTTGCCCTTCCAATCTTTAATTACTTTGCAATAAACCAATTTGAAGGCATCACTATTCAAGATGTTCATTCAGATCTCTGGCAAGTGGTGAACTGCCCATGGAACTGTTGCCTGATCAAGAAACGGTATGCAGTCTTTTTCCCAATAGATGTAACCATGCAAGTAAATACTACAGAGGCCTTTTTTGGTACTTCACCACGTGGTACTTTACAACACAGCCATTTTTTTTAAATGTCACAATTCTATCATAAAAAGGCAATTTAATGGTTATGGAATGGGTAAGGGTACAGGGTGGCAACTGTTTTAAAGGGATTCCTAGTTTTTAGAGGAGGGTAAGTGTGCGGGATAGGCAGTGTTTTTTAGGCTTCAGTGATGATTAAAGGTACTAAGGATTTTTTAGGGTTCAGAGATGGGTCATTTGTAGTAATATTTTAAAGGTGGGTGACAGTACAGAGTAGTAAGGGTTTGTAGGGTTCAGAGTGGATAAGGCTATGGATAATAAGGGTTTTGAAAGAGCTCAGAGATGGGAAAGTGTATGAGGTAGAAAGGGGATTAAGGTGTTTTAGGGGCTAGGTAAGGTAACAGGTAGTAAAGGAAAATGTGTTTCAGTCGTTTTTCTTCAAAGAAAGTTCTAGCTACGAGATGTTGTATGACCCCTCCTCTGGACTTTAATTGCACAAGAGCACAGACTCCATGTTAGATTGCTTTCCGCAAAGCTGGTGAGAGGCTGAATGGAGTGTGAACAAAAGATGAGATACCTTATTGCAATGTATGGTGCAGGAAAGTGTATTATAGAAATCTGAATCATTAAATGCGCATCTCAGGAGGAGGGTGAGAGACCTATGCCCTAGACATGAACTTAATGGCTCCCCCCGATACAGATATATATTATTTGTGAAGAAATTTCTCTAATTTGTAGTAGTCTTGTCGACAGTGAAGTGGTAGACAGGTGTCCCATCGAGAGAGATATATGAGAGAGATCTATTTATGAGGTATCTCACTGATGGGGATGTCGTAGACTTCGGCTCCATCAACAGTGACTTTGTCAGTGATGTGTCATCAGCGGTGTTGCCTTCGGTCTTACAAATGCTTCAGTTTTTGCTTCTGTCTACATTTTCTTTGTCATTTCAGTTGTTGTGACTGAAGGCTTTCATGCTGATTTCTCCATTGAGGGTTACATAGATTTTTCCTTTGTCGACAGTTTTGATGAGGTGTAAACCCTCGTCAAAGATAAACGTTTTGCTGCAGGCGAGAGGAAGGGATATGGCCATGAGGCTTGTAGTGTAGTTCCTATATTCCCAATAGGCTCTGCGCATTGGAATAATATATCCTATAATTAGACGTAGGACTGAGGTCGACTAGGTCTCTATCGAATATACTAGACTTAATTGTGTGTGCCAGCTAGCTCAGAGGTCACTAGAAACTCTCGAATTCACAAGAAGGGATTAGTCTCAGACAACCGCATAAACATGACAACTTTGTTTACCCAAGATAAACAATATCTTCAGAGTTGTGGAAACAATAGATAGATATTTGCGTGACTTTCCGAGCTTCATTGTAAGCAGCGTATATACCGGCGAATATGAAACGTTTATGACGTGGATTACAAGGTCCCATTAAGAATTCTCGTAAATCAATGCCATCTTTAAACAAAGATAAGTGTTGTTTGATTTCTGTAAGTGTGGATTTTTGTAGCCATTCAAGGCAGTTTTCCTACACTGTAAGTTGTTATTATCCCTGGAGGTTATCTTTGGATATATCTTGGATCTGGCAGAGTTACTGTGAACCCTTGTGTCTTGTTCAGGAATCTATCTTGACAGTTATTCGTGTCTATGGGCCAGATTAACCATTTTTTCCATTCAGGATTTGTTCTGTTCTGTTGTAAAAAAGGCAGCAGATAGATATTGGATAGATATTTCACTCAGTCAATCGTGCATGCTTCGTTTCACTAGAGGTGCAGAGAAAGTAGAAAGACGGGCGTTTTCAATAAAAGGTTTTATTGAACAGTCTTCTTTCTCAAGCATAAGAAATGAATGAACTGCTACAATCGTAACAGTTTGTAAAATATAATGCATACAGTATAAAGAGTAGAATAAAATAATACTGTAAGAGCATTGTATGGTTCCTAAACTATAGAAAAATACATACATAAATATTTATACCTTGATGGTGCCAACTTTGACGTACAGTTGGACATAATAACGTCATCAAAGAGTCTCAGTTCTTTGAATACTCCATGAGTTCTTGGACAAATCCATACTCAAGCAAGGGGAAGTCCCTGACTGCTGAAGGCAGGTTTTTCCAAGAAATCGTTGTGGATTTTCGGAACTAGTGGAAGTAGCCCTGCCGTATTTGGACTGCATGAGCTATGCCTAAATATGGTTATGATTTCTATGCCTATATAAGGATATGGGGATTTATACCTATATAAGGGCATGAATCGGGAAACTTACAATAGGGTCCTAAAATAATACATAACAGGCTCAGGACACTGAGTTCTTGATCTTTTTAGAGATGATGGTTCTAGTTTTTTGGCTTAGAGATGATGGTTCTAGTTTTTTGGCTTTTTTAAAGGTATGAAGTACTTCAAGAAACCTACTTCAATGTTTACATTTTTTTTGTTTTGCTTTTTTTTATTAGATGGGTTTTCTTCACTTGTCTCTGAAACCGGTACAAGTGAAGAAAACCCATCTAATAAAACAAGCATTTGCAATGCAGTAGGTCTTGCATTAGGAAAGTTTGAGCTATTGGTATTGTAAATGACATATTTTATTTATGTTTTGGTTTTGAAAGTAGCGAAATTAATAGCTTTGTTATTTACAATGCCAATAGTTTTAACTTTCGCAAATGTGACACCTATAGCATTTGTAATGCAGTATGTGTTGTATTTACGTGACTTAGATGTATTTATATTACAAATAACAAAGGCTTTTAATTTTTTTAATTAGTACTTAAATAAAAGTTATTGTAATTTATAATGGCAATAGCTTTAACTTTTGTAAATAACTTTTGTGAAGATTATGTTCAGTGTATTTTATTGTCACGAAAATCCAAGAACAGAAGTGAAATATTAACATCTTTTTGTGACATTTGTAATAAAGCTTGAAACATTGAGAGAACGCATTTGAACCAGTTGTTGTTGAATGGTTGCACAGATTGATGCTGTGGTGGCGCTAAGTGATGTTCTGGTGGGGATGAGTGATGCTGTTGTGTTCAGTAATGCTGTAGTAGCGCATAGTGATGTTGTGGTGCCCCTGAGTGATGCTGTGGTGATGCGATAGATAGAGTGAGTTGCGATAGATAGAGTGAGGGCTATAGATAGATAGATAGTTGTGTGTTGTGTGTGTGGTTGTGTGTGTGTGTGGTTGTGTGTGTGTGTGGTTGTGTGTGTGTGTGTCGTGTGCGTGTCATGTGTGTGTGTGGTTGTGTGTGTGTGTGGAGTTGTGTGTGGTTGTGTGTGCTGTGTTCGGGTTGTGTGTGTTGTGTTTGGGGTTGTGTGTTGTTGTGTGGTTGAGTGTGGTTGTGTGTGTGTGTGTGTGTGTGTGTGTGGTTGTGTGTGTGTGGTTGTGTGTGGTTGTGTGTGTGTGGTTGTGTGTGTGTGGTTGTGTGTGTGCGTGTGGTGCGTGTGGTGCGTGTGGTGTGTGCGTGTGGGTGCGTGTGGTGTGTGCGCGTGTGGTTGTGTGTGTGGTGGGTGTGTGTGGGGTTTTATGTGTGTGGTTGTGTGTGTGGGGGTGTTGTGTGTGTGGGGTTGTGTGTGTGTTTGGTTGTGTGTGTGCGTTGGCTCAGCGAGACCTAAAAAAGTAGACACTACATGTAAATCGTTTTTTCCGTTTTTCAATCCGAGATAAAAAATCCAAACTCCAATTCGTGGGGTAATGTTTGCTGGGGGAAAACAGAGTACCCTTTCCTCCCTGAAAAAAATGACAAATGGTAGGATTCCATCGTTCGATACAGTTTCGAAGCACAGCACCAGAACAAGCAGCAATATCGAGAGGTGGTGGGGGCAGGGCGAAGGGTTAAGGGGTAGGGAGAGACGGTACAGGCTGGGCAGGCTGCGATGGGCTGGTGGGAGGAGAAATGCGAGTGAGTCACAGCCTGGCGGCCGTGAAAAGTGAAGTGAATAATTAGGGGAGGAGAAATGCCAGAGGCCGGCCGAGTGCACGCTGGGGGAGCCTTTGAAGTCATGCGAGGCTTAGACAACAAGGCAGGAGGCAGGCAGAAGGCTTGGGGATGTGCTCGTGCATGAGCAATACAAAATAGTAATACACCAAAAAGTAGCTGAACAAAACAAAATGCCCATGACAGAACACACAATGAGTACACTAACAACATAAAACATAACAATGGAGTGGAGTGAGATCTGTGCGTGGAATTCGGGGAAGCCCCCACTTGAGATTGTAACACAGCCCTGTGCGGTTTCCATGTTTGCAGTACATTTCCAGCAATGAAGGACTCTGTATAAACGCTGCGTGTTTGGCTGCTGCTGTTTAGCCACGCCCATGTCCCGCCAGCCTCTAAGGTGCCGACCGGGAGAGGATATGGCGCATGGGCCTGAGCTTCCGGCTTTGGAATTGGGAAGCTGCGTTTGGAAACTCCATTGAACGTCCTGTTATTCTGCGCAAGTCACTTGCTCTCCCCGTGCCTACAAAAATGAACGTGTCCTTGTGTGATGTAACTGTTGCTGTATAAACCAGAAGGAGAGGCGGGGAGGAGGTAGCAGGAAGACCGGAGGCCAGAGCGAGGCCTGGGTAGGCGCGTGACTCATGCATTAATTGGATGGCTGGGCTCGGTCTGCGTCCCCTGCAGCATGCACGAGGGAAGGAAGGCTGGCACTGGCAACCTGTTGGCTCATGTAAGCTCACAAAACACACGCATTACGAGCTCGTGGAAAGGGAAGTGACGCATTAATATAGCGAGTAACAATAGGGGGAAAGGAGAGTTAAAAGAGAGGCGAAGAGAATGTGGAAGAGGGGAAGTGAGTAAACCAGAAGGAGAGGCGGGGAGCAGGTAGCAGGAAGACCGGAGGCCAGAGCGAGGCCTGGGTAGGCGCGTGACTCATGCATTAATTGGATGGCTGGGCTCGGTCTGCGTCCGCTGCAGCGTGCACGAGGGAAGGAAGGCTGGCACTGGCAACCTGTCGGCTCATGTAAGCTCACAAAACACACGCATTACGAGCTCGTGAAAAGGGAAGTGACGCATTAATATAGTGAGTAACAATCGGGGAAAAGGAGAGAATAAACACAGAGCGTAAGTGAGCGAAAGGAGAGGAAGACGGGGTAAACACTGAAGTGTAAAGGCGAGGGGGGCATGAAAAGGAAGAGGATGACACGTGGCTCGGGTCTGATGCAATTATGCGAGGCAGCCTGGTTGGGGAGTGCAGGCGGGGGGGGGGGGGCAGCCTGTGGGAGGCTGATGCCTTTGATGTGAGACCAGGGGGGAGTAGAAATGCGAGTGAATAATTAGGGGAGGAGATTTGGCAGAGGCCGGCCGAGCACACGCTGGGGAAGCCTGTGGGAGGGAGGCTGATGCCTTTCATGTGGGGAAATGCGCGTGCTTGTGGTCACGTGATTCTTGTGAACTGTTAGAAATCCTGGGTGAGAAAGTGGGGCACACGGACAACTTGTATTATATTTAAATAATAGCACACAAGTAATGGAGTCAGTGTCATGAGTAATGTGTTTTGAGACCGAATAGCATGCATGAGAGGGAGTGGGGGTGGTGGAATGGAAGAACGTGCAGCTGAGTGCGAGAGGCTGTGCTCTGCGTGTTTGCGCGCACAAAAAGAAAAAGACATTTATCCAAAAGCATGCCAGAAGCATGAAACTTGTAGGATATATTTAGATGCAATGACGGAAACATCAATGACAACTTGTATTATATTAAAAGAATAGCATGCAAGTCGTGACTTATGATGTGACTGAAGATGCGCCTTTGTTTCGTCCCCCTTAAGGTCAGATTTGCATTTCACAGGGGATGTCTGCCAACAGATAAGAATCTTTATGGCTCAGCTTAAAGCACTCCAGTATCCTGGTGTGCTTTAAGCGGAGTGAAGCAATGGTGTCTACATGGGCTGGGGGGGAGTAGAAATGCGAGTCACGGCCTGCGGCCGTGAAAGGCGAGTTATGGCCTGCGGCCGTGAAATGGGAGTCACGGCCTGCGGCCGTGAAAAGTGAAGTGAATAATTAGGGGAAGAGAACTGGCAGAGGCTGGCCAAGTGCACGCTGGGGAAGCCTGTGGGAGGGAGGCTGATGCCTTTCATGTGGGGAAATGCGCGTGCTTGTGGTCACGTGATTCTCGTGAACTGTTGGAAATCCGCTTTTTGAGAGCCTTTTGAGAGCCTTGGTTTAGCGGTGGTTTAGCAGCATTAGACTCGCATATTCATTCCTGCGGAATGGAATAGGCGAGACCTAAAAAAGCAAAACAAAAAAATGTAAACATTGACCCACAAGTGGGCTCAATTTAAAGAAAAACTTCTTTGAAACCGGTACAAGTTTTTCTTTAAATTGAGCCCACTTGTGGGTCTTTTTAGATGAATCAGAATCTTGATCTGAGGCAGTTGCCCCTTTTGATGTTGCAGGCAAATTAACAGCTGGCCTGTCTCGTTTAAAAGTTTAGATGAGAGTTTTCTGCATATATTGTCGTCTTTTGGGAGGGTTGAAAACAGTAAATACAGCAGCTATGAAGGTCGATCAATCTAGGCTCTTTTTTGGTAGAATCAGAAGTTCTGAAATATCCTAGGATATGAAGTGTTCAGAAACCCTCAATAAATTGTGTCTCTTAAGTCTGAAAGTATTCTGAAAATTAACTTGACTTAGGAGATGTGAGAAGAGCTCAAGGGAACCTCCAACACATGACTGTGGTAAATATCTGAATGATGGTGGCCTCTCAGGGTGTGGTCGTCAATCTGGTTACCCCGGATTGGATGGAGTTTGGTTCTTTTAAAAAGTATGTGTATAGGTTAATAAGCAACAGTAGTGACAGCTTAGGGACTATGTTTAACATGGTACTGCTATTAAAATGATACAGTCAAACACCCAGCTCAACAGAGGGTGATGATTCAAGAATGTCAATCGATGAAAAGAGTAGCATTTTCCATTCATAGCATGTGTGGCTGTAGATACACATTTAGCAGACTGAATAGCAGTATTCTCCCAGGTGCTGTGGTTAGCGCATGGATGACGCAAATGTGTAAAAACATGTTTTTCGCACTACTGCCTGACCAACTAAATCTTGTTGGCAGGCTAATATGTCCACACAATAGTGCTTAGTGAATGGGGACGTTGCAGAGGAAGGTAACAGTAGACCTTTTTCACAAGTAGAATACGTCCTACAGAGAGCATCTTGTATTATTTTTGTTTTTTAGGTTTCGCCTATTATCATTCGCTTGCGAATGTAATAGGCGAAAATTCAAGTGCTCAATCGACTAGTGAAACCACTGCGGTTTCTTCACAGTGCATGTGAGTCACAGCGGGTCACGTGACCACACAAGCACGCGCATCTCCCTAATCCGCCTGCCGCCTGTTACACTTCTCCTCCCCTCGCTTGCATTCCCGCCCCCCCCCCCCCCAACCAGGCTCTCCCGCCCCCCCCCCACCAGGCTCTCCCGCCCCCATCCGGCTTCCCTCCGGCCATTTGGCAGTATTGCGAGGCCAGCTGACATCTCCCCAATCCGCCTGCCGCACTTCTCCTCCCCTCGCTTGCATTCCCGCCCCCCCCCCACCAGGCTCTGGACTTTCGCCTCTTGCCGCGTAATCTTCGGTCACAGGGTTGCATCGGTAAATGGTTGGAGGTAGATGTATCTGTTGTATATGGGTCACAGTTTTCTATTTTATGTAAGGTAGCTGGTTATTAATGCTTTTGTAGATCATCTCCGGGAAGTGAGACACTTGCATTGACTCGTGACGCAGATAAGTAGAATGGTCAAAACAAAACAGCAGTGCGTTTGAAAGAAAAAGTGGACTAGAGTAACCGAACCATTTCCTGTCTGTAAGAGCCATATCGGTATTTTACAGCGTGGCGGACAAAATATTCAGAGATTCGTGAACCGGGAAATCAAACCTAAAACCAACCTTTTACATATATAAATGGCGTGCAGTAAACATGCACCGTACCCAAATTTATAGTTAAAAACTGAACAAATAGCTGTATTAGTTTGTCAGCATTTTTTTTTGTCTGCATCAAAAATAATGAACTTGATTAAGGACTGTTTTAAAACAACAAACGTACTAGGTTTTGTTTTACATCTTTTAAAGCAAATGATGAATCCGCAGCATTGCGAGGCCAGCTGACATCTCCCTAATCCGCCAGCCACACTTCTCCTCCCCTCGCTTGCATTCCCGCCCCCCCCCAGGCTCTCCCGCCCCCTCCGGCTTCCCTCCGGCCATTTGGCAGCATTGCGAGGCCAGCTGAAGAAACAAGCACTGGCGTTGCCAATAGGTTTCGCATTTGGAAAGTTGGAGCTATTGGTTTTGTAAATGACATTTTATATTTATATATCGTTATTGGCATTGTCAATAACAATATATAAATATAAAATGTCATTTACAAAACCAATAGCTCCAACTTTCCAAATGCGAAACCTATTGGCAACGCCAGTGCTTGTTGCTATAAGGTAGAGAGTTTGGATGCACTTGATAATTCAATCTGGCTATGCCTGCTTTGGATATGGTCTGTCCTCTAGGAGATTTAGCAAATGAAACCAATAGTTGGTCTGATTTGCAGAAACGTTTGGTCCTACCAATTTAATACACAAGGAACCTTTTAACATCAAGAGTGTGTAAGGTCCTTTCTGACTGACTGAAGCTATGGAAAGAATACTGAAAGTTCAATAGTTTAAGAAAAGCGGATACCAACTTTGGAAGAAATGTGGGACTGGTCCAGAAAACGACCCTATCTTTTGTTGGGACGCTCCCGGGCAGCCATGCGCTTTATAAATCCTTTTACATTACATACATTTTGTACCCTTATGAAAGGCTCCCAGGTAGTAGGGGCTGGTAGCTGGCTAATACGCCTCAGGTAGGTAATGGCGATAAGCAAGGCTACCTTCTAAGACAGGAAATAAAGAGGGCATGAGTGTAAGGGTTAAAAAGGTAGGCCGTTAGTCTGGTAAGAATTATGTTGAGATTCCATACAGGAGGGGCTCAAGTGGATATTTTAGTCCCAACATAAATGCTTTAATCAATGGAACACTAAACAATGATGTATGCTGTAAGTTTTGCAAGTAGGTTGCAACAAAATGCAAATGGATGTGTATGCTATGCAAGACGCTATCATGCCCATCATTTTCCCTACCGTCCTCATTGTCAGAGCTTGCCCCTTGCGGTAATTCTGTGTCTCCTTCAGGATAGCAAAGGTCCTCTTTGTGCTTGGGAACACCTTGCCCTGTAAGGTGTTGATCTCTGCTCCAAAGAAGACTTTCACCTGCTCCGGTTCTGTGGAGGATTTTCCCCAGTGGATGGAGAACCCCAATCTTGACAGTTTGAATCGCTGTATGAGTGTTCTCTTTGCAGGCGTCGTATGAATTTGCCTTTACCAGCCAGTAGTCGAGATACGGGTATACGTGTATCCCCTGTCTCCTCAAGTGTGCCGCCACTGCTGCCAGGCATTTTGTGAACACCCTTGGTGCTGATTTTAGTCCGAAAGCTAGCACTGTGAACTGTTAGTGTATAGCCTTGAACACAAACGTTAGTGTTTGTGATTTCTGTTCAATGGTATGTGCAGGTATGCATCTTTTACATCTATTGTTGTCATGTAATCCCATTGTTGTATCTGGGGAATTACTTCTTGCAGAGCTCTCATTTTGAATTTTGCTTTCTTATGTACTTGTTCAGGTACCTTAAGTCCAGGATAGGACGCAGCGTCTCGTCCACCTTTGGCACGAGAAAGTAAGTGGAGTAGATCCCCCTTCCCTCTCTGCTGTTCTGGTACCCTTTCTATGGCTCGTTTGTCTAGAAGTTCCTTTGTTCCTGTGGTAATCCCCCTCCACTCATGGAGGAAGTCCTTCATTCTGCCTCCTACTGGTGTTGCATCTTAGATGAACTGAGAAACTTTTTGTTGTTTTGGTTTGTGACACACCTTGTTGATGTTTGCTGAGTGAGCGTTGAAGTTTTTGTGAAGTCACTTGGAGACGGGGCTGTTGGCCTCCTTTGGGCTTGTTACTACGTTCTCTTGTGCGTCCACGAAAGGACTAGGCACTAGGTTGGTATTGCCATGTCTGCTGCTGCTGACCCTGCTGTTGACCCTGGTTTCCCCCGTGGAAGCCTTGGTTGAAGGATTGTTACGATGTAGGTGGTTGGTTGTTACCCCTGCCTGCTGGTCTCCTTTGCGGTACTCCCAGTCTCATCTCCTGAATTGCAGGGCTCCCATGGACCTTGCAGTCTCGTTCGCCTTCTTCAGTTGGTTAAACTTTTCGTCGACTGTGCTGCCGAACAGTTGTTCCCAATTAAAGGGTGTCTTGAGGATGTTGCTTTGTACTTCGGCTTTGAAGCCTGGGATACGGAGCCAGGCATGCCTTCTCTCCGTCACCCCTATCATCATTTGTCTACTTGATGCTTCCACTGCGTCTAGAGCAGATTTCAAACATGTATTTGCCATGTTCTTCCCCTCCTCTACCAGGTGTCTGGCCCTCTTCTGGTATTGGTCTGGTAGGTGCTTGAGTAGTTCTCCAACCTCCTCCCAGTGCTGATGCGCATGACTATTGATGAGGGTATTGGAGTTGGCGATACACCACTGTATTGCTGCACTTCTTTCCATCTTTCTCCCTATGAGGTCCATCCTCTTGCTTTCCTGGTCAGGAGGTGGTCCTGTATTTGTGGGGATGTTGGCTCTCTTTCTGGCTGTGGCTGTGATGATGGAGTCTGGTGGCACTGATCGCCTGATGTACATGGGGTCCTGTGAGGAGTGTTTGTATTTTTTCTCACACCTTGGGGTGACAGACCTGCATATCGCCGGTTCCATGAACGCCTCCCTTCCCAGGTACAGCACACTAGGAAGCATTGGCAAGAATTGGCTCCTTGTTTGTGTTGGCAAAAGTGTTTCCAGCAGGAAACATTCCTGTGATTTTTCCTCCTCCAGCTTCACCTTGTATGTCTCCTACGCTCTCATTATGACTTGGTTGTACATTCCAATGTCGTCTGGCGGCGAAGGACTCGAAGGGTTGGACTCTACGCCCTCTTGTGGTGATACGGCATCGAGGTCCAGCCACTGTACCTCTTGAGACTCCGAAATCGTCGAGGCATGGTACGATTCTTCTTCTTCCTAGCTGTAGTAATACAGGTCCTCTGCCACCTGCTCCTCGGTGGGTTCTGGAGTGTTCGGCGGCTGGAGTTCCCCCTCGTCGCCCATGGCTTCGACCTCGAGCACGAGTATTGATGGGATCATGTACCGGCTCATTTTGTCGCCAAAATCCTTGTTTCTCTGGAAAATACTCGCCATTTCTGCCTCGAGACTTCTCCTTTTCCTGTCCATCTCGGACGCTTGTTCTGCGTCAAGATTCTCCATCCTCCGTTTCGTGGTCGTGTACGATGTCGCGCTTGTGGGCTTGGACGATGGGCCTTGTTTTAGTGCCTCCTGCCTCGATGTCGAGAGTTCTTTTTCTGGAACCGCTTTCGACGCCCTTGCCTTTTCTAGGCTTTTCGCCGGCTGGGAGTCCTTAGCCAAGGACCCACTGGGCTGTTCCTCTTTGGGTGCAGCTGCTAGCGGAGAGGACTTCAACAGCAGTGCCCCTTTGTGGGAGGATTTGGACTCACTCCTTCGAGTATCCGCCGAGGGTCTAGGGGTCGACGACTCTTCCTTCCTTCCTCTTTTCCATCTCGACGTCCGTCGAGTCTTGTGGCCCTTTGGCGATGTTGTCCTCTTCTCCACTGGAGAGGCCCAAGTTTCGGAGGGACGGAGGTGCTCCTTGCCCTGCATGGCGTGCTTTGCCATTCGCTGCCTCTCTCTCTCACCTTAAGTGTCTTAGGCGTGAAAAACGCGCAGGCGTTGCAGTCCTCGCTTCAATGGTCGAGCGGAAGGCAGAGGTTGCAGACTGGATGCTGGTCCTTCCGCGCGTACTTGTGTCTGCAGTTATCTCAAAATTTGAACGGAATCTTGTTCATTATGGTGCTCAGGGGGCCCCCTGTGTGAGCATCGCAAGTCGAAGGTATGGTTCTTATTCTTCGACGTCCCGGCTAGTTGAATGGTCCCCCGAGCACTGGAAGTCGATTTCCTGGTGATTTTTATAGATTTTCCAGTGATTCTGCCTAAGTTCTGGAGCTCCTTCGTTGACGATCCAGACCCAACGGCGGAAAAAAGAATCTGAAGATTGCGATCACAGGAGGGAGCTGCCGCCGGAAGCGCGCCAATGTCACAGAGGACACCAAATGGTGGTACGGACGCCCAACCTACCTGGGCCGAGAAAAAAAAAAAAGAAGAAATACGACAATTTCGGACCCAACCACAAGATGGTGGAATAATGCACAGCATAGTGAATCCAGAAAGATTTAAGCACAATTAAGGTGCTTGTGGGGCTATCTCAGCCCCCCGAGCACCGAAAAACATGGGAGGGGTATAGTTGGAAAGGGCAGAATCTCCCCTTTCCAATGGCACCCTTCCTTAGTGGATCCCTGCTTAGGGATCACCCAAGTAGGGTGATCGCCCAAGTAGGGTGATACCCAAGCAGGGATCCACCCACTAGCCACGAGGGAGGGGTGCAGCCCCTTGGGCAAGGGTCTTTACTCCCACATTCAATTTTGCCAGACAGCCTTACTGACCCCATTGGGGAGCAGTAAGCCCCCAATCTGCCCCCTCCGTCCCCAGGGCAGAAAGCACCCTAGATGCCAAGGATTTTTTTATAGGCCAGGGGTGTGTAAGAAACTGGCTCTATATATACTGCACCAAAGGGAGGTACAGTGTGTATAGAGTCCAAGGGGCTCCAGAAGTTTGGCAGAGGCTAAACTTAGATAGAACCTTACTCTCTAAAGTGGTAGCTTGGTCGAGCAGTAAGGCAGTATCAGAAGACAGTGTAAAGCATTTGATGTACACACTCAGTCAGCAAATGGTCTCACACACTCAGAAACTGAACTCTAGGCCAATTGTTTTGTATAAAAAAAATATACAGTTTTATTTCTAGAACCAAGCAAGCCTGGTGTAGATAAGCATAAAAATACTTTTCAGAAGTAAATTACTTGTATGAACACAGTTCAAAATAGCAGTGTAACTTGTACTGGTTTTGGTTTCAGTTTTAAGAAAGCAGTTTGCAACACATTGCAGGTATAGTATAGTACATTCAATTGAATGGGCTTTTTAAGAAGAAATGCAGTTAATTACTTTTCAGATTACTTTTGCTAACAGGGCTGGGTCCTAGATTCAGCCCTGGGACATTTCCTGAAAACAGGTGAGTAAATGCGTTTTGGTTAAAGGTACGATTTTTAAGGAATATTATTGTATTTCAAAAGTTGAAACTTTCGCAGGGAATCACCAATGTTATCCTATGGGAGGAAATTCACTTAGCAGGTGTAGGAGAGTGGGGTCTGCAATCCTATGGTCACCCCAGATTTTTGCTTTTTGCTTCACTGGTTTACGACTTTCCCTGGCTGTGGGTCTGCTAATCAGACCCACAGCCTAGCTGTTCTCTCTCTAAATTGACATCCATGTACTTTAGATGCATTTACCAATTGGTATTGGGACCCCCTTATCAGCCCCTGTACAGTGTACCTTAGGTACCCAGGGCATAGGTGAACCCAAGGCCTACCAGGGGCTGAAGCATGTATCATGCCACCCCTGGCTGGCCATCTAAACAGACACAACTGGCTGGTAAGACAGCTGGGGCAAGGTGGTGTAATCACCCTTTGCTGTAGATATAGTATACCTATATCTAACCCCAAAATGGACACATATATTCCCATCAGTCACTCCTATGGCAGGCATTATCAATCCTGAAGGCAGAGTGCTTGGAATTTTGTGAGATGGTGCTCTAGCATGAGCTGAGCCTGTCTGCAGCTTGCGGAACCAAGTCCTTATAGCTGTTCCATGATAATGCTATACCATATACTCTTAAGTGCATTATAATCCTCGCGGTTATTGCTAACTTTGGTATAGCATTATCAAAACATGTCGAGTAAGGTGTCATACGAATTGGAATACTACCCCCTCGCCAGTTCTGGCGAAGGGGGTAGCATTCCACCCTTTTAGAGGGACACGACATGTATGTAACTGTGAACCCCGGTTAAAGTTAACTCGAGCCACAGCATCACAAAATGGATGCTGCCACCACAGACACAAGTCTGACCTCCTGCTGCTGGGAGTCCTTCCAGCAAGGGAGGCCTGGACAAAGGTTTTCCTGCCTTGAGAGGTGCTAGCACCCCCCCAGACAGGATTTTGTGTATTGAGGTAGGGAGGCCTGAAAGGAATGAGACATGCCTGGGGCACACAAGTTGTCCCTGTGCATACACCGGTTCAAACCAGTTGCTGGGGCACTCCAGCCCCAGCTCTGGCGCGAAACCGGACAAAGGATAGGGGGTGTAACCACCCCACTTCCTGGTCCCACCCATAGGAGGGACCTAGTCATAGTACAGCCCCCTTTAGTAGGATAAAGGTAGGAGCTGGTCCCATTCCAAGTTAGATTATCCTGAACAACTTTACAAGAAAAAACTCTGGACTTCGACGTTCTGCTCCACAGAAGACTGAAGAATCTCCCTTGTGGGCAAGGAGTGTCCACCCTGCAACTGCAGGCACCATCAAGCGTCCTAGCGGTCCACTTTGTCGTCCTTCCTGCCGAATCCAGACTTCAGAGCCCGACGAGACCCGGACTCCCAGACCTCTCCGACCTCTCCCCACATCTGCAGCACAGCGGAGACCCGTGGGTGCGACGAGACACGTGGGACCGGCCATCTTGAAGAGACTGCACTTCGCTTCCAGCACGACTTCTGAGGCATCCTCGAGTAAGTGCTTTGGGGATTGAGAAGCCCCAGCCACGAGCAGCTCCTGCACCAAAGACCAGCCCTCCAGCATCCATGGGATCTGCGTGGGGCCCTTTTGCTTGATTGCTGCTCGACGCGTTGTCTGGTCACTTGCCAGCTGGCTAGTGACCTCCTAGACGATGATCCACGAAATCTACACTGCTGGTCTGGTTGCTCCAGACTGGCCCTTGCTCCCTTCCAAAAGAGGAGCAACCTGGACCCTCCTGGTCCACTCATGGGTTGCCTTTGCCAAGGCCTGTTTACTCCAAATCCGGATCCGACACCGCCGACAGCGTGAGCCTGCGTGGGACAGCTCGTGCCTCCATCCTGGTCGTCGAAGACACCTCCTGGACCACGTGGCTGCAGAGACAAGCGTCCACTCTTCACCTGATCGCGACGACAGCATCTGGTTCCACACCGGTCACTGGCTAGTGACTTTGAACAATGTCCCCTCTGCTTTCAGGTCCTCTTCTTCCTCGATCCACCCTTGGATCGCACCGGATATCTTCCTCCTGGTCGCCTGCAGCATCTTTCTTCAAGGCTCCATTGACTTCAACGCGGAAACCCGACACACTTTCACACCTATGCACCCGCAGCCCGTGGGTGAGGTAATAGGAGCATTTCGGTGCTCATAGGTAGATTGACTCTCCTAGTGTCCAGGTATCCAGTCGTAAATAGTAGGAACTGTCTGTTACTTACCTTTTCGTAATTTGTTCTGCCCATTGACTTTGTTCCGCATCTCGCGTGTGAGTTCACACTCTGCACACGCGTCCCGTGGGCCTCCTGATACTTACCTAAGGTTAGGGTAGGGTAGTCCCAGCAAACCTACAGCCTCTGGGCATCTTCATTTCTAAATCGTTCTACTTATACCATTTACTTAGTATATGGTTTGCCGTACCCCTAGGGCACCATTGTAATTTTGTGCAACTTATCGTATTTTTTGTTAGAGATTGTCATGTGCTTAGCCCTCTGATCTCATAAAGAGTTCAGAGGTGTTTGTTATTAATAAATATATTGTTTATTTTTATAACAACCTGTGTGTTGTCCTTTCATCTGGTATTCAAGGGGTTATATGTGGTAAAACAGCTGGCTTCACATGCCAAAAGAGTTTAGTCTAAGACTGCTTTGTCCATGCTACCATTAGGATAGCTGGTCTATAAGGTTGACTTACAACCAATACCCATTAGGGTTGTTTGGACTGATACAAGGTGATCACTAGAACTAGTGAGCATCATATATCAGGCCAACTTCTCACATTGGTGTGCAGCGGTTGGGTTTGAGCTTGCTGTTGTTTTTACCAAATATAATCTTGAAATATCATTTGAAAGATTACATAAGGTACCATAGGTACATATAACAAGCTTAGAAATACTCTGAGTTCTACTGAACCAGCTGTTGTAGTAGAAAGGGCCTAGCACACCCGGACTACAACTCTTAGCAAGGGATCAGTAGGAAAACCCATAGTGTAGGTAAGTGCACCACTTACACCTCACGAGAAAGCATGTCTACCACAGGAGAGATCTCAGTGGCTCCCCTTGTGGTTAGTGACCCTCCACAGGTCCTTTCCAGATATGCAGCCCTCAGTCTCCAGGAGATGAGACAATTGTGTACCTCCAGGAAACTGAAACAGGGTTCTAACCCTACCACTCCTTTTCTGTTAGGTCTCTTAGAGACATATGATGCTAGAACGGCTTCTAACACAGGCCCCTCTAATGCAGATGGGAGCATGCCCCCCTTAGAAGGTGATCCAGACTCTAACCTCCCTGAAACAGAATGTAGATAGTAGGGAAGAAGGGGATGTATCTGAGGATGAGGCAGAAAATGGCCAACCTTTAGTCAGCAGACTTACAAGGGCCAACTTAGACCTACATAGGGAAGGAACTGGGGGAGCCCCAGGGCCATCCACAAGCAGGCCTAACTTTGGGATTAGAAGAGATAGGTCTCACTCTAGGGACTCCAATAGATCGGTTCACTCCCATGCCTCTCATGCATCTGCTCAGAGGAGGATGACTTCCCCTCAGAGGAGAGAGCATGAAGCAAAGATGAAGGAAGTTAATCTGAGGATCCAAAGGGAAGAACTTGCCCTTGCCAAAGAGAAACTTGCTTTTGCCAGAGAGCAACAATTGAGTGGGGTAGCACCCACTGGTGGCAGCAATATCCCTAGGGATAAAGACAGGAGTTTTGATAATAGACACCTGAGTAAAATAGTGCCCTCCTATAAAACAGGAGATGATATCCACAAATGGATAACTGCTCTGGAGAGGGCCTGCAAAGTACAGCAGGTACCCCAGAGTCAGTGGGCAGCAATAGTGTGGCTCTCCTTTGAAGGTAAAGGTAGAGATAAGCTCCTCACTGTTAGAGATGAGGATGCTAATGCTTACGAAGTCCTGAAAACTGCACTGATTGATGGGTTTGGCTTAACAACTGAACAGTACAGGTTGATGTTCAGAGACACCCAGAAAACTCAGGCTCAGGATTGGACCGACTTTGTTGATTGTGCCACTAAGGCTTTAGAAGGCTGGATACTGGGTAGTAAAGTTACTGATTACACAGGATTGTACAATCTTATTATGAGAGAACAAATCTTAAATAATTGTCAGAACCAGTTGTTGCATCAGCACCTGATTGACTCAGATCTGAGCTCTCCCCAAGAATTGGGAAAGAAGGCAGACAGATGGGTCAGAACCAGGGTCAAGCAGCAGAACCAGAACCAGGGTGGTGGCCAAAAGAAAGCAGACCAAAAGGGTAGTAATCAGAATCCACAAAATGACCAGAAGTCTTCAACAGGGCCCCAACAATCCAAGGTGGGTGGGACCCAGAACTCCCAAAAGAAGAAGACTGATGTTCCAAAGAAACCATGGTGCCAATACTGTAAAAGTAAAACTCACTGGTTTAGTGAGTGCACCAAGAAAGGCCAAGCTCCTGCCACTACTGTCCCCAAGACACCTGCACCCCCTAGTACAGTTAGTAGTGGTAGTGAACCCCCCCCCCCCAAGGCTATAGTAGGATTAACCCTGGGAACTGAGGTGGGTTCTGACTTAGTCAGAATACCTACTCAGGCTATTCTTGTTTGTACTGGGGACATGGACATGACCCCTACTGTAAGTCCTAGTACTCTGCACAAATACAGGCAAACGCCTTTAATCAATGGAAAAATGGCTCAGGCCTACAGGGACACATGTGCCAGTGTCACTATGGTGACACCAGCCTTTGTGGACCCTGATCAGATCATGCTAGGTTCAGACTACCTAGGCTCCAATGCTAGCAACGTCACTACCAATCACAGTATGGCAGTTGTTAACTTCTCCTGGGGAGGGGTAACTGGCCTCAAAAGGGTTGTAGTTAGTTCAGACCTCCCAGTTGATTGTCTCTTGGGCAATGATTTGGAATCCTCACTGTGGTCAGATGTGGAGTACAGGACTCATGTAGAAATGTTAGGTCTATCCTCACATGACCTTGCTGTGACCAGGTCACAGGCCAATAAATGCCCAGCTGAACAAGTGCTGGATCCTGGAAGAATGGACCAGACACTACCCAAGAGGAAGAGCAGTAGGGTTAAGGCAGAGCCTTCCCCCTGCCTCAGGTTGAGGATTTATTTATTTATTTATTTTAGAGGTTTTATATAGCTCTGGCTGGACCCGGGGGTACCAGAGCGCTTTACATTTTAGAGACAAGAAAGGTCAATAAGACAGGGGACATACATAGCATCAATGTATATAGACAACATATAAGTCTCCGCCTGACAGATTTCAAAATGATAAATATGGGAAATAAGCACAACAAAATGTGTAAGATATGATAAATCAAAAATATCAAAAGGCACAAATTGAAAAAAAAAAGAGCCGGAAAATTGCAGTCAGGATAGGGAGGTTAGTGGTCCGTTAGGTTGGTAAGGAAGTGAAGCGGGAGGGGCAGAAGTGGGGGGGGGGGTTGGAGGGGATGCGGGCTGAGGGTGGACAAGGGAAGGGGGGGAGCAAGGAGGAGTGAAGGTGGTAAACAGGGAGGGGGAAGTGACGAGGAGCCTTCTCGTCGCTCTGAGCGCGCAGCGATCGCGCGCAGGGGTGCGCCTAAGGACGCGCCTAAGACAAGCCAAAGAGAAGCCCGTCTGCGCCCGTCCGCGACCGAACGGGGCCAGGGGCTATGGCACTACCATCTGCTGTCCATGGTTGTCATGCTACTTTTCCGGTAAGCTACACTGCACGAGAACTAATAGGCTTACGGATGCCCTCCCAGCCGGGATGTTCAGGGGAGGTGGGAACCCCTCCGGAGGGCCCTTTCTCTTGTAAAAAAAATGCCACTTTCAGGCATTATGTGATAGGAAATCGGATGATTTACAGCATGTGTCCACTAGAGAGCTGGGACCAAACACGCGACTAGGCTGCAAGAACCTATTATGTAACATTCGATCGTTATCTAAATACTACCCTGAAGTCTGGGAGTTAATCTCCTCACGCAAGCCAGACCTATGTTTTCTCACCGAAACTTGGTTAAAACCCCACTCAGTTCCAGCAATTACACTAGGGATCCCGGATGGCTACAAGATACAAAGACTAGACCGCCCAGTTAAAACTGGGGGAGGTATAGCCATTGTCTATAGAAGCGATCATTCCATCTCAATTCTAGAAGAATGTAGTATCTCCGAGTTAGAATTGATGATTTGAAGATCAATATGCCAAATAAAGCAGGTCGTAAAGGAGCTTTAGTCTATCGCCCCCCCCCCCCGGCCCCTGCGCACATTTCTCCATTTCTCTGTTGGAGGCATTGGCTGCACATAGATCCTGGTAGTGAATTCCTACTCCTTGGAGATTTTAACGTCCACAGTGAGTTGAAGGAGTGTGGTGATGCAGAGTCATTATTGACTGATCTTGCATTACTTGGCCTTACACAGAAAAATATAGGTCCAACACATCAGGCAGGGCATACCCTGGACCTTATCCTTTCGAATACTCCAAACATCAACTGCTTTCCTCCCACTCCGGTAAAATGGACAGATCATTTTATCATGGAATTCAATACACTAAATCTAGGTAAACCGCCCCCTCAACTTGTAGCATTGCCCAATAGACGGAGACAATGGCATAAGGTGACCCCTGAAGTTTTTCAGGAGAAGTTTGTTGAGCCCTCTCTCAATTCTACAGAGAGAGTTGAAACGGCGTTGGCCAAATATGATCAAGCTATTCGCACAGCGGTAGATATTATTGCCCCTATGAAAGTGTTTAATCCACGTCCTGCACACAAACAGGAAGTGTGATTTTCGGAACATCTACGCTCCCTAAAACAGGCTGCCAGAAAGCTGGAAAAGGTCTGGAGAACATCACACAGAGTGGATGGCAGGAATGACTATTGGTCAGCTCTTACTCTCTATCACAAGGCTATCCGGATCGCACGCAAGAATCACATTGCGTCCCTTCTTTCGGCCGCAGGTAATGCTCCCAGGGCACTATACCAAATTCTCCAATCCTTTGTGAAACCAGTGGCCTGTGAGAGTGTTGAACTTTCCTCACAACAGTTATGCGACGAAATATCGCAATTCTTCACAACTAAGATAGACAAGATCTATGATACCATCATTAATGCCAACCGGTCTTCTATAGGAGATTTACCATCTCCACTAGTCGAAGAAGAAACATGCTCAGCCACTCTCAGTGCATTCCCTCCTATTTCTCTGGAAGAGGTGCAATGCCTGGTGAGTCAAACCAAGAGTGGCAGTCCTTCGGACTCTATTCCAGCTAGAACGTGCCAGTGGTGGCTAAGACACTGGGCACAGGGATTCAATGCCTGGTGAATCTAACACTGACCGAAGGCCGAGTGCCCATGGCATGGAAAAAGGCATCGGTAACACCTATTAGGAAGAATACTACAATCCCTTGGACGGATTTGTCTAATCTCAGACCGATATCCCTACTTCCATTCAAGGGAAAGCTCACTGAAAGACATGTAAACAAGCACCTTTCGAGCTATATCGAACAGACCGGCAGTCTAGACCACTCGCAATTTGGCTTTAGGCCGAAGCATAGTACTGAGTCGGCACTACTGTCAGTAACGGATGATCTACACATGTACCAGGACAGGGGTCATTCGGTAGTCCTGGTACTGCTAGGTTTGTCGGCAGCGTTCAACACTATATCCCATAATATTCTGCTCGAACGGCTTACTAAGATCGGTCTTGTGAGTACAGCATTGGCCTGGTTAAGAAGTTTCCTATCTAACCGGACTCAATCGGTTAGTATGGGTACATTTCGTTCGGTGGAAACTGAGATTACCAAGGGGGTGCCACAGGGCTCCTGTTTGAGCCCAACTCTTTTCAACATCTATGTGGCCCCCCCTGGCTAAAATCTTGAGAGAGTTCGGTTTCATCCCAGTATCATAGGCGGATAATACCCAGCTCCTGTTTCCTTTTAAAACTCTCACCGACGAGGTGAAAACATCTTTTTTCAATGGCATGAAGGCGGTAGCAAATTAGATGACATCTAACTGCCTACAATGCAACGTAGGTAAAACGGAGGATGTGCTCTTTGGGGAAGCAAAGATCCTGTGGACACCAGACTGGTGGCCGCAAGACCATGGCCCGGTCCCAGACCCTAAATTGGTTGTGAAAAATGTAGGAGTGCGCTTGGATCGTGAACTCTCTTTTAAGCAGCATTGTAACATCACTGTGGGTTCCTGCTTCCATGTCATCGGCTTGTTGCGAAAGGTCTTTCCCCTGCTACCGAACTTCACCAGGAAAACCTTGGTGCAAGCTCTGATACTTAGTCGTTTCGACTATTGTAATGGCCTCCTGTTATCAGCCAATGATGGAGTACTAGACAAACTCCAGATGATTCAAAATACTGCTGCCAGGCTGGTATTAAATGCCCCCCCTAGGACACCGTCTAAACTTCTCTTGGAGAAATTGTATTGGCTCAGTCCGTAACAGGGTAAAATGTAAGACCTGCTGTTTAATTCACAAGAGCCTAAATGGACTAGGGCCATCGCACTGGAAAGATAAATTCATTCCATACAACCCGGTTCGGTCCCTAAGGTCCAGTAACCAGCTTCTCCTGAGAGTGCCAGCTGTGAGAAAGGCCAGACAGGGTGGCAAGGCCTTATCTGTAGTTGGTCCTACTTTATGGAACAAGCTTCCCCTTGATCTGAGGCAATGTTCTGAACATCTGAGCTTCAGAAAGAAGCTCAAAACATTCTTGTTTCAGAACTAATTTGCTATCCATTGACTGCTTGACCATGCTTCTGGTGTTTTTGGGCGCAGAGATACTCCGGAAGAAGTCAATTCAAGCGCGTTATAAACCCGCAAATAAATAAATAAAAAGGGCGAGTAAGGCTAAAAAAAAAATGGAGGGCGAATGCATCAAGGGTCGGACAGATGTAGCCAGTGGAGGAGAACAGATATGGATTAGGGTCCCCAGTATTTATTGAGGAGATGTAGTTTGAGTTCTTTTTTGAAACTAGAGTAGGAAGGGTTGCAGCGAAGGTCAGTTGGAAGGGCATTCCAAATGCAAGGAGCGTTGCCGGAAAAGGATCGAAACTGGGTGGTTTTCTTTTTTAGAAGGGGGGAATAAGAAGGAGGGTGTTAGTACTTCTCAAGGAACGGGAGCAACCGGCTTTAGTGAGTTTGCTAGGTAGGTCGGTGTATTCTGATGGAGAATTTTGTGTGTAATGCAGGCTGTTTTGTAAGTGCTTCTACCTTCAATGGGGAGCCATTTAAGGGTTTTTAGGGCAGGGGATATGTGGTTGAATCGCTTGCAGTCTGAGGTAAGCCTAGCTGCAAGGTTAAGCACAGATTTAAGAGGTGCTAGGTGGATCTTGGGAATTCCGGTGAGAATGGCATTGCCATAGTCGATGCGTGAAAGAACAAGGGATTAGACTGCTAGTTTGAAATCGATACGGATGAAGGGCTTGATTTTCTTAAGGTGGCGGAGAGTGAAGAGGGCTCCTTTGGCAGAATTATTGATGTGTACCTTGAGGGTTAGGAGGTTGTCAAGGGAGATCCCTAGTGATTTGACTGAGGAGGACAAAGATAAGGAGCAGTTGAGGGCGTTAAGGTCAGAGATCCAATTCTGAACGGGGAGCTGGTTATTTTTAGGGGAAAAAAGAATAATTTCAGTTTTTTTAGGGTTGAGTTTGAGGTGGTTACTGTGGAACCAGGATTGAATCTTGATGAGTGTTGTTGAGGTGAAGGATGTCAGCATGAGTTTTAATCTTATAATAGAGTTGGGTGTCGTCAGCATAGAGATGGTAGTTGATCCCGGCTTGTTTAAGAAGGAGTGTGAGGGGTTCCATGAAAAGGTTAAAGAGAGTGGGAGAGAGGATGGATCCATGCGGAACTCCTAAGGAGATGGAGGTAGGGTAAGATAGGCAATTTTGGATTTTGATTTGTTGAGAGCGGTGTTGTAGGTATGAGACGAACCATTTGTGTGTCGTACCATTCAGGCCAAACCGATCTCCAAGAACATTTAGTAGAGCAGAGTGGTTAACAGTATCAAACGCTGCAGAGAGATCAAGGAGGATCAGCAGGCTAGATCCACCATTGTCGAGTGAGTGGTGGATGTCATCAACAATGTTTAGCATGGCGGTTTCAGTGCTGCATCCTTTCCTAAAGCCAGATTGGAAGGGGTCTAGTAAGTTAAAGTGTTCAATGTGTCTATCTTGTTGGAGAAGGACACATTTTTCCAGGGCTTTAGAAAGAAGGGGAAGGTTGGAGATGGGACGAAGGTTATTGAGGTCGTTTGGGTCTGCCAAAGGGTTTTTGATAATGGGGGTGATTTGGCCTAGTTGCAATGAAGTGGGGACACAGCCGGTGGCAAGGGAGCTGTTGATAATAGAGGTCCAGGAAGGGGTGATGATGTGTTTGGGGTTTTGGGCAAGTTTGGAGGGGAGAGGGTCTGGGAGGAAGGCTTGAGTTTGGAAATGATGTTAAAGACGTCTCTTTCAGTGACTGGCTGGAAGTTAAGCCACGTGGCATTATTTTTTAGTAAGAGTTAGGATGATTGGAGTCCAGGAAATTGGAGGGCAAGGAGGGG
The DNA here is from genome assembly GCF_964261635.1 of Lissotriton helveticus. Taxonomy (NCBI): domain Eukaryota; kingdom Metazoa; phylum Chordata; class Amphibia; order Caudata; family Salamandridae; genus Lissotriton; species Lissotriton helveticus. Next base: position 129,780,754 of record NC_136070.1, on the reverse strand, counting down.
TGAGGGAGATAAGAGTTTTGATGGGCAGTAGTGGGCGTAGGGGGTGTTATGTTGGAGGGTGGGATATTAAGAGAGATGTTCGGATTGGTGGGAGGGATCACAGTAGAGAGGAAGGATTGTTCAATTAGTTTGATTTTGTCTGAAAAAAGCGAGCTATTTCTTCACATCTAGTCGTTGAGGCCAGTGGGACGGGGGAGCGGAAGCAGTCCACTCCCCCTGTCCCACTGGCCTCGACGACTAGATGTGAAGAAATAGCTCTCTTTTTTTCAGACCAAATCAAACTAATTGAACAATCCTTCCTCTCTACTGTGATCCCTCCCACCAATCCGAACATCTCTCTTAATATCCCACCCTCCAACATAACTCCCCCTACCCAATGAGCCCAGGAGGAACGGTCCTAGAAGAGCTTGAACCTGAACAGGTTGAGTTTCTTGGGACAGGAGGACCTTCCAGGGCAGACTTGAGACAGGCACAGTTAGACTGTTCCTCCCTTGAACCCCTCAGACAGCAGGCTGCTGCTGAGGCTGCGGGGAATACTACAGGTGCCCACATGGTATACTGGGATGAAGGACTCCTATACTCTGGGGCAAGAGACCCCAAGCCTGGTGCTACCAGGAGGCTGGTCATCCCCTTGTCTCTTAGAGGTTTCCTTCTCACCTTAGCCCATGAAATCCCCCTTGCAGGACACTTAGGCCAAAACAAGACTTGGAACATGCTTGCCCCTCTTTTTCACTGGCCTCACATGTCTGAAGACATCAAAGAGTTTTGTCGCTCATGTGTCACCTGTCAAGCCAGTGGCAAATCAGGTGGCACAACAAAGGCCCCCCTTATACCACTACCTGTGGTGGGGGTGCCCTTTGAGAGAGTGGGGATAGACATTGTTGGACCAATGGACCCCCCAACAGCATCTGGGCACAGATTTATACTGGTGGTAGTGGATCATGCCACCAGGTATCCTGAAGCTATTCCCCTTAGGACCACTACAGCTCCTGTTGTGGCCAGGGCCCTGCTTGGAGTTTTCTCCAGAGTGGGGTTTCCTAAGGAGGTTGTCTCTGACAGAGGTGCAAACTTCATGTTAGGATACTTGACTGCAATGTGGAAGGAGTGTGGTGTAAATTACAAATTTACCACACCCTATCACCCACAGTGCAATGGGCTTGTGGAGAGATTCAACAAGACCCTTAAAGGGATGATAAAAGGGTTACCTGAAAAGCTTAGGCGAAGATGGGACATCCTTTTACCCTGCCTCCTGTTTGTTTACAGAGAGGTCCCGCAGAAGGGGGTTGGCTACAGCCCTTTTGAGCTTCTGTTTGGGCATCCTGTAAGAGGACCCCTATGTCTTGTAAAGGAAGGATGGGAGTTACCTCTCAAAAAGCCTAACCTTGACATAGTGGACTATGTACTTGGTCTCCGCTCCAGGATGGCAGAGTACATGGAGAAGGCATCCAAAAACCTTGAGGCCAGCCAAGAACTTCAAAAAGCTTGGCATGACCAAAAGGCTGTCCTGACTGTTTATCATGCAGGACAGAAGGTATGGGTGTTGGAGCCAGTGGCCCGGGCAGCTCTCCAAGACAAATGGTCTGGACCCCATACCATCATTGAGCAAAAGGGAGAGGTCACCTACCTGGTGGACCTTGGAACTCCCAGGATGCTTCATGTTAAAAGGCTCAAGGCATTTGTCGCCAGGGAGGACATGGGCTTGCTCATGGCCACAGTTGAGGGACAGGAGGAAGAGAGTGACCCTCTCTCAGACCTGCTCACTCAGAACCCTGATGATGGGTCAGTTGATGGTGTGGTCTTTTCTGACAGTCTCTCTGAGCATCAACAAAAGGATTGCAAACAGGTTCTTCAATCCTTTAGACAAATGTTCTCACTGACACCCAGTCAGACAAACTGGTGCACCCATGAGGTGGACACTGGTGACAGTCTGCCTGTCAAGAGTAAAATCTACAGGCAACCTGACCACGTCAGGGACTGCATGAAGAAAGAAGTACAAAAGATGTTGGAATTGGGAGTCATTGAACCCTCAGAGAGCCCTTGGGCTAGTCCTGTAGTTCTAGTGCCAAAACCTCACACCCAGGATGGTAAGAGAGAGATAAGGTTTTGTGTAGACTACAGGGTTCTCAATGCTGTCACTAAGACAGATGCCCTTCCAATCCAGGGCAGAGGAACTCATAGATAAGTTGGCTTCTGCCACCTTCTTGAGTACATTTGACTGAACAACTGGTTATTGGCAGATCAGGTTATCGGGGGATGCCAAGGCCAAAACAGCATTTTCTACCCCAGGAGGTCATTACCAATTTGTGGTGATGCCCTTTGGTTTGAAAAATGCACCTGCCACTTTTCAAAGGTTGGTGAACCAAGTTCTCACTGGGTTGGATGACTTTTGTGCAGCATATCTAGATGATATTGCTGTCTTTAGCTCCACCTGGGAGGATCACCCTATCCACCGGAGGACGTTTTTGGAGGCCCTGCAGAAAGCAGGCCTCACTATCAAGGCCACCAAGTGCCAGATAGGGCAGAGTCAGGTTGTGTACCTGGGCCACCTTGTAGGTGGAGGCCAGGTTCAATTCTTGGAGAGCAAGATACAGGCCATAAAGGACTGGGTTCCTCCAACCACCCAGACACAGGTCAGAGCTTTCTTGGGCCTGTCTGGTTACTATAGGAAGTTTGTCAAAAATTATGGGTCCATTGTGACACCACTTAATGATTTGACAAGCAGGAAAATGCCAAGAAAAGTTCAGTTGACAGCTAGCTGCCAGAAGGCATTCGATGACCTGAAGCAGGCCATGTGTACGGCAACTATTCTCAAGAGTCCTGACTACTCCAAAACCTTCATTGTCCAAACAGATGCATCTGAGTTGGGTGTGGGAGCTGTTCTATCTCAACTGAATATTGATGGTCATGACCAGCCCATTGCTTTTATAAGTAGAAGGCTGACCCCTAGAGAGAAACGTTGGTCAGCTATTGAGAGGGAGGCCTTTGCTGTGGTTTGGGCCCTGAAGAAGTTGAGGCCATACTTGTTTGGAACTCACTTCAAGATTCAGACCGACCATAAGCCCCTCTTGTGGATAAATCAAATGAATGGTGAAATCACCAAACTTCTTAGGTGGTCCATTTCCCTACAGGGGATGGACTTTAAAGTGGAGCACAGACCAGGGACTGACCATGGCAATGCAGATGGTCTCTCCAGGTATTTCCACTTAGAACAGGAATACTCATGTGGTCAAGGTTAGTTTAATATCCCTAAGTTTGGGGGGGTTATGCAGGAGAGTGGGGTCTGCAATCCTATGGTCACCCCAGATTTTTGCTTTTTGCTTCACTGGTTTACGACTTTCCCTGGCTGTGGGTCTGCTAATCAGACCCACAGCCTAGCAGTTCTCTCTCTAAATTGACATCCATGTACTTTAGGTGCATTTACCAATTGGTATTGGGACCCCTTATCAGCCCCTGTACAGCGTACCTTAGGTACCCAGGGCATAGGTGAACCCAAGGCCTACCAGGGGCTGAAGCATGTATTATGCCACCCCTGGCTGGCCATCTAAACAGACACAACTGGCTAGTAAGACAGCTGGGGCAAGGTGGTGTAATCACCCTTTGCTGTAGATCTAGTATACCTATATCTAACCCCAAAATGGACACATATATTCCCATCAGTCACTCCTATGGCAGGCCTTATCAATCCTGAAGGCAGAGTGCTTGGAATTATGTGAGATGGTGCTCTAGCATGAGCTGAGCCTGTCTGCAGCTTGCGGAACCAAGTCCTTATAGCTGTTCCATGATAATGCTATACCATATACTCTTAAGTGCATTATAATCCTCGCGGTTATTGCTAACTTTGGTATAGCATTATCAAAAAATGTCGAGTAAGGTGTCATACGAATTGGAATACTACCCCCTCGCCAGTTCTGGTGACGGGGGTAGCATTCCACCCTTTTAGAGGGACACAACATGTATGTAACTGTGAACCCCGGTTAAAGTTAACTCGAGCCTCCGCATCACAAAATGGATGCTGCCACCACAGACACAAGTCTGACCTCCTGCTGCTGGGAGTCCTTCCAGCGAGGGAGGCCTGGACAAAGTGTTTCCTGCCTTGGGAGGTGCTAGCACCCCCCCAGACAGGATTTTATGTATTGAGGTAGGGAGCCCTGAAAGGAATGAGACATGCCTGGGGCACACAAGGTGTTCCTGTGCATACACCTGTTCAAACCAGTTGCTGGGGCACTCCAGCCCCAGCTCTGGCGCGAAACAGGACAAAGGATAGGGGGTGTAACCACCCCCCTTCCTGGTCCCACCCATAGGAGGGACCTAGTCATAGTACAGCCCCCTTTAGTAGGATAAAGGTAGGAGCTGGTCCCATTCCAAGTTAGATTATCCTGAACAACTTTACAAGAAGAAACTCTGGACTTCGACGTTCTCCTCCACGGAAGACTGAAGAATCTCCCTTGTGGGCAAGGAGTGTCCACCCTGCAACTGCAGGCACCATCAAGCGTCCTAGCGGTCCACTTTGTCGTCCTTCCTGCTGGATCCAGACTTCAGAGCCCGACGAGACCCGGACTCCCAGACCTCCCCGGACTCCCAGACCTCTCCGACCTCTACCCACATCTGCAGCACAGCTGAGACCCGTGGGTGCGACTAGACACGTGGGACCGGCCATCTTGAAGAGACTGCACTTCGCTTCCAGCACGACTTCTGAGGCATCCTCGAGTAACTGCTTTGGGGATTGAGAAGCCCCAGCCCCGAGCAGCTCCTGCACCAAAGACCAGCCCTCCAGCATCCACGAGATCTGCGTGGGGCCCTTTTTCTGGATTGCTGCTCGACGCGTTGTCTGGTCACTTGCCAGCTGGCTAGTGACCTCCTAGACGACGATCCACGAAATCTACACTGCTGGTCTGGTTGCTCCAGACTGGCCCTTGCTCCCTTCCAAAAGAGGAGCACCCTGGAACCTCCTGGTCCACTCCAGACGCCGTTTCCACTCACTGCGTGGATTGCCTTTGCCAAGGCCTGTTGACTCCAAATCCGGATCCGACACCGCCGACAGCGAGAGCCTGCGTGGGACAGCTCGTGCCTCCATCCTGGTCGTCGAAGACACCTCCTGGACCACGTGGCTGCAGAGACAAGCGTCCACTCTTCACCTGATCGCGACGACAGCATCTGGTTCCCTCCTGGTTCCACACCGGTCACTGGCTAGTGACTTTGAACACTGTCCCCTCTGCTTTCAGGTCCTCTTCTTCCTCGATCCACCCTTGGATCGCACCGGATATCTTCCTCCTGGTCGCCTGCAGCATCTTTCTTCAAGGCTCCATTGACTTCAACGCGGAAACCCGACACACTTTCACACCTATGCACCCGCAGCCCGTGGGTGAGGTAACGAGAGCAGTTCGGTGCTCATAGGTAGATTGACTCTCCTAGTGTCCAGGTATCCAGTCGTTTTAGTCGTAAATAGTAGGAACTGTCTGTTACTTACCTTTTCGTAATTTGTTCTGCCCATTGACTTTGTTCCGCATCTCGCGTGTGAGTTCACACTCTGCACACGCGTCCCGTGGGCCTCCTGATACTTACCTAAGGTTAGGGTAGGGTAGTCCCAGCGAAACCTACAGTCTCTGGGCATCTTCATTTTCTAAATCGTTCTACTTACACCATTTACTTAGTATATGGTTTGCCGTGCCCCTAGGGCACCATTGTAATTTTGTGCAACTTATCGTATTTTTCCTAAGAGATTGTCATGTGCTTAGCCCTCTGATCTCATAAAGAGTTCAGAGGCGTTTGTTATTAATAAATATATTGTTTATTTTTATAACAACCTGTGTGGTGTCCTTTCATCTGGTATTCAAGGGGTTATATGTGGTAAAACAGCTGGCTTCACATGCCAAAAGAGTTTAGCCTAAGACTGCTTTGTCCATGCTACCATTAGGATAGCTGGTCTATAAGGTTGACTTACAACCAATCACCATAAGGGTTGTTTGGACTGATACAAGGTGATCACTAGAACTAGTGAGCATCATATATCAGGCCAACTTCTCACAGCAGGTAAGTTAGGTTATCGTTCTTTTTTCTTACTCCGTGCTGGATCCTGGATTCAGCACTGGGACATTTCCTGAAAACAGTTGAGAAAATGCGTTTTGGTTAATCGGCTGATTTTAAAGAAATATTTGCAGTATTCAAAAGTAGACACCTAGAAAAATTTTGGGAGAAAAAGTGTCAATGGTATCCTATGATGAAAAATGAGTTATCGGTTTCGAGGTAAGTAATCGGTCTTTTGAGTTAGGGTTCTGGGGTTAGACTCAGGGGTCTCCCAGGGTCAGTGATGCACTGTTGCACCCTCACCGCAACCAGGCGACCGGGTGCAGAGTGTTGAGGACCACTGTTCCCAATAAGCCGCGCGGCCACGCACTTCACAACCCCCGAGCGCGCAGTGCCATGTGTGGAGCGCGCACAGAGGGCACATTCCACAAGAGTATTCGCGCCGCCACCGCTTTTAAAAGGCGCGCGGCGCGAAAAACGGTCATTTCCAAATTGAGGAGGAAAGTGTTTTGATGTGCCCATTTGCATGTGCTTCTTCTATTGCCCTGAAGCGCACGCACCGTTTGATGTCATGTTTTATTAGTACCGCGAGGCTGCGGGGGAGATTGTCTGCCTCTATTTAGGTATCCATGTGAATTGCAGCCCCTTCACGAGCGGCGATTAACATGGACATTTAAACAAAAGCACTCAATCTCCCCCGCAGCCTCGCTTTACTATCAGAACAATACAGCAAGTTTCAAAACACAGCGTGTGTTTTTTAGGCTAATCTGCCTTGTTCGCAGACTTGCTGTATTGGTTTGGTAGTAAAGCGAGGCTGTGTGCAGATTGAGTGCTTGTATTTAAATATCCATGTTAAGCGCAGCTCGTGAAAGGGCTGCGATTAACATGGATATTTAAAAACAAGCATATATCTCCCTGCAGCCTCACTTTTTTTTTTTTGTGAAATATTAAGTAAAGAGCACATTTTTCAGTCTGCTGCATCTGTGGGTGGGGCACCTAATTTTTGGTGGTGAGGGCAGCCTTATTATTTGTTGGCAAAAAAATATTGATTGCCTGTCCATCAACATTTCTGGTACAGCGATATTTCTACAGAAAGCCACAAGCAGCCCCAGTATACTTTTATTATAGTGGGCCCCAACCTGGCCATGCCATGTCTAGTTCTCGGGGTAACAGATCCACTTGCTCAAGAGAGACCATCTGTCCCTGCAAGAGGTAATTTCTCCACCACTTTTATCACTCATCTTAAGCACTTCGTTCTCTTCCAGAACATATTTCATCTTTAACAATGGCGGCGGCTCCTTTCTTTTCTTATGCACAGCTCACCAAACGCTTTAAAAAAAAAGCAAAATCATGTCTTTTTAAGCAGCGTGGCGGTAACTGTAATAATGCCCTCTTGTCGTTGGTAGGAGGGCAGCTAAGGTTTGCATTTCCTAGAGATAAACCTATGATTTATGAGGCCTCTGTACTGGGCTGGAAGGCCATTTTATGGTGGTTTCTATCCCATGCAGGAAGCTTCCCCATGTGGAGGCCCCATGTGTGTGTGTGGAGATGATAAGGAGTTTTACAATCTTCACAACCCTTCGTGAGAGCCACTCCAATGTGGGGTACATATGGACTGCGTGGAATTTGCTTTGTGCCCACATGTTTAAGGGCCGTGCAACAACAAAAACTTGTGTTGCCTCCTGAGTGAATGTTTCTTATACCTACATGTTTGATGCCTAGGGAATAAAACACCTCCGCATGGCTGAACATTGTTAAAGCAATCCCTAAAACTCTATTTTAACCAATAACATCAAGGCAATATTTTATTGCAATTGATAAATGTTAAGGCCATTGTGTTCCCTGGCCTAAGCCTTTCGTGATGTTTGAAAAGTGAGGAACATTTGGGAAACAAGTAAACATCGCAAACAAACGGGTTTCAAATGCAGCTATAAAAAGCCTTTAAGTTTGTTCACAAAGAAATGAAGCAGAATACGAACTGTGTAACAGCACATTGCAGTAAGCTTAGGCATGCTGATATTTACAAAAGTTTAATACGCTGCTGATTTTTACCCCAAAACTAAAAGCTTAAATAAAAGATCATTCTCTTGCTAGTGTTAAGTGTTGTGAAGGCTAATGTGCGTCTGCAGCATAAACCTTTAGTAATGTTTGAAAAGTAAGGAAAGCTTAGGAACAAGTTAAATTCCCCAAGAAAATGCAGCAGTATTTCAAATGCAGCTACAGAAAACCTCTAAGTGCATTTCCAAAGCATTATAAAGGCTAATACGAAGTAACAGCACCTTGCAGTAAGCATAGACCTGCTAGACATGTTTTGTGCGCTCATGCAGGGAGCAGGTCACACGTGTTCCAGCTCCTATAATATAGACACATTTTGCAATTAAAAAAAATGCTCAAAAACACAAGCACCGCAAACAGCAGCTGCTGGTGTTCTGATAATTTGTGGTGCTTCCATGTGCTCACACTAACTTTTTGCCACGTATGCTTAGATGCTTAGTAATTACACAATGAACAAGTTACTTACCTTCGGTAACGATATATCTGTAAGAAACAGTAGTTAGTATTAGATTCCTTACCTTAGAATATCCCCAGGCGTCAGTCTGGATCCGGAAACTTTTGCGTAGCAGTACCCCTGCGCGTCGGTAGGCGTCGTCTGCAGGCGTCCCCTGCGGCTCCGCGTCGTCGGCGTCGTGCGCCGTGATGACGTCGCTGGAGTATATAGACGCCGCCTCCGCGCGCTGACGTCAGTTCTTTGCACACAGCTTTTCCGCGCCAGAACACGCAGAGCCATGTGAGAACTAACACTGGTGCCATTTGAAACTAGGGCCCTGAAAGGGATGTCCTTAACCCTAGGTATCAGTTCGCAGAACGGGGAGGATGGGTGGGGCGGTAAGGAATCTAATACTAACTACTGTTTCTTACAGATATATCGTTACCGAAGGTAAGTAACTTGTTCATCTGAAAGAAACAGGTTAGTATTAGATTCCTTACCTTAGAATAGATACCCCAGCAATACCAACCCCGGTGGTGGGTCTGCGAACCAATACAACCTACACCAGAAAGTCCTGGAGGACCGAACGGCCAAAGAAGCCATCCCTCCGGACTTGACTGTCCAGGCAGTAGTGCCTCGCAAAGGTGTGCAGCGAGGCCCACGTAGCCGCCTGGCAAATGTCCTGCAAAGGGACTCCCCGGCCCAGGGCAGTAGTAGCCGCCGTAGCCCGAGTGGAATGGGCCCTCAGCCCAACAGGAGGCTCCTTCCGAGCCAAAGAGTAGCATGCTTTGATGCACAGGACGACCCACCGAGAGATGGTTCGTTTCTGTACCGCCCTTCCCTTCTTCTCACCCACGTAGCCAACAAACAGTTGGTCATCCACCCGGAACTGGCGTGTGCGATCCATGTAGAATGAAAGCGCACGTTTTGGGTCCAGACGATGGAGCCGCTCTTCATCCTTTGAAGGATGCGGAGGCGGGAAGAAGGAGGGCAAGGTGATGGACTGCCCAATGTGAAAAGCAGAGACTACCTTGGGCAGGAAAGAAGGTCTAGTCCTAAGAACCACCTTGTCAGGATGAACAGACAAGAAAGGAGGTTTAACAGAAAGGGCCTGGAGCTCACTCACTCTCCTGGCAGAGGTGATGGCAACCAGGAAGGCCGTCTTTAAAGTGAGAAGACGGAGAGGACAGGAATGAAGAGGCTCAAAGGGAGCACACATCAGGAAAGTCAGAACCAGGTTCAAGTCCCACTGAGGCATCACGAACGGAGCAGGTGGATACATGTGCGTGATGCCTTTTAAGAATCGTAATACAATAGGGGACTTGAATAAAGATGGCTGATCAGGTAGCCTTAAGAAGGCGGAAAGGGCAGAAAGATAGCCCTTGATAGTGCCCAGAGCAGAGCCCTGCTGGGCAAGGGAAAGAAGGAAGAGGAGAACCTCAGACAGAGGGGCAGAAAGGGGGTCCACAGCCTTTGCTGTGCACCATGCCACAAATCTGTTCCACCGGCAGGCGTATACCGACTTTGTGGAGGGACGCCTGGCTGCCAGAATAACATCACAGACTTCAGGAGGCAAGTCAAATGGCCTCAACTGTCGCCGCTCAATCTCCAAGCATGGAGGTGGAGACTGGACAGGTTCGGGTGGAGGACCGTCCCCTGCTGCTGCGACAGAAGGTCCTCCTGAAGGGGCAGGCGGATCGAGGGACCGACTGTCATGCTGAGTAGCTCGGGATACCAGTACCTTCGAGCCCAGTCCGGAGCCACAAGGATAACTTGGGCCCGGTCGCGCCTGATCTTCTTCAGCACTCTGGGCAGAAGTGGTATAGGCGGAAAGACGTACAACAGACCGCAACTCCACTCGCGCCGAAAGGCGTCGCCGAGCGAGTGCCGTCTTGGAAACTCCAACGCGCAGAACTGATGACATTGCGCGTTCTCTTCTGTGGCGAATAGATCTAACCAAGGCTCTCCCCATTGCTGAAAGAGGCCTCTCGCCACGTCCGAGTTCAGACTCCATTCGTGATCCACCGAGCACCGACGGCTGAGTTCGTCCGCCCTGGCGTTCAGAGAACCTGCCAGGTGTTGAACCGTCAGAGTCACGCCCTGACGTTCCAGCCATTGCCAGAGACGCAGAGCCTCCTGGCAAAGGGTCCACGACCCCACACCGCCCTGTTTGTTGCAGTACCACATGGCGGTGGTGTTGTCCGTGAACACCTGCACTACACTCCCGTTGACAAAGGGGAGGAATGCCTTCAGTGCTAGGCGAATCGCCCGCAGCTCCAACATGTTGATATGGAGCCGGGACTCCGCCGGAGACCAGATGCCTCTGATCTCCGCCTCTCCCAAGTGGCCACCCCAGCCCTGGAGGGACGCGTCCGTCACAACCACGTGCTCCGGTTGGGGAAGGGAGAGGGATCTGCCTCTGACCCAATCGCGGTCCGTAAGCCACCACTGCAACTGTCTCGCAGTGCCCTCCGAGATCAGGACATGGTCGGATAGGTTGCCCTGATGCTGGGCCCACTGAAACTTCAGGTCCCACTGCAGAGCCCGCATCCGCCACCTGGCGTGATGCACCAGTAGGATGCAGGAGGCCATCAGCCCCAGAAGCCGCAGCGTCAACCTGACCGAAACCCGGGATAACGGCTGAAAGATGGGAATCAGAGCCTGAATATCCCGGACCCGCCGTTCCGGGGGATAAAACCGAAACTGCGCCGAGTCGAGAACCGCTCCGATGAAAAGGAGCTTTTGAGAGGGACACAGGTGTGATTTCGGCACATTGATGGAAAACCCCAGCTCGTGCAGGAGGTCTGCCGTCGTCTGAAGGTGGTGGACGACTGTCTGGGGCGAGCCCGCCTTCAACAACCAGTCGTCGAGGTAGGGGAAGACTGAAACCCCTAACCGGCGCAGATGAGCTGCGACCACCGCCATCACTTTCGTGAACACCCGTGGGGCGCTGGTAAGGCCGAATGGGAGCACGATAAACTGAAAGTGCTCGTGGCCTACCGTGAACCGCAGGTAACGCCGGTGGGCCGGCAGGACGGGGATGTGAAAATACGCATCCTGCAAGTCCAACGCTACCATCCAGTCTTGTGGGTCTAGAGCAGCCAAGACCTGAGCCAAAGTCAACATCTTGAACTTCTCCTTCCGGAGGAAGCCGTTGACGTTCCGCAGGTCCAAGATAGGACGCAGGCCTCCCTTGTCCTTCTTGGGTACCAGAAAGTAGTGGGAGTAGCAACCACACCCTACTTCTGGCCCAGGAACGCGCTCGATGGCCCCCTTGGCCAAGAGGGCCGTAACTTCCTCCTGCAGAAGTGTCAAGTGGTCCCCCGACACACGGTGGTTCTGCGGTGGCATGGCTGGAGGAGTGGACTCGAAGGGGAGGGCATAGCCCCTTCGAACGAGCTGCAGCACCCACCTGTCCGATGTTATCGCGCGCCAGCGGGAGTGGTGATGGCGAACCCTGCCACCCACTGGCGTCACGTGAGCCCGAAAGCTCGGACTAGGAAGGCTTGGATGCAGCAGCGGAGGGAGGCGTGGACTGACCACGCCGCTGGCCTCTACCGCCACCACGGCGGAAACCACGGCCGCCACCGCGCTGGGGAGCGTTCTGCGGCGCGTGGCTGGCAGCACGTGTGGGACCGCCCCTCCATTGGCCACTAAAGGGGCGAAACGAACCCGTCTGCTGGCGCTGGGTCGAAAGACCCAAGGACTTGGCCGTAACCCTGGAGTCCTTGAAGCGCTCCAGCGCGTGGTCCGCTTTGTCACCAAACAGGCAACTGCCATCAAATGGCATGTCCATGAGTGTATTTTGGACGTCTGGCGAAAAGTTGGCAGATCTCAGCCAAGCATGGCGACGAATCGCCACCGTCGTGGACATGGCCCGTCCCAGGGAGTCGGTCGTGTCCAGACCACAACGGATCGAGTACCGCGCCGCATCCCGGCCTTCAACCAAGGCCCGGGTGAGCTTGTCCCGCACTTCCTGGGGGCATTGCGGCAAACACTCTTCGACCGTATCCCACAGGGAGTGGGTGTAGCGGCCCAAGAGGCACGCGGTATTACAAGACCGCAGTCCAGCGCTCAAAGAGGAAAAGACCTTTTTACCAAACTGGTCATACCGCTTTGATTCCCGATCGGGCGGAGCCGACGGAAATGCGGACTGCGAAGTGGAGGCCTGGATCACCAGACTCTCCGGGGAGGGATGGGTGGATAAAAAGGCAGGGTCGTCCGAGCATGGACGGTGACGCCTGGCCACATTCCGGTCAACCGGTGCACCGGAAGCGGGCCTGGACCAGGTGCCCAAAAGGACATCCGTCAGGGCCTCATTAAACGGCAGCAGAGGCTCCTGGGGGCATGACTGCGGTTTAAATACTTCGGTCAAAATGTTCGGTTTGACCTTCGCGACGGGGAGCTCAAGGTGTAAGGCCTTGGCAGCCCTCATCAGGACCACTGAATAGGCAGCACCTGCCTCAGACGCCACAGGGGACGGGGAGACAAACCCAGGGTTGGGCGACTCGTCCAAGCCACTGGCATCACCCAGATCACCTACCCAGTCCACATCATACTGGCAGGCACGGGATAAAGGGTCCTCAGACCCCTCCCAACCCTCTCCATACTCATCCTCATCATACCCATATTCTGGGTCGACGATATAGACATCGGGGTCAACGGGCCCCATCGGCGTCGAATCCGGCGTCGGCCGACGCCGGTCCGACTCCGTGTCCGGAGTCGGGGAGGGAATGGGGGTGGCGCCGCGCGGCGTCGGTGCCCCGACGCCGGCCGGAGCCGACGGCGGAGTCGCTGCACCACGCGGAGGCGGTACCACGGGTTGGCCCAAAGGAACCGACGCCGGAGAGGCCGGGAGACCAGCCGGCGACGAACCTGAGGGACCCAGCGGCGCTGGGACCGGAGCCACCGGCGGCGTCGGGGCAGAAGCACCCGAACCGCTCGGGCCCCCAGACGGGACCGACGGCCCCGCAGGCGCCGTAGGCCCCGCCGGAGGAGACCTCGCCCTCATAGCAATGAGGAAGGCCTCGATCTCCTCACGCGACGCGCCTTCCCCAGGGACCGACGGGTATGGGGTAGACGGCGTCGGCAACCCACGCGGGGCCGCGGGGGTGGGGTCACCCGAGCCCCCGGCCGCATCACGCGGGCGTCGGGGGGAGTCGGGGGTGCGATGGCGACGCCCCGACGTCTTGTGCTTACCTGACGAACCGGAGGAATGGTGGCGACTCCCGGAGCGCCCATGGCGGCTCCGCGATCGTTCCCTCGACCGCTCCCTCGACCTCCGACCGGACCGGGACCGCTCTCGACGCGGGGCCGACACTCGGAGCTCGAGAAGCTTGCGGGACCGCTCCCGCCTAGCTTTTCCAGTCAAGGCACGACAGTCGACGCAGGACTCCACGTCGTGGTCCGCGCCCAGACACCGGAGGCAGAGTCGATGGTGGTCGGTGACCGACATCATGCGGTCGCACTCGTCGCAGCTCTTAAACCCAGGCATCCTACCGGCACCGTAGAAAGATTAAGTTTTACAAACACTTGGTCAAAAGACCGGAGTACTGCTCTTCGGATCTGCGCTAACTGGCGCGGAAAAAAGAAGAACTGACGTCAGCGCGCGGAGGCGGCGTCTATATACTCCAGCGACGTCATCACGGCGCACGACGCCGACGACGCGGAGCCGCAGGGGACGCCTGCAGACGACGCCTACCGACGCGCAGGGGTACTGCTACGAAAAAGTTTCAGGATCCAGACTGACGCCTGGGGATATTCTAAGGTAAGGAATCTAATACTAACCTGTTTCTTTCAGATGTGGCATGATGATGATTTGTATGGATCACCGACCATTAGTAACCTGTCATCTGTGATAGTGTAGTTTTGGTGTTGGACTTGGCCTTCTCTGCAGGGTCACTTCCAAACTTTTTGCCTTCACCCCTCCTGTTTTCTAAACCCATTTTTGTTGGCCTTTAGGACTCCGTGCACTTTAGCACTTCTTACCAGCGCTAAAGTGCTTATTCTCTCACCCAAGACATGGTACAATTGGCTTACACTGATTAGAATATTTAATTTACTTATAAGTCCCTCGTAAATTGGTATACTATATACCCAGGGCTGGTAAATTAAATGCTACTAGTGGGCCTGCAGCACGTATTGTGCCACCCACTTAAAGAGCCCCTTAAACTATGTCCCATAACAGCTACTGTAGCCTATATGCAGTGTGTAAGTGCCGATTGGACTTGGCAATATAAATCCCTTACCATAAATAAAGCCCATGGGTCTGAATGATACCATGGAATTCACACACACAAATAGTACACTATGTGTAAATTATAACCATAAGTGCATACAGTCAGCTATTCTTGCCTAATATCGAGACCCAAGCCCAATAGTGTTTCCAGCTTTAATAATGCTTGTGCATGAATGGAGACATAGCTATGATCTTTTTATGTTACCTGGGATTGTGTTGTGTCTTTGTTCTCCTAAGGATTTGAATTACAACCACTGCAGACCACCATAATGTAGACAATCATCTTCGTTCTGGTCAATGACAAAATGCTATGATTGCTAGACCTTCATCGTCATCTTTCCCAAGGGATACAATGCACAACTTTGCCAGATCATGATGTGATGTTCGGCTTGATTTCACATGCCCTAGTGGTAATGTGGCTGCACTCCTTATGAGTGAAAATACTATTAGTTCAGTCTCCGTCGGGCCCCAGTGCAATGTATGTTTTGAACTTTTATAGTGTAAACTTACCCATGGCACAACAAGAGCTTATTTAGTGTACACTATGTGTAGTCGCAAATGTTTTACTAGGGGCCAAAATGAATGGTCTGGTGTGACCGAGGGCAGCATTGAGGCCAGCAGGGTGGTGATAGGAAGGGTGAGTGTAAGGTGGGCATCCAGGAAACGAGGCATGTACATGGTATGGGCAGTGAGTTATGGAGTTATTTTGAGAGTTTCAATCTATGCTGCCCTCTAATCCAAGCTCCTGGTTTCTAGAGGAGTCACAAATTTGATAGTACTGTATTATGCTCTATCTGAATCGTGACCCCTCTCCTGCACCCTGGGGTAAGTCTTCTCTGCTTGATTTTGCTCCTTTTGGCGAGTCAAGTGTACAAAGGAAGTAACCTGATTCTTGAACTGAACTGAAATAGAATTATAGGCCTCACAATCTCCTTATGCCTTTAGCCACTTACCTGTAAGCCATAGGAGTGGTAGAAACAGGCTCGGTTAAGGTAGTGAGTGCAAAGACCCCCAAACAAGGTGTTCAATTCACTGAGGTTGGCTGACACAAACACCCAACCTCCTCCACAAAATTTGGGACAATGCCATTAGCCATGGTGCTAAGAGATTTGACGTTTAATTCTGGCTTTACCACTTTTCCAAAATTTGCTGAGTGTGAACTCTATTAAAAGTCTGGGAAGGTTCCACAGCACAGTGGCATTTGCTTGGTGAGAGTAGTCCCGGATCTCACCATGGAACCACTCACACCCCCGTTGTCTAATGAGTAAAATGGGAACTATGAAAACAAATGGCATGTTATTGTTAATTAATCGCAGCCTACCCTTGTGACAAATTTTGCGCTCTTAGGTAATCACTTTCTCAACATATTTTTCTACCCATTTCTTTTACAGAGATATGAAAACTAAATTACACTAAACATTGGTAGTAATTATTTGATGAGAAAACAAGACCATAACTCAACTAGAACACTGAGTCACATAGACCACTCACTAAAACGTGGGGTTGTGAAAACATTATGAATCTAGAAACAAGAAGTCATGCACTGTGGTGGTATTACGCCTGGTTCACCGAATTGTTTAATGCTAGTCAAACCATATCCTTCCTGTTACATCTGGCACCTTTGGTGTGGTTTTCCCCAAATGTTTTACCTTCATTCCTCCTGTTTCGCTGAATTCGTTTTTGTTGGCTCTAGAACTCTGTAAACTTTCCACTGCTAAAGTGCTTGTAAGGATGGTAAAACTGTCTTACACAAATAATGGCATTTTTAATTTAATTGTAAATCCCTAGTAAAGTTACCATATACCCATGGCTGGTCAGTTATATGCAAAGAGTGGGCCTGCAGCACTTATTGAGCCACCCAGTTATGTTGCCCTTTAAAATATGGCTCAGCTCCGCCATAGCTGCCTGTATGTGCAGTTTCAAACTGCCAATATAACCATTGTGCCAGGCCAAAACCACCCTCCTTTTTAATGCACATGTCACTCTAAGGTAGACCCTAAACATTCCAGAAGGCAGGAAGTGTTGTATTTAAAAAAGTTGATATATACTTTTATGTTTTACATGCCCAGGTAGTGAAAAACTTCCAAATCCAATATTCACTATTTCAAGGCCAACCTCTCCCTTAGGATAACATTGGATTACCTAAATATATTTAATAAGTAATTTATTTTGTTTTGGAACAGGTAGGAATGCCTTGTTTGGTGTCTGCATAATTGTAATTTGAAATCCTCTTCAATGGTAAATTCATATTTTAGGTCACAACTCTGAAAATGCCAGTTTTAGAAAGTTTTTATATCAAAGGGGGGATGGCCCTAAACGACAACTAGAAAGGGCCTACTAGTAGAAAAACAAAGAGCATCTAGTCATCACATTCATGTTATGCAATTATCACATGGCAAACCAAGAAAGAATCATATGGTTTGGAGTATTTATCTGCTCAATTATTCATTATTTTTTAATTGAGTATAGTTATTCACATATTTTCAGAACAGGGGAGACATCACAATTCAAACAGTGAATGTACATTAACACAATTGACAAAAAACAGTTGATGAGAAAACATTACAATGCACATGACCATACATAAACCTTAAAACCAGTCATGGTTTCAAAAAAGAAAGAAACAAAGCTTAAGACCCTTAACATGGCGCTGTATGTGTGAAAATGCACCATCTCACTTTAAGTAAACGTTCGGAGTGACATTTGGCACTGCAAACGCGCGTGGTCTGGTTCCTGGCGCACGTAGCCATGGTTGCAGCGCACAGAGACCCTCCACTGCCGCACACGGAGGAAAAAAATTAGAGGGAACATTGTTGAGGACCAATGTTATCCTATGGAGGATAGGGGGGCCCTCCGGTTAGTGGCGGCTGGCAAGCAGGCAACAGGGTTGTGGGAGCAAAGCTCATAGGGTTAAGTTGTCTGGAGGCTTGAGGCAGGTCAGGGGTCGCCAAATCACTGGTCAGAATCGCCGGGGGAACCTCCTCCTGGTGTGTGTTCACTCAGACACAGGCCGGGCTCGGCGGGTGCAGAGTGTGCTGGATTCGCGATTTCTGGCTGGCACCAGAAGCTGCAGTTCCAACATGTCTGTGGTTCACGGGAGAAACAGCTTGGAAAGTGAATGTAGGCAGGTCCCCTGGGGTTTTTGTGGTTGCTGGCCGCTGGACACGCCGGGGTTTAGCAGGAGCAGGCTCGTGGGGAGACATGCCTGTGGGGAGACAGGCCTGTAGAGCTGGGGCCAAGTCAGTGGGGTCCACCTCCTATTAGCTTTGCACGGCTTCTCGTCCTCCTTGTCGTTGCTGGATCTAAGGAAGGAAGGAAGGAAGGAAGATTCAGGGTGCCCCTAAATACTATATTTAGGGGCGTTACAGGTAAAGGGCAGGGACCAATAGGTCCCTTCCCTGGGGTGGGTACACCCCCTATTCTATTACTCTCCAGTGGGAGAGGGCAGGAGGCTATCCCTGGTTGGCTGGGTCCCCCCGGTCCTCAAGATGGCGGGTACTCGAGGTTGTGCTTCACCTCACCTCCCCCACCTTAGGGGTGGAGTTGGCAGAGGTGGGCACACCTCTCTACCTCACTTGTTTTTCCCGCTGGTTCTCGTGCATAAAGTGGGGGTAGAACCAGTGGGGACCAGTTGCTGAGTACAGCAAGTGGTCTGGAGAGGCTCACAAAGGCAGTATGCCTCTGAATCTTTTCCTTCGTGAACCCTGCCCATCCTGGGGGAGGAGGCTTGGCACCTCGTCCCAGGATGTGCATTGTTTCAGGCCCCCGAGAGCAGCACAAACATGTCTGGTGTGGCAGCATCAGCAGCCATTCAGTCAGGCCACTGGGAGTTGGTCGAGTTTCAGGAGGCATCTCTAAGATGCCCTCTGTCATGCATTTTACATTAACTTCCACACTGGCATCAGTGTGGGTTTAATGGGCTGAGAAGTTTGATACCCAACTTGTCAGTCTTCAGTGTAGCCATTATGGTGCTGTGGAGTTCATAATGACAACCCCCCAGCACCATATACTCTTAATGGCAGCACTGCACTTACAGTGCCCAGGAACAGACCTGGGTACTGTAGGGGTACAGGGCTCATGCACCTGAACCCTCACCACTGGCATAGGGCACCCAGCTAGAGGGGTGACTGATGTATGCCAGGGCAGTGTTTTGTGGACATAGCACACAGGGATGTGTGCCATGTCGACTCTCTACTTTGTTTTGCACTAAGACAGGCAGCATGCCAAGGCAGTGTGTGAGTGTCAGGGTCCAGGGCCTATAAGGGTGGCACAATAAATGCTGCAGCTCTTAGACGTCTTCCATGGTCACAGTGCCCTGGGTACTTGTGGTACCACTTACCAGTGGCTGACTTGTGGCCAGAGATGCCAATGGGGTTAGTTTTTGGGGGAGGAACATAAGCCATGGGAATCAGATTGGCAGGCACCCAGGTAAATGCAACATAATCCCACTTTCCTACAGGGTGGGGCTGCCCAGAATGGTCATGCCAATGCTCCCCCACCCACCCCCAAAAGACTAAGCCTTTCTGGCCCCGGCCCCCACGGGGTGGGAGATATTTTTACAGTCTAGGCACCAGGGATTTTTTTCCTCCAAGGTTCGGGGCGGGGACTGCCCAGAATAGGCTTGCCAATGCTCCCCCCACCCACCAAAATTGCAGTCTTTCTGCCCCCTCCCCAACCCCTCGAGGCGGCAGATGGGGACAGTAGCCCCCCTAGGGGGGTGCAGGAAGCCCACTATTTTTTTTATAGAAACAAGGGGGACCCAAAAGGTAGCTAAGGACCAAGGGTATAAGTCAATTGAAGGAAACAAAGGTCCTAAGCAAATTTAAAGATATAAACAATTGAAATATAGAACAAAATAAGTTGCTATATATTTTTCCATGTCCAGCCGGACCAGGAATTTATTTTTAAATGGAATCAAACGATAAGATTGAATACAAAGACAGCAATTCTTAAAGTAGGGCACAATCCTGTGCAGTACTAGTGAAGGAAAACACAGTGGAAGGAAAGGAAGTAATACAGAGAGAGAATTTTCACAGGCAAAGAAAGTGAACAATCTGGACACTTTTTAGATCAGTGTTGGGAGTGTTCTCCAGAGTAGAACATACACAATGATACACAGTGGTTAATTGTATGTCTACTTAAAAGAGTCGACGTTTCGATCCATTGCTCGGATTAGAAAGGATCATCATCAGGACTAAACAAGGTTATATTGCCTGGTATAAGTGATACGCCTCGGATCAGAGGGTTCGCAGCACTAGGAATAGCATGCGGAGCTACAAACAATTAGAAAAGCTCAAGTCACGAGGCTCAGTTCTCTGTGCGGAGGCTTGCGCGGATCGATAGGCAGTCATCAGCGTGTTGAGGTCGTGTGGCAGCTCGGTATGAGAATACTCGGTGCTGCAAGCGGTCTTGAATTAAGGGATATACGCGGGGATCTGAACGATGTCAGGATTTACAGGCATAGAGGGAGCGTAGGTACGCTGTTGTTCTCTTGCTGCCAGGTTAGCCACTAGGCACCAGGGATTTTTTTTATATATACATAGGGGTGGGGGCTGCCCAGAATGGGCATGCCTATGCCCCCACCCTTAAAAAATGACCACAGTCTTTCTGCCCCCCCTTCCCCCCCCCCACCCACCCCCACCTCCACCCCCAGAGGCAGATAGGGACAATAGCCACTAGACAGACTCCCACTAGGCAGCGGGTTAGGAAATACCTAAGCCACTTCCTTCCGGGTCCCCACCAGATGCTTCTCCAGACCCTCTGGAATCCACCAAAAGGACCGCCTCCAATGCAAGCTCCCTGGGGTCAGAGAACGCACAATCCATCAGGTGACTTAAAATATGCTCTCCAACAATTGAATCACACAGCCCCACACAGGTGTTAACCAAACTACCCTTCACCCAACCATCCAGTGCCTCAGAAAAGTACCCCACATCATTCTCACAAGACTGGTGAGACAGGATCTGACTGTAGCTGTCCCTCATCCCATACTCTTCTGGCTGGTCTCCATACTCACGTACTAGGGCTTCTATCCTGTGGGGGGGGGGGGGGGACTCCTCTTCCTGTACCTCTGATCTAGAGTCAGTAGAGTGTCCCTCCTACTACCAGGAAAATGATCCCCTGTGCCAGTTCCCCAATCCACCTCAGGGACATTGAGCACCACTGGAGTTACCTCACAATCCTGAACCCCCTGGTCTATGTCAACCACCTCCTTAAAGCAGGGCCCCAAATCTGTGTGTGTCTACCTCATCCTCAGTACTGGACCTGGCACTTTTGCTGCCACCATCTAGGCTGGGCCTAGCCCCACTGGCTTGCCAGTCAAGCTCTCACATTTTAAACTCATGGTCTATCATCATCTTCCTTTCCTCCATGGCTATTTTTTGTCTTCCCTCTCACTCTTTAAGATGCCTTCAGAGTGCATTTTTCATTACATTCCACAGTGGCATCAGTGTGGGTTTAATGTGCTGAGAAGTTTGATACCAATCTACCCAGTTTTCAGTAAAGCCATTATGGTGCTGTGGCGTTAGTAATGACAAACTCCCAGCACCACATACTCTTAATAGCATTACTGCTCTTACAATGGCTAAGAATTGGTCTAGACACTGTAGGAGTACAGGTATCATGCATCATGTTGTAAATGCAACAGGAGCCCAGTTCCCTAAACAGCGCACACCAAGCCTTCTCTGAGTCGGATAGTAAAATATATATTTTTTTTAAATCTAGCATGGAGTCAGTGTCCATGCGCAATGTACGTCAAGACAAGCCGTCACACTGCATCTCGTGACTCAAGAACTTTCTTCGAAGAAACCCAACTTGCAAACATCGATCCACCAACAGTAGGTGGCTGGAGTATGCTAAGCATTGTATCTACAGCCACACGTCTGTGTGTGCGTGTGTGTGCATGTATGTATGTAACTGAATTTTAGGTGTGTTAGTGTAATTAGGTCAGTGGAAGATTAACAAGACTACAATACCCATAATACATTAGGCTATCACACAAAATTCCGGTAGTGGAAATAGTGTCTCTGGAGGGAGGGAGGTGGTCACCCTACATTACACTCACTTTACCAGCTGCTCTTAGCAAGTGGGCATTAGAGTGTGCGGCTAAATCAGGGTTTGGGCTGGGCTCTGGGTACTTGAGAGTTTCAGGAGTGAGGACAGGCTTTCCTGTGGCTGATACGACTGGTTCCATGCTCCACTTACTCTTTAGTGGATGATCCAATGCCTGATTAACCTCACTCAATTATCGCATCCCGCCACTCAACTAGCGTGCCCACCGATTTAGAGCAAACAGCTGTGCAGCAAACAGATGTGCTCAATAATTAAGGTATAGTGTGCACAGCTTGCCAATTAAACCAGCACCATACTGTACCATCTTAATAATTTACAATGCATTGTCAAACAGAAAATGTAGAAGGATCTAAACTAGAGCCAATAAACGCAGCTGCCAAAGTATTAAGTGCTTATGTTTAATTTAGAAAATACGTCCTGATACAAAACGAATCTGGGAGAAGACAATGTTAAGTATCCCCTAAAATAGGTGCCTGTGGAATTATCAAAATGCAAACACCTATATCGCAAAAAACATGCCCACTAAGAGGTTCGAACTCACAACCTTCAGATTATTAGACCGAAGCTCTGCCTTTTAGGCTAAGAAGGTTCGATGAAGAATTGTTACACAAGTTTTTCAATCGGAGTGCCATGTGTTCAAGTATACAGCAAACAAAAACTTCACTTGATGTGCTGCAACAGTTGTGTGAATAAAAACGTTTGCACCGATTCATGGTGCTGTTGGTGCTAGCTGAGGCAGTGGAACACTTGATGAGCTCTTTGAAAAAGATTACAAGTCCTCCGCTGGGTCTGTTAATTCTGTCCGGTCTTATAACCTTGTGCCTAGGGAATAGGTGTGGTAATGTCGATAGAATCAGCCAAGTTTCTGTGAGGAAGAGCAGGTTCAATGTGTGGTCGCGCAGCAGGTCCCATATTTCAGTAGCGTGTTTATTGAGGGAGGTGTTGTAGAGGAGAAGGCAGAACAGGGAGGGGTGGGGAGAGGTGTGTAGGTGTGCGTGGCGGAGGGAGAGGTGAGTGTGGTGTGCTGTGCATGTGAGGGTGGTGTGAAGGTGTGGGAAGGTGCAGGAAAAGTGTCAGGTGGAACAGGGGAAGGCACCTTCGCAGTCGACTACCGAGGCGTGGCAGCAGCACTGGAAGAAGCATTCAAGGTTCAGGGTGAGGAGAGGGAAGCAGAGACATAGCAGTGGTGGGAGCAAAAGCAAGGGGTCTGGCA
The DNA here is from genome assembly GCF_964261635.1 of Lissotriton helveticus. Classification (NCBI taxonomy): domain Eukaryota; kingdom Metazoa; phylum Chordata; class Amphibia; order Caudata; family Salamandridae; genus Lissotriton; species Lissotriton helveticus. Next base: position 129,757,720 of record NC_136070.1, on the reverse strand, counting down.
CTGGGCACAGGCTCATATGGGCTGTGCATCCAAGCTGTGCCGGACATGAATTAGGAGCGGGGGTCTCTGGGGCAATGGGTTGGGCTAAGTAACTGGCGGAAACCGAGAAGGGAGTGCGGCATTGGAGAGGAAGCAGGGAAGGTCGCAAATTCAGGAAAAGGGCAGGAAGAAGAGCAAAAGAGTGAGTAAAATGAAGAAGAGGAGTTAAGTGAGCAATTGAGTTTGAAACTCGAAGAGAAGAGCCGAGACTAAAAGAAGCCAAAAGCAGCAAGAATTGAGTGAAAAGGGCAGAGAAAAATGTTAAAGAATGAAAGTCAAAAGCACAGAAGATCAGCAAAGAATGAATGAGAGAGTGGCAGATGCCCAGCAGATCGGCACAGAATCAGTGTAAAAGCTCAAAATGCAGCAAAAAAAGATTGCGGAATAATGAAAAAAAGCACATGAAAGTGGCATAAAGAGAATGAGAAACGCACAGAAAAGCAGCAAAGAAGGAATTAGAAGGAAGAAGTAATGCACAGTGAAGCAGTAAAGAAAGACTAAGAAATGCACATAAAAGTGACAAGTAATGAAAGAATGAGTGTTGCACAGAAAACAGCCAGGAAACGGCGGGAAGTGTTCAAGCACGCGCCCGCGCTCATGCACTCAAGCTCTAGGCCGGCCATGGCAGCATTTTTTTTTTACCCCTTACTAAAAGTCGCGCAAGCAGCGCATAAGCTGCTCTAGGCTCAACCTAAAAAGGAGAGAATGCTGACGCCCACCAATAAATAAATAAATGCATTTAAAAAATATAAATAAAATAAAAGTTTAGTTTTGTAGGTTGTGCGTGCGTGTGTGTGTGTGTGAGAGAGAGAGAGAGAGAATATCGGCCCATACCACTGCACGGTAAGGCATGAGTGCTTAAGCCCTGTGTGGGGTTACAATGCATCATAAAAATATTATTGCCAGCAGGTTAAAGGCATTCATGAAAAAGCCATGACTAACGTCTATTCAAAAGAAAATATTAATATTCACTCTGAAGTTGGATGAAGTGAGATGATTTGTCAATTATACATTTCCCATGGAAAACAATCACTGACCTGGACCAGATATCTTATCAATATGTTTTAAGTTTTTGAAAAGAGAGCTTAATAGCAGGTGAAAGTGGAGTGGATTCAGGCTCTCATACTGATAGTTTGCAGTTACTCATGCTGAAAAAATCATCAACATATAGCGATCTTCAAATGAGCACTTACCACCAACGCCTTTTCAGACTCCTTAATATTCCAGGACCGATTCCTCTGGTTTATGTAACTGTGAAGAAAGAAAAGCAGTGAAGAAGAGCAGACAAAAAACTATTGCGAGAAGGATGTTCTTTCGCCATGAAGAATGTAAACTTTTAGATTGGTTCTAATATCAGAACAAAACACGGTCTTTCACAAAGTGCAATAGATTAGCAGTTTCTGATGTATTCTAGTCAAACATGTAAATTCACCAATTCAAAATAAAACAAGAAAGCAACTCCTTATATGTACAAGTGTTTAAAGCTTTTACATTTTAATATTTCAAAACTGCTTTGATGTTGACTTATGTAAAAGAAGGTTATTTAATCCTCGGGACAGAACACTCGGAGTGCTTCAGGTTTCATGTGCTGCCCCCATGCTTCTAACTAATCCATAACTCATAACTCACAATCTACAATTAAGATGTCTGTATCCAGACTATATCCTGTGTAGCATAAACTGGAAAGTCCCTCTACAATCTCCGATCAAATCTGTTCTTCGTTGGGTCCTCACACAGTTGGCGAAATGCAGGCCAACCAGTGCAGAATAATCCTGGAGAAGACCCTTCCACATGTTCACCCCACAGTCAGGCAATTCACCTACTTGTTTAGTTATCTATAGGAGATTGATTTTATCGGACTACCAGGATTACAAGCTAGTAACTTCTTCTCCATCATAGGATCTTTTCCAATATCAATAAACAGTAGAAAAGAGGTAGCAAGCTGAAAATATACTAGGCTTTGAAGACAACTTAATAAGTGAGTGTTTGGGTAACTTGTAAAGATGTTACCAATAGAATGGATGAATGTCATTAGAGTACTTGCTTATGACATATGGAACTAGCAGTAAAGGGGCAAAAGTATAAGCAAATATCATTAACCAATCTATTTGCAGAGTGACTGATGCATATTCTACCTGGAGGGGTACATTAGCGCGTTCTGTTCTTGCTTGCTCCAAACACTGTTATGAATAGCATATACCAGATTGTAAAATAATTTGTAGAGAACACTTCTATGGGTCAGCCATTTGTGTGTCTCCTTTTGACTTTCACTCTTAGTGTCAGCCAAATCATTGCCCACCAGTGGTGGATGATTTGACAGAAAATGAATGGGATCCCTATAAACTGGATGACAGATCTGTTGTAATACCTTCAATAACTGACAGAAGAGTGTCCCAATGTTTCTGAATCCAAACCATGAATACTTTGTTCTACAATAACTTCTGGAAGGTTTAAACACTAATGACTCTGCCTTATACCATGTGTACCCCTATTCCATCAGGATTGCACCTGTTGTAACGGCCATAGTCAAGAGCGTGCGCAAGACCTAGCCAGTCTCCCAGTAGTGAAGACTGTTGCAAGTCAGGCAATATGCATACCTGATCCTGCCAAGGTCACTTGCCTGAGTACACTATATATCTACACAATCTTGCACATTTGTAAATATTAGCACATATGAACTCCACACTTGAGGGGGAGTCGGGAGAATAAGAGTAAGTAGTGGTCTACCTACTTTTGCATCCTCCCAAAAAAATACTAAGCCACACATGGCAAACATGACTGAATGAGACCAAGAGGTCCTCGGTGCGGGTAAATACTCTATCGTTGAGGACCCAAGTATGCCCTAATGTCATAACCAGGACCCTGACATCACAAAATAGTATAAAAAGAAAAGGAAGTAAAAACATTATATACTCATTCCTTACAATTTTTTGGCACAAGGGACACAGAGGACCTCTAAGTCTCATTCAGTCACATTTTTCATGTGTGGTAATGACATCCAAAGTATGCCATTACCTTTTTAATTGTCTGAGATCGTGATACGAGCATAAGGGGAATGGATTTCAGACCTATTTCCGATTGCAGATAAGATTTACCCACTACTGAATTGAATGTAAACCTAAAAAAAAAACAAATTTGGAGATAGTGCAATGCTTTTCACACCAATGTGAATGAAAAATGGCGCAAAAAAAATTATACATATTGTGAGGATTTTGTATTTCAGAATGGTCTTCTCCTTCAACCACCAACTGTACCGGTAAGGAGAGACCTGACGACAGACAAGATAAAATATGATGCCGAAAAGGCTAGAAATCTGATCAACATTCTTGGTGGTGACCTGACACAGAATGAACTGGTAAATTACCACAAAATAACATTTTTGGGTGATGCACCCAATGCATAGGAAAGTGGAAGAATGCGTCCTTCAAGTCTAGAGTGATCATGTAGTTTCTTTCCTGTAAATGTGGGATGACCTATTCTCAATAGTCTTTGGAAATGGGCAAAATAATACATAGCCTAGTTCCAACAGGAGACCCTGCCTAATTTCACGTTCTTCACCTCTTCTATGGTCTTTGTTAGTTCTGCCCTTTTTGCTGAATACGGATAGCTGTTATCAAGCTGGATTCATTACCTTGATCTTCACCCAACAGGTGCTTGATAATTGGAGGAAAGGAACTTCATGGCATTATGGAAGGGGTAGCAATAGAGTCACTATTTGGTTACATAGAAAACGCTAACTTACGTTCCTCTGCCTCTAGACTTCTGTCTGTTGCAGGAAGGTCAGATGCAAATTAAAGGGGAAACTTCAAAAAGTTTATTTTGTCCAGTCACTAGAAGCCCTGCCGGTGTTCTTCTCTACTACGGCCTATGTTGTTGGGAGAGGATATGAACTTGGCTCGCTATACCGTTTATTCCCAATTTTCTCTTATTAAGCACAAAACAATAAGAAAGGGGATTCCCCCGGTAGGAAGCTGGCTATTAATAGTATACCAAAAAGAGGTACGCTGTGTAAAGAGTCCATGTATCCCTTATTATTGGACAGGGGCTTGCTCTAGCAATCCCAAGGTGCTCTATCTAGGGTAGTGTGGTCAGACAGCCTTAGGCTGATCACAGAGGAATGTTAGACACTTCACACACACACACCTCTCTCACACACACTCACACACTCACACACTCACACACTCACACACTCACACACTCACACACTCACACACTCACACACTCACACACTCACACACACTCTCACACACTCTCACACACTCACACACACACTCACACACTCACACACTCTCACACACTCACACACACTCTCACACACTCACACACACTCACACTCACACTCACACACTCACACTCACACACTCACACTCACACTCACACACTCACACTCACACTCACACACTCACACACTCACACTCACACTCACACTCACACTACACACGATACACTTTCAAAAGGAGATATACACTAACTCAGAAAAATAACAGGCATTTTTATACATATTTTTAACACTAAGAACTTCGTAATCGGGTAAGAACTTTATTTTGAGATATCACTGTCTTGAAAGTATACAGGAATACACTTGCATTTGGTGAATTATCATGGTTTTTCAGTACACAGAAATATACTGGCATTTGTATCGATAAAGCTTTAATGTTATCCAATGGGAAAGAAACATATACCACATTTTGGGTACTCAGCGACTTACAGGACTGTCCTTCTGGATTTAAGGTAAGTATGGGCAAGGTACAAGGCAGCACCAAAAGGTCACCTCGGTAAGCACCGGGGCGTCCAGGTGCAGAGGTGAAATTTAATATTGTGTGCCCCGAACGGTTCAGTTCAAAACAGGCTGCAAGAAAGGACTAGGGAGGCAGTCTGAGCTAACCAACAGGCCCCATTGTGGCATGATAAAGGTGAAAACAAATGTGCAAGGTTTTTCAGTAATCTATTTACAATAGAAACCCTAAGTCTTCAAAAGGCATGTTGTCAGACTGAAGGACTATGGATGGAACACCTTTCCTTTTTGCATTGACAAGTCTTGTCTGATTGGTGATCTGTAAAACCTGCATTATGACAGGTCTATCATATCTGAGAGCCAAATCTGTCTTGCCCACTCTGGTGCAATCATAAGTGTAATACTGCTGCTCCTGCATTTGCTGATCACATTGTAGAACAGTGGTATTCAGGGGGTGGCTTGGGGGTGCGGATGAGAGGGGGGGTACTTACACAAATTTGTAGGTGTTGGAATTCTGCGTTCTGGGGAATTGAAAAGAGATCTATTTCTGGTGTTCCCCATCTGTGAAAAAGCTTTGAGTACAGTTCCAATTTGTGAGACCATGAAGCTTGTTTGCTCTGTTGGTCTGCTTCTACAATGTCCTTGCCTGGTAGGTGGATAGCTTCAATTTGTATTTCATTTTAGATGGCCCAGATCAACATTTCTTATGCTAGTCTTCACAGTGGTACTGTCTCGGTCCCTCCTTGTTTGTTTATATAAAACATGGTGGTTGTGTTGTCTGTTTGGATCAACATATTCCCCCCAGAGTGCTTTCTGAAAGGCGTTTCAGGCTAGGAATACTGTATTCAGTTCTAGGAAGTTGATGTGCGGTTCTGCATTGGGAGAAAGTGACACTTTTCATGTTTAGCCCCCACCTTCTGCCTCGCTTTGATATGGTTTCAAATGTAGGGCACAGGGTGCCTGCCAACCAGGTGCCCTGTGCCAGTGCCCCTTCCATAAAACAAGCTCCAAATTGGTACTTCTGCACCCTGTAAGTCCCTAGTAACCGGTACACTGGGTACTTAGGACCTGAGAGCTGAAGAGGGTCGCTTAGGTCCCTCTCTCTGGGACCATGCCACAGCCCTTGCAGCCTGCATGCCCCTTAGAGAGAGAAAACAACTAAGCCGACATGGCATCCGGTTCGGGTGCCCTGCCAGCCAACACTGCCTGGCAGCTTAGGTAAGGCATCCCTCTTGCAAGCCTCACAGCCCTAAGGCAAGGTGCACTATAATACAGGCGAGGGCATATCTGCATTAGCAGATATGCCCCCTACAATATTGAGAACCATTTCCTAATATTGTAAGTGCCAATGAAGTCATGCAGAGTACATGGGCTGAGAAATCGACATCTATAGTTCCACAGCATCCTGATGGCTTCACTGAATACAAGAGTGTTTGGTACCAAACTAACACACAACGATGCCAGTGAGGGATTTATTGTACCATGTACCCTGAGGGCAACTCAGAGGTGCCCCTGAATCCCGACCAACCATGGCGTGGTCTCTGACCAGCTGTAGGCATCCAGCCAACACCAGACAGGTTACTGGACTCCTGGGCAGAAAGCCCCTGCTCTCTGGAACCAGAAACAATGTACATTCTGGGCAGAGCTGTCATGCCTCCTCCCCCAGGATGACACAGTGCTCGAAGTGGTAGATTTCAAAGGCCTGCCGCTTTTGTAATGCAACCCCCAGCTTCTCCTGCTAGGAGCAGATGGCAGCCCGTGTTTTACAACCCCAGTTTGGGTGGGGAAACCGGCAGGAGGTGTGCCTACCTCTGCCATCTTGAGGATGGGGGGCCCTCTAATCATGGCTAGGTCTATGCCTCCTCATACAACATGGTGTTATGTTAGAGGGTGTAGTCAGGTGGGGTGCCCATCGACCCTACCGGCTACTCCTCAAAACGCCTCCTAAATTTACTATTTAGGTGGCACATCTAGACCTGGATCCCCAGACCTGCGACGAAGTAAGATGCCTGTCCCAAGCTGCGAAGAAACCTGCGAACTGTCTTGCAGCACAACCTCCAAAACCTCTGGGAGGCCTGCTGCCTTCAATAAAGACTCCAATCTCCATAGGACAGCATAACTGTCCAGAAGAAACAGACTCCAAAGACTCCGGATCCAAGCGGATCCAAGTCTCCAGCCCACTCCTGTCCAGGGTTGGCTGACCTCTTATGGCCTCCACGGTGAAGTGTGAATCCAGAGGCTCCCCACTGACTGGGACCAGCTCAGGTAAGATGATTCCGCCGTTCGCAGTCACCCCTGCACCAGAGGTCTCTGGGCCCTGGTGAGCTGAACCGACTGTGCCCCTACGACCCCCTACATCCCAACTTTACTCTGCTGTTGTCGGTCTTCTTCCTGCTACTGCCGGGGTGCCATGCCTGCATTACAAATAATAGGGTAACCCAAAAATCATCACCAAACCTGGGCACAATGCGGGAATGAAAGGGTATTGGTCCGAGACTTCTTTTGAAGAGAAATAAATTCAGGATTATCTAGTGTGTGTTGCATACATATTCAGCACTGGTATTTAATACCATGTGGGAAGACACTATGTTCCAAGAATATATTTAACAATATACAAGGAATGTAAAACAGGAGCACCAGAACAGTTATAATCAAATAAGGTCTGCTTATTCTATATATTTAGAATCCAAATACCAATTAAGTATTTGATAGAAGGTTGCAAAAAAGGGAAAGAAGCATAATTGGGCGTGCTTGTGATAGGTAAGTGCAAGTGAAGGTGACTGGTTAGAGGAATACATAATTCAAATATTTTCAAGAACAAACTAGTAAATAAGACCAGTACAAAGAGACCTGTCCAGTAAGAAAAAATGTGCTGCTGGTGGTTCATGTTTGGTGCTGCTTTGTGGCCCCGTGCATGTACTAACCCCCAAAACTTGGCCCCTGCAATAGATTTACTTACCTGCATGCAGTGTGGCTCCAAGCACCCAGTCTCCATTGGAAAGCACTGGGTCGAACTCAGATTTTAACTTCTGCACCCGGCCAAACGAGCCGCTGGTAGTGCAGTTTTGGTACCTGCCTGGCCTCTGGCTCTTGCTGACTTTTGGCTTCAAAGACTGAAATTGTAAGTTTGATACTCGCAATATTGTGGGCCCACAGGATAACAATGGACAGTGTGAAAAACTTTCGATTTTTGAAAGTGAAAGTATTTTTAATAAAACACGCACTTACCTTATTACGTAGGCCTGGGTCTTAAAATAAATTACAAACAAATTATAATTTTATAAAATTGTTCTGGATCGCCTTCTTGAGTTATATCTTGTACTGATCAAGTGTGTGCAATAAATGCCTTACACTTCTCTGTGTTAGGCCTAAGACTGCTCGCCCATACTACCACTAATAGAGTACTTTGGGTTGTGCATTGAGCTCTGTACACTTTTGGGGAACCCTTGGACTTTGTGCACGGTATTACAACCTAGTGATATTATATACAGAGCCAGCTTCCAACATGTATTCTGGTTCTTCCAGACCCCACTGACTTAAAGTTTGTTCATGTTCGCCCCCATCCCTTCTGGGAGGCATCAGTTATTATGGTCACTGTATGAGTTAGTGGTGAAAATGCCCTTTCTTGTATATGTGCTCTGTTCCACCACGCTGTTTCTTTTTCTATTTTCCGTATAACAACTGCTAGATCTTCCCAACTCCCTGTTGATTGTGACCATTGACTCTGCAACCATTCTTGAAGTGGCCTCACGTGAAGCCTTGTGTTCAGTATTAACAGAATTCAAGAAGCCATCATTCCCATCAGCTTCCCCACTGTCCTCACTGTTGGAGCTTGCCCCATCTGGTAGAGTTGTGTCTCCTTCAACACTATTGTTCTCTTCTCAATTAGAATGGCTTTACCCTGTATTGTATTTATTCTGGCACCCAAGAATATCTTTTTCTGTTCTGGTTCGGACTTTTCCATGTGAATTGAGAACCCTAGTTGAAGGAAAATGCTACTTACCAGTATGCATCTGTTCTTGGCATGTAGAGCTGCAGATTCACACACTTCGCATTAGATCCCCATCTGCTGTTGGGCTCGGATGCTTTCACATTGTTGTTGTCTTGGAAGAAGTCTTTGTAGTCACGAGATAGGTGACTCCTCCCTTGGACGATCAGTGTGCATGGGCATGGATTTCATCCTTAGATTGTTTTTCGCCATGATGGAAAATTATGGCGTTAGTAGAAACAGAAAAGATGTACATGTGTGTATATCTAAATAAGATAGAACTGGAACAGATACAGGTCCCGGGGAGGTGGGTGGGCGTGTGAGAATCTGCAGCTCTACATGTCAAGAACAGATGCATACGGGTAAGTAGCATTTTCCGTTCAAGGCATATGAGCTGCAGATCGCACACTTAGCATAGACTGTACAGCTGTATCTCTCCTAGCGGTGTTCGCCTGTATCCGTTGTAGTCGTTTGAAAGAGAGTTTTAAGAACAGCTTGGCCCACAGAAGCTTGCTGCTTGGCTTGCACGTCCACACAGTAGTGTTTAGTGGAGGTGTAAATTGTAGACCATGTTGCTGCCTTACAGATGTCTTCTAGGGGAATGTTATCTAAGAATGCCATAGAGGCCCCTAGTTTGCGTGTAGAGTGCGCTCTAGGGGGAATTGTCAAGATGCGTTTAGCTTTTTGGTAGCATATCTGGATACATTTTACTCTCCACCTTGCAATTCCAGCTTTGGAGATGGGATTACCCTTATGCGGTGGGGAGAAGGCTACGAACAATTGTTTTGTTTTGCAAAAAGGTTTTGTTATGTCAATGTAATAAAGCAGTGCTCTTTTGATATCTAGGGTGTATACAGCTCTTTCTGCTACAGAGTCTGGGTTTTGAAAAAACACTGGTAACTCCACTGATTGGTTAAGATGAAATGGATAGATGACTTTAGGAAGGAATTTTGGGTTTGTTCTGAGAACGACTTTGTTACAATGTAATTGTAAGAATGGCTCCTGTATGGTTAAAGCTTGGATCTCACTTACTCTTCTAAGAGGAGTAATGGTAACAAGGAAAGCTACTTTCCATGTGAGGAACTGCAGTTCGCATTTGTGTAAAGGTTCAAATGGGGGTCCCATGAGCCTGGTGAGAACAATATTTAGGTTTCATACTGGAGAGGGTGGTAACCTAGGAGAAATGATTCTTTTTAGGCCCTCCATAAAGGCTTTAATTGCAGGGACTCTAAATAGTGACAAATGTCTGTTTTGTAAGTAAGCAGCAAGTGCTGCTAGATATAAACGTATGGATGAATATGCTAGATTACATCTTTGCAAGTGCCATAGGTAGCAAATGATATTCTGGATCGAGGCATCCAGTGGATCAATATGGTTATTGGTGCAGTAAATGGCAAATCTTTTCCATTTTGCAGCATAACAAGCTCTAGTAGGAGGTCTGGCTTCTTTAATGATGTTCATAAAGTCCGGTGGTAGGTTAAGATACCCGAACTCTAGGACTTCAGATCGGCAGATTCAGCTGACCTGGGTGTTTGATCTCTCCATGGTTCTGCGTTAGCAGGGATGGGGACATGTGCAGGTTTTGATGTGTAACTAGTGAGAGTTCCAGCAGTGTTGTGAACCATGGTTGGCGTGCCCATGTGGGAGCTACTAAGATTAGTTTGAGAGACTGTTGTTGGAGCTTGGATAGTGGAATTAATGGGAGTGGCGGAAAAGCGTACGCAAATCTGCCTGACCAGTTTATCCATATAGCATTGCCCTTGGTCAACAGGTGTGGAAACCTGGCGGCGAAGTTTGGGCATTTTACGTTTTCTTGTGTGGCGAACAGATCTATGCCTGGTTGGCCCCACATTTGGAAAAATGGAAGAAGGACTTGGGGATGTAGTTCCCATTCGTGAATATGTTGTGTCTGTCGACTTAACAGATCCGCAATCTGATTGTGAACTCCTGTAAGATGTTCGGCAAGTAGATGTATATTTTGTGGGATGGCCCATCTCCAAATGTTTGGTGCAAGTTGGGACAGCTGCAGAGAATGTGTACCTCCTTGTTTTTGTATGTAGTACATGGCTGTCATGTTGTCCGTCCGGATCAAGACAGCTTTGTTTTATAAATGGAAAGATTTTAGTGCTAGGAACATTGCTAGTAGCTCCAGGTGATTGAAGTGGAGCACTCTGGTATTCCACCACTGCAGAGAGCGATGTGTGCGGCTGTCCACCAACACCAAATCTGTAAGTTGTCCTTGAGCCTCATTCCATTGATGTGCTAGACATTCTTGTAATGGACGCATTTGAAGTCTTGCATATGGTACAATAAAAATGCAAGATGCCATCATGCCTATGAGCTGCATGAACACTCTGGCTGGGAGAGAGTGTTGGACTTGATATTTTATCACGAGGGCTTGTATGCTTGCTATCCTGGCTGGACAGGGATACACTAGAGCTGTGGAGGTGTTTGTTGTGGCCCCCAGATATTGGTGTATATGAGAGGACTGGAGATGCGACTTGGTGTAGTTGATTGGGAACCCCAAGTTGTGTAATGTTTGAATGGTTTGAAGAGTGTGTTGAACACACTGATTGAGTGACTTGGCTTTTATTAGCCAGTCATCTAGATATGGGAAGACGTGGATCGGATGTCTTCTGAGATGTGCCACTACTACTGCAAGGCACTTTGTGAACACTCTGGGTGCAGTGGTGACTCCGAATGGAAGGACTTTGAATTGGTAGTGTTGTCCACCCAATACAAACCTTAGATACTTCCTGTGAGAAGGATGTATGGGAATGTGGAAGTAGGCGTCCTTGAGATCTAGCGTGGCAGGGAAGTCGCCTTGTTGCAGTAGCGGGAGCACTTGCTGGGCAGTGATCATATGAAAATGATCTGAGTGTATATATAGGTTATGGGGACTGAGAGCTAGTATTGGTCTTAGAGTCTAGTCTTTCTTGGTTATTAGGAAGTACAGCGAGTAAACCCCTGTCCCTTGATGTTGCAAAGGAACAATCTCTTATGTGCTTTTGAAGCAGTGAGAGAACTTGTTTTCAGAGCGTAAGATGTTCTGTGGACATGGGACACTGCTTGAGTGGTATGTGGGGGGGAAGGGGGAGGAGCTGTAAGTTGTAGGCAGTAACCAGACTGGATAATTGGTCTTACCCACCTGTCTGTTGTGATGTAATCCCAGACAGGTAGGAACCGTGATAATCTCCCCCGACTGGAGTGGGATGGCCTGGGGGGAGCGGAGGGAAGTCACTGTTTTGTGTTAGGGGAGGTACGAGTTATTCCCTCGACCTCTTCCGTTATTGTTGTTTCTTCTGTATCCGCCTCTAAAGTATCCTCTATTAGGGGATGTTTGTGTAGCGGCTTTAAATGAAGATGAGTTGTTTGCTCCAATGCTTTTGGAGCCTCCTCTATAGAAGGAGCAACAACAGGAGCCACGCGTTTGTGGAGACTGTAAAGCTCCCATGGACTTAGCAGTCTCTGTATCCTTCTTCATTTTTTCAAGTTCAGTGTCTACAGCCAGGCCAAAAAGTTGTTGTTGGTTGAACGGCTGGTTGAGGATACTAGTCTGGACTTCCTGCTTAAAGCCCGAGATGTGCAGCCAGGCATGTCGTCTAAGTAGTACACTGGTATTGATTGATCTAGAGGAGGTGTCTGCTGCGTCAAGTACACATTTTATAAACGCACTTGAAATGAGCTTGCCTTCTTGAATGAGAGAATTTGCTTGTGTCCTATGTTGGTCAGGCAAATGTTGTAGTAGGGTTTCTAACTGATAGTAGAGAGCCCTATCATATCTCGCGATCAGTGCTTTCGTGTTGGCTATGCACCAATGATTGACTGCTTGTGCAGCTACCCTTTTACCAGAAGCGTCTAGCAATTTGGATTCTTTATCAGGGGGTGGCGCTTCTCCAGAGGTTTGGGAGTTGGCGCGCTTTCTAGCATTGGAAACTACTAGAGAATCCAAAGGCAGCTGTCCTTTAACGTTAGCAGGGTCTGCAGGTTCCAAACAGGGTTGGTGTTGACTTTTATTGTCTTTGGCCTTAGGAGGCGTGGTAGAGTCCTTAGGCGTAGATTTTGGTTCCGAGGTTCTTGGTTTCGGAGCCGAAGCTGGATTTTTAGGTTGAGAAACGTTTGAAGCCGGTTTATCCACGGGCCTTGATGTTTTCGGGGCAGATTTACCTTTGGAGGTGGAAGGCGTCGGAACCGATTTTGGAGCCGGGAGTTCCTTTGTTTTCGAAGGTGCCAGTGGGATTGGGACATGCGGTTCGCTCGGTCCCGAGCTACCGGAAGGCTTATCTTTTTTCTTCGGAGGCGGGGCTTCTGAAGTGTATATTTGGTAGCAACTGGGGCCAGCAGGCGAAGTCTTGACCATTGCCTTTGGTTTTGTTGGCGGGGTTGGGGTAGGGATAGGGGCAGTAGTACTCACTCTTTGACCAGGAGTGAAGGGGTCGTCCGAGTCTTCTGCCTCTGACACGATTTGGAGATCTTCGCAATCTTCTTCTCGGACATCGTCGAAGATGTCCACTGGTTCCGGAGCGGATCTCTGCATGATGTGTCTACGAGCTCTTCGATCTCTATTTGTCTTCTTTGATCGAAAGGATGCACAGGCTGGACAGCTGGACTCGTGTTCAGGTGATAGGCACAGGTTGCAGACCATGTGATGGTCACTGTGCGGACATTTTGCTCCACACTGGGGGCATTTCTTGAATGGCATCCTTTCCATGAGCCGTAGGCCTCAATGGGTAGGCCCAACAGCCCGCCCGGGTCGACGACAGGAATCAAAGAAAGTTGGTTGAAGCTGAAGATGTTTGAAGTTAATTTGCAGAGTTTTATGGAAGTTTCTCATGTCGAAAAGGTTTTCGAACCTGAGCACAAAAGTTACATCCGAAGGATGGAGTCGATGCCCATGCGCACTATCGTCCAAGGACTTCTTCCAAGACAACAATAATGTGAAAGCACCCGAGCCCAACACCACATGGCGATCTAATGCTAAGTGTGAGATCTGCAGTTCATATGCCTCGAGCAAAGTGTTATCACCTGTTGCATATGCTGTTTGCATCTTTCACATGAATTTGCGCCCACCAGCCAGTGAACCAGGTAGGAATAGGTGTGTATTCCCTGCCTCTGTAGGTGTGCCGCTACAGTTGCTAGGCACTTTGTGCATACTCTTGGTGCTGACTTAATGCAAAAGGCCAACACATTGAACTGGTAGTGTTCCCTGTTTACAATGAATCTGAGGAACCTTTTGTGACTTGCATGCATGGGAATGTGTAGGTAATCTTCTTTGAAATCCATTGTGGCCATAAAATCCGCCATTTGAATGTGTGGCATTACCTCCTGTAGTGTGGTCATCTTGAACTTATGCGTTCTTGTGAATTTGTTTAGAAATCTAAGGTCTTGAATTGGTCTAAGCGGCCCATCTACTTTTGGATTAAGAAATATGTGGAGTAATTTGCTTGTTTCTTTCCAGTCCTGGGACTAATTCTGTAGCCCCTTTTGTCTGCAGCTCCTCTACTTCCTGGAGGAGGTGGGCTGTCTCTTGTTTTGAATGTACCTTTTTCTTTGGGTCCATGCTTGGAGGTACTTCTAGTTCTTTCCAAATTGTATTAGTTTTAACACCCATTTGTCTCTGGTGGCTTTCTTCCATTCTTTGAGAACAGTTTGTAGTCTGCCTCCTACTGGTGTCAAGTGTAGGAGGTTTTGTGTTTGCACTCTTCTTGTTGCCCTCTGGGGTGTTATCAGGGTGCCTCTTGTGAACTGTGCAAAGTCACTTGCTCTTTCGGGGTACCCTCTCCCTTCTGTGGTTGTCTTCTTACAAGTGGACATCCACAAAAGGACTGTTTGCCCTGTTGGTACTGCCAATTGTGAGATTGCTGCTGCTGCTGCTGTACTGACTGGTTACCTCCCTGAAATGACTTCTGGTACATTTGTGGATATGTTGCGGTTTGGAAAGATCCCCTTCCTGCAGTTCTTCATGATGGAATTGATCCTCTGCGCATGCTACCTCTGAACTGCAGAGCCCCCATCGATATTGCTATCTCGTTATCCTTCTTCAATTGAATCAGGGTGTCATCCACAGCACTCCCAAATATCTGTTTTCCATTGAAGGATGCATTCTGTATATTAGCTTGAAACCCGGATATTCTTAGCCAGGCGTAGCATCTCCGTGATCCCTATCATAATTTGCCTTCCTGATGCATCCTATACGGACTTCAAACCAGTATTGGCGATGTTTGTGCAGTCTTCCATCAAATGAGCTTACCTCCTTTGATACTGTTCCGGAAGGTGTTTCATCAGCTCCCCTATTCCTTCCAGATGCTGGTAGGCATGGTGATTTAGCAGTGTGATGAAGTTAGCTATTCGCCACTTGGGTCGCCGTAATTGTTTCTACTTTTTGTCCCATGATGTCCATTCTTTTGCTCTCCTTATCTGGAGAAAGTCCTGAAGTGCTTGGGATATTGGTTCTTTTCCTGGCCGTAGATGCTATAATAGAATCTGCCAGAATAGTTCCTTTCTTTGTGGCTTGGGTCTTTTGAAGAATGTTTGTACTTCTTCTGTCATAGGTGCCACCGCCTTACATGTAGCTGGCTCTTTGAAGACCACTTTCCCATGATGCAAAACACTTGGAAACATTGGCTCCTTGCTTGTGCTGGTAGAAGAGTTTAAAGTTGTGTAGCATATCTCTCAGCTGCTTTTTTAATTGCCTGGTTATAGATACTAATATCATCAGGTGGCGATGGTCTTGAAGGGTATGTGTCTACCCCTTACTCTGGTGAATCTGTTTCCAGATCTAGCACGTCCATTTCCTGGTACTTTAAAGTCTCAGAGCCCTGTTAACTTTTTCTACCCGTTCCACCTTGAAGATTTTTTTCTTCTTGGTCTTCTTAAGGCTAAGGAGCTAGAGGGGGCTCTAGTACCTTGAGGCCTTCATCCCTTTGCTCTTTTAAAGTCAAGGGCGTGTTTGAGATACGGTATATATATATTTTTTAAGACATTTGTCAAAGTCTTTCTTCTTTTGTAGGATATTGCCCACTTTGGCCTAGAGTCTTCTCTTCCTTTCAATCTCTGCCTCTTGCTGCTGGCTGTCGAGATCTTTGTGAGTTTGCTTTGCCGACGACTCCTTGGATGACAAAATGCTTGCTGAATCATGTCATTACGACTTCAACCTCTCAAGTTTCAACGCTGAAGCATCTTTTCCTTTACTTGGACGTCTCAGATTTTTCAGGAGTCTATACGTCTGCAGTGTCCTTCTCAAAGGATCCAAAGGTATTTTTATCTTTGAACATGCGTGTGGTTGCAGAGTGTTTCAACACCGACGCAGTTTTCAAGGTCTTAGCCTCCAATTTTCGATTTTCCAGAACCAATTTTAAGGGCGCGGAGTCCCTTACATCTCCTTTCAGCGTCTTCTTGGCCATTTGGTCTGTGTCCACGAACTAGATGTTTGCCGCAGCTTCCCCCTTTTGGGCCTTCGGCAATATTTTCCTCCTCATTGCTAGACAGGCCCAAATCTCAAAGAGATTGTGCCGCGTGGTGGCCCTGCATGGTATGGTGGGTTGTTCTCTGCCGCTGTCTTACCCTCAGTCCTCGGGGCAAATACTGGACAGGCGGTACAATCTTTACTGCGATGTATCATCATCAGGCATAGGTTGTGGATCGGGTGTTGGTTCTTCTTGGCAAACTTATGGTGCCAGTTCTTGCAAAACTGGAATGGGGTCTTCTCCATCACTAATTACAGGGAGTCCCCTGCACCTGCATTTTCGGCATTCGATGAAAATACCTTGCTCTGATCCCAGAACTTCTCCCGTATCTTCCTTCAATGACTCCTTCACTCTGGTGTAATTTTGGTGATTCCTCTCCGAATTTCAATAACTTTCTTCAAGTCATTGGAGATCCTCCTGCATACATCCAGACCCAATAGCTTGGAAAAAAGAAGCTGAAGATGCCAACCAAAGACAACATCACAAGGTGCACCAAATGGAAGTACGTAAACGCCCACCAAAAAACACAAAAATAGTATAAGGACAAAAAGGTTTTGGAGAAGATTCTGGACCCAACCACTAGATGCCAGAATAATGCACAGCATGCGAATCCAGAAAGATTTATGCTGCAAAATCATATAATGCTATCATCTCGCTCTCTAATCCACTTTCCCCAAGGTTTAGACAATGGTATCAGTCATCCATTCTGATATGAAGGATTAACCTCAAGGTGAAGTATTAAAAGATCTTCACTTCCACAGAAGTACTGAGAATTCAGGTAAGTGGACCTTGATGGGACAATAAGTGGATGACCTGATTGACATGGAATTTGTCACCACCTTTAGTATGAATCTTAAATTAGTTCTCATTATTACTTTGTCCTTGTGTATCCAAAGAAATAGTTCTTGTGTAGTAAGCACTTGGATCTCACTAACCCTTCTCTTGAGGGGATTGCAGTTAGAAAGGCAGTTGCTCTACTTGCATTTGTTCACAGTATGACGCCAATAGTTTTTACCATCACACTGAGATTCCTAGTGGGCATTGCTGTGCTTTTTGGGCGTGCTATTTTCTCTGCCCCCCCCCCCCCTTTAGAAAATGTTTAATTACTACGGTGGTAAAGAAACTTCTCTCTATTACTTCCCTTTTGTATGTCACAGTAGCCGCTAGGTAAGATTCTCTTCCAATTTCTGCTGTAACATCATTTTGTTGTTGGCTGCCTTACCTCTTGAAGTATTTCCATTGACCTTATCAGTAGGTTGGGGTGACCAAACCATGTCTCAGAAGCCATGCTGTCAGGCTGAGGGTGTCTGGTTCCGGATGCCACACATGACCCTTTTGGGATGTCAACAGATCTTGATGTGATGGGAGTCTTATAAACTAGCCCTGTGGTATCTCCATGAGACTTGACGACTATCTAGGTCTGGCCCATTGTGGGGCTATTAGGATTAGAGTGAAGTGTCCCTATCTGCAACTGTATATTATGTGTGGCATCATTGGTATTGGTGGAAAAGCATGGGCAAAGCTCCCTGACCATTTTATCGACAGAACATTCCATAGTACCACGGGGCTTTGGTATTTCAAGTTCATGTGTGTTGCAAATAGGTCTACGTGCATGGTCCCCCACCTGTGGAAGATCTTGTACAGTACTTTCTGTTTGAGATCCCCACTGTGCCTAGTGTTTGCTGGTCTACTTAGCTCATTTGCTTTTGTGTTTAGTTTTTATGGTAAATGTATTGCTACTAGTGATATCTTCCCTGTTTGTTCAGGTAAAACACTGTTGTTGTAGTGTCTGTATGGATTAGCATGTCTTCCCCGTTACTGGTTTCTGCAAGGCCTTCAGTGATAGACATGTTTTACTTAATCCACCAACTTAATAAAAAGTGCCAAGTATAGAGGGTGGGGAAGCCTATAGAAGTATACAACCAGTTAACTAATGCAGTATGCACAGGACCTCTCTCCCTCTGTTTAAAACCTTTCATATCCCACTAGCTGGGTCGCTGCATAACCATTTCTCTTAGGCATAAGCACATAGGATCAGAGCTGGGCCCCAGAGGTGGACATATGCCCAGACGCTAATACCTCAGATATCCTAGCTTCGAACTACTCCTTTTATCCTGTCCTATAATTAAGCCATGTTGTCAGGGGTGTCCAGATCTTTCAGGCCCTATCCCTAGCCCGTAGGCAGACCTTTGCATTTATTCAATGATGTTTCTTGTGCATAAATGCTCAGAAGGCGGTTAAACTAAGCCTGATACGAAGGGGGATCAGCATCTTTCCATGCAGTAGCAATTAATAAGCAGGCCATGGCAACGGATATAAATATACAATTCCTTTGTGTCATATCTAACTTAACCTGGCCATCATATCCCAATAGCATCAAGAGTGGGCTAATACAAATGGTCTTGTTAATTGCTGGTTGCCAGAAGACCAAATTTGCTTTATCTATCCGAACAGGCTCCCAGGAGGCTGCCATGCAGACCAGGTCTCCTCAAAGGCTTGATAGCTACATTCGGAACCTCAGCCTCCCATTGTTGAACTTGGCAGCTTAGTTCTTCAACTCATACCTTTTGAAAACATGCTAATCTCCCTCAGAAGTTAGTAAAAAAAAAGAAAAGCATTTATCCGCCGAGGAATCCTATGCCTTCAAGTTGGAAGAGATCTTTCATCAAAGTCCATCGTATGCCAATATTTTAAATCAGTTACTGGTAGCAGTGAATCCAACAAAATTGCAATTACAAAAAAATGTCCTTCACTAAAACCCCTTTTTCCGGAGTTTCTGTGATCAAGGACCTTTAGAGAATTAAAAAGGTGTTCTGGCCAGTAAAGACGGTCTCCTCCATTGAATGTTAATGAGGTCCTCCTTTGTTGGGTCCATTGTCATGTTTCACTTTGAAGGGTAAGTGAAATCAGAGTTATATGCTCCCAAACCATACATAGTATTACTTATGAGAAAGATAGTGAAAAGGAAGAATTTTACCTCAATTCCATGTTAAACAGTAAATGTAAATGTAAATGTATTTCGATTTATATAGCGCACGAATCACCCAGGGGTCTCAAGGCGCTTGCTTAGGGAACCCGTCCTGGTATTCCCCTGTGAGATACCCCGGCAGGGTATCCACAAGGTGAAAGCCAGGCATCCCGCCGCGAGGGGCCGTAGTGGAGATTAAGCAAGCTATTGCCCAGAGTCGCAGAGTGTGACCCCGTGAGTCGAGTAGGCACCGGAGCGAGAATTGTCGAGTCCGTGGAATTTTGAGCCCGAGACCCGCCGAGGCGGGGAATCGAACCCTGGTCCACGGCCGATCTCAGCTTCTGGGTCTGCCGCCTCTAACCACTGAGCCACGCTTCTCTTACAGTACAGACCATACAAAAGGTTTGATGAACCCTTCCTTTGTAGCAGTAAGAATCCGCCATACACTGGATCTTAGGAGTGTGCTAAGATTGTAAGTGAATAAAAGCTAACAGCCCATTCAAATAGGTCTGGTAAATTATAGAAAATGTATTTATTTATTTTAGTGTTTTATAGAGCGCAAACTTGACCCTTGAGGGTATCAGAGCGCTTTACAGGATATACAGAGGAGTACAAACAAATTTAAGGTGCAACGAGATACATACTTAACTGTACAGGGGGATGGCGATGTGCCGGGGTGTAGGGAACATGGGAAAGCTAGTGAAACACAGTACAAATGCAATCATATTTAAAGTCGGCAAAAAATAGGAATAAAGTAGTAAACAGTAAAATTAAAAATAAGGAGCCCGAAAGTTCTCTGCGAAAAGAGTTGGTGGGTGCATAGTCTCTTGCATCACTTTATGTTACCAGAAAGCTTACAAGAGTGACTGGTAGCTCTAAGGTTCACTACACTATCAGTAAAGCTGTTACTACTTTTATAAGGAATGCCCGTATAGCAGAAGTCCGCCCACATTTTAAAGAAACTGCTATTTTGACACAAGGACAGATCAAACGTGTGAGGCTTCTTTGCAAAACCTCTTCGGATAGTGCATTCGTTTTCTTTTCTTTCGGATTCCTGGTTAAGGGTTGGGCTTGCAAGTCTATACAGTGCTTAGCACTAAAAAAGTGATCCCCCGAAGGAGAAAGAAAAGTTACTTACCAGTAATCGTAGTTCTCTTTCAGGGGTGAAGTAGCCAGTCTGAGGGAGATGAGGCTCGTGGGATTGTAATACAGGATCACAGAGCTACAGCAGTATTTCCCAATACGGACATCAGACCTCAGCCACAACTAGTTTATGGAAGAAGACTGAAGTGGTGATCTGGAGAACTCCGAGGTAAAAACTTGTGGCTTGTTTCACCCTGGCAAAAGGTCATACCTACATTTCACTTAATTTATACTCTTTTGTCTTATTGTTATAAGTGATTTGAAGGGATCAGAAAAAGCCCCAAGTCCTGACAAATGCCCCCAAACCAATTAGCGATTTGCGATAGGCCCCTATAGTGGAATCATTCGGTGTTGAAATCATCACTTACGCCGATGATACGCAACTGATGATCACACTTACCCAGGGACAGAGTGAGGCAGCTACCAACTTTTCCACCTGTCTTTCAGCAGTAGCAAGCTGGATGAATAAACAACTGTCTACGTCTTAATGGGGACAAGACTGAGGTGTTACTGATTGGAAGAACTCCCTCGGCGTGGTCATCAGGTTGGTGGCCGGTAGAACTAGGTCAAACTCCTGTCCCCACAGAATCAGCCAAGAACTTAGGAAACCTACTGGATGCAGAACTCTCGTTTGGAAATCACATTGCAAAAGTTACCGGTAAATGTTACGCAATTCTTAAAACCATGCGTAAGGTACTTGACCTTTTACCTATTAGCTCTAGGAAATCCCTTATTCACGCCTTAGTTACTCCCCTCCTGGACTACGGCAATGCTCTTTTCATTGGCCTCACTCAGAAAGGCCTAAAGCAACTTCAAAGAGTTCAAAGCGCGGCTGCCCGCTTAGTCCTACATCTTCCTCGGAGAGCATCTGGGAAGCACGCTCTTGCAAAGTTACACTGGCTGCCCATCAAAGAGCGCATCCTTTTCAAAGCTATGTGCTTCGCCCATCGAATTGCCCAAGGGAAAGGACCACCTTACCTAAAAAAGCTTCTTGCTATCCATCGGACCAAACGTAATCTGAGGTCCTTGGGGAGCATGCTGTTCTCAGTGCCCCGCATCTTTAAAGCAAGAATGGGAGGCCGTTCATTTTGCTATCTGGCGGCCACTCACTGGAACAAACTCCCCTTAGACTTGGGTATGTAACCCTCCGAAAGGAGGTTTCGCCAGAGGCTAAAAACACATCTCTTTCCCAGAAGCTAGGAGACAGCACTTAGCTGTCCAGTTTAATTGTTCTTGTGGTGGGCTTGTTTTTAGAATGGAATGTATCCACAGCACGGGGACACACTGTCTTGAGTGTAACCATGCGCTTTATAAATGGTTTTAATATTATTAGAAACAGTGTCCCTATCTCCTAAGTTCCACCGACAACCACCTTATCATCATGTCATTACGACTTCAACCTCTCAAGTTTCAACGCTGAAGCATCTTTTCCTTTACTTGGACGTCTCAGATTTTTCAGGAGTCTATACGTCTGCAGTGTCCTTCTCAAAGGATCCAAAGGTATTTTTATCTTTGAACATGCGTGTGGTTGCAGAGTGTTTCAACACCGACGCAGTTTTCAAGGTCTTAGCCTCCAATTTTCGAGTTTCCAGAACCAATTTTAAGGGCGCGGAGTCCCTTACATCTCCTTTCAGCGTCTTCTTGGCCATTTGGTCTGTGTCCATGAACTAGATGTTTGCCGCAGCTTCCCCCTTTTGGGCCTTAGGCAATATTTTCCTCCTCATTGCTAGACAGGCCCAAATCTCAAAGAGATTGTGCCGCGTGGTGGCCCTGCATGGTATGGTGGGTTGTTCTCTGCCGCTGTCTTACCCTCAGTCCTCGGGGCAAATACTGGACAGGCGGTACAATCTTTACTGCGATGTATCATCATCAGGCATAGGTTGTGGATCGGGTGTTGGTTCTTCTTGGCAAACTTATGGTGCCAGTTCTTGCAAAACTGGAATGGTGTCTTCTCCATCACTAATTACAGGGAGTCCCCTGCACCTGCATTTTCGGCATTCGATGAAAATACCTTGCTCTGATCCCAGAACTTCTCCCGTATCTTCCTTCAATGACTCCTTCACTCTGGTGTAATTTTGGTGATTCCTCTCCGAATTTCAATAACTTTCTTCAAGTCATTGGAGATCCTCCTGCATACATCCAGACCCAATAGCTTGGAAAAAAGAAGCTGAAGATGCCAACCAAAGACAACATCACAAGGTGCACCAAATGGAAGTACGTAAACGCCCACCAAAAAACACAAAAATAGTATAAGGACAAAAAGGTTTTGGAGAAGATTCTGGACCCAACCACTAGATGCCAGAATAATGCACAGCATGCGAATCCAGAAAGATTTATGCTGCAAAATCATATAATGCTATCATCTCGCTCTCTAATCCACTTTCCCCAAGGTTTAGACAATGGTATCAGTCATCCATTCTGATATGAAGGATTAACCTCAAGGTGAAGTATTAAAAGATCTTCACTTCCACAGAAGTTCTGAGAATTCAGGTAAGTGGACCTTGATGGGACAATAAGTGGATGACCTGATTGACATGGAATTTGTCACCACCTTTAGTATGAATCTTAAATTAGTTCTCATTATTACTTTGTCCTTGTGTATCCAAAGAAATAGTTCTTGTGTAGCAAGCACTTGGATCTCACTAACCCTTCTCTTGAGGGGATTGCAGTTAGAAAGGCAGTTGCTCTACTTGCATTTGTTCACAGTATGACGCCAATAGTTGTTACCATCACACTGAGATTCCTAGTGGGCATTGCTGTGCTTTTTGGGCGTGCTATTTTCTCTGCCCCCCCCCCCCCTTTAGAAAATGTTTAATTACTACGGTGGTAAAGAAACTTCTCTCTATTACTTCCCTTTTGTATGTCACAGTAGCCGCTAGGTAAGATTCTCTTCCAATTTCTGCTGTAACATCATTTTGTTGTTGGCTGCCTTACCTCTTGAAGTATTTCCATTGACCTTATCAGTAGGTTGGGGTGACCAAACCATGTCTCAGAAGCCATGCTGTCAGGCTGAGGGTGTCTGGTTCCGGATGCCACACATGACCCTTTTGGGATGTCAACAGATCTTGATGTGATGGGAGTCTTATAAACTAGCCCTGTGGTATCTCCATGAGACTTGACGACTATCTAGGTCTGGCCCATTGTGGGGCTATTAGGATTAGAGTGAAGTGTCCCTATCTGCAACTGTATATTATGTGTGGCATCATTGGTATTGGTGGAAAAGCATGGGCAAAGCTCCCTGACCATTTTATCGACAGGACATTCCATAGTACCACGGGGCTTTGGTATTTCAAGTTCATGTGTGTTGCAAATAGGTCTACACGTGCATTGTCCCCCACCTGTGGAAGATCTTGTACAGTACTTTCTGTTTGAGATCCCCAATGTGCCTAGTGTTTGCTGGTCTACTTAGCTCATTTGCTTTTGTGTTTAGTTTTTATGGTAAATGTATTGCTACTAGTGATATCTTCCCTGTTTGTTCAGGTAAAACACTGTTGTTGTAGTGTCTGTATGGATTAGCATGTCTTCCCCGTTACTGGTTTCTGCAAGGCCTTCAGTGATAGACATGTTTTACTTAATCCACCAACTTAATAAAAAGTGCCAAGTATAGAGGGTGGGGAAGCCTATAGAAGTATACAACCAGTTAACTAATGCAGTATGCCCAGGACCTCTCTCCCTCTTTTTAAAACCTTTCATATCCCACTAGCTGGGTCGCTGCATAACCATTTCTCTTAGGCATAAGCACATAGGATCAGAGCTGGGCCCCAGAGGTGGACATGTGCCCAGACGCTAATACCTCAGATATCCTAGCTTCGAACTACTCCTTTTATCCTGTCCTATAATTAAGCCATGTTGTCAGGGGTGTCCAGATCTTTCAGGCCCTATCCCTAGCTCGTAGGCAGACCTTTGCATTTATTCAATGATGTTTCTTGTGCATAAATGCTCAGAAGGCGGTTAAACTAAGCCTGATACGAAGGGGGATCAGCATCTTTCCATGCAGTAGCAATTAATAAGCAGGCCATGGCAACGGATATAAATATACAATTCATTTGTGTCATATCTAACTTAACCTGGCCATCATATCCCAATAGCATCAAGAGTGGGCTAATACAAATTGTCTTGTTAATTGCTGGTTGCCAGAAGACCAAATTTGCTTTATCTATCCGAACAGGCTCCCAGGAGGCTGCCATGCAGACCAGGTCTCCTCAAAGGCTTGATAGCTACATCCGGAACCTCAGCCTCCCATTGTTGAACTTGGCAGCTTAGTTCTTCAACTCATACCTTTTGAAAACATGCTAATCTCCCTCAGAACTTAGTAAAAAAAAAAAGAAAAGCATTTATCCGCCGAGGAATCCTATGCCTTCAAGTTGGAAGAGATCTTTCATCAAAGTCCATCTTATGCCAATATTTTAAATCAGTTACTGGTAGCAGTGAATCCAACAAAATTGCAATTACAAAAAAATGTCCTTCACTAAAACCCCTTTTTCCGGAGTTTCTGTGATCAAGGACCTTTAGAGAATTAAAAAGGTGTTCTGGCCAGTAAAGACTGTCTCCTCCATTGAATGTTAATGAGGTCCTCCTTTGTTGGGTCCATTGTCATGTTTCACTTTGAAGGGTAAGTGAAATCAGAGTTATATGCTCCCAAACCATACATAGTATTACTTATGAGAAAGATAGTGAAAAGGAAGAATTTTACCTCAATTCCATGTTAAACAGTACAGACCATACAAAAGGTTTGATGAACCCTTCCTTTGTAGCAGTAAGAATCCGCCATACACTGGATCTTAGGAGTGTGCTAAGATTGTAAGTGAATAAAAGCTAACAGCCCATTCAAATAGGTCTGGTAAATTATAGAAAATGTATTTATTTATTTTAGTGTTTTATAGAGTGCAAACTTGACCCGTGAGGGTATCAAAGCGCTTTACAGAATATACAGAGGAGTACAAACAAATTTAAGGTGCAATGAGATACATACTTAACTGTACAGGGGGATGGCGATGTGCCGGGGTGTAGGGAACATGGGAAAGCTAGTGAAACACAGTACAAATGCAATCATATTTAAAGTCGGCAAAAAATAGGAATAAAGTAGTAAACAGTCAAATTAAAAATAAGGAGCCCGAAAGTTCTCTGCGAAAAGAGTTGGTGGGTGCATAGTCTCTTGCATCACTTTATGTTACCAGAAAGCTTACAAGAGTGACTGGTAGCTCTAAGGTTCACTACACTATCAGTAAAGCTGTTCCTACTTTTATAAGGAATGCCCGTATAGCAGAAGTCCGCCCACATTTTAAAGAAACTGCTATTTTGACACAAGTACAGATCAAAGTGTGAGGCTTCTTTGCAAAACCTCTTCGGATAGTGCATTCGTTTTCTTTTCTTTCGGATTCCTGGTTAAGGGTTGGGCTTGCAAGTCTATACAGTGCTTAGCACTAAAAAAGTGATCCCCCGAAGGAGAAAGAAAAGTTACTTACCAGTAATCGTAGTTCTCTTTCAGGGGTGAAGTAGCCAGTCTGAGGGAGATGAGGCTCGTGGGATTGTAATACAGGATCACAGAGCTACAGCAGTATTTCCCAATACGGACATCAGACCTCAGCCACAACTAGTTTATGGAAGAAGACTGAAGTGGTGATCTGGAGAACTCCGAGGTAAAAACTTGTGGCTTGTTTCACCCTGGCAAAAGGTCATACGTACATTTCACTTAATTTATACTCTTTTGTCTTATTGTTATTAGTGATTTGAAGGGATCAGAAAAAGCCCCAAGTCCTGACAAATGCCCCCAAAACAATTAGCGATTTGCGATAGGCCCCTATAGTGGAATCATTCGGTGTTGAAATCATCACTTACGCCGATGATACGCAACTGATGATCACACTTACCCAGGGACAGAGTGAGGCAGCTACCAACTTTTCCACCTGTCTTTCAGCAGTAGCAAGCTGGATGAATAACAACTGTCTACGTCTTAATGGGGACAAGACTGAGGTGTTACTGATTGGAAGAACTCCCTCGGCGTGGTCATCAGGTTGGTGGCCGGTAGAACTAGGTCAAACTCCTGTCCCCACAGAATCAGCCAAGAACTTAGGAAACCTACTGGATGCAGAACTCTCGTTTGGAAATCACATTGCAAAAGTTACCGGTAAATGTTACGCAATTCTTAAAACCATGCGTAAGGTACTTGACCTTTTACCTATTAGCTCTAGGAAATCCCTTATTCACGCCCTAGTTACTCCCCTCCTGGACTACGGCAATGCTCTTTTCATTGGCCTCACTCAGAAAGGCCTAAAGCAACTTCAAAGAGTTCAAAGCGCGGCTGCCCGCTTAGTCCTACATCTTCCTCGGAGAGCATCTGGGAAGCACGCTCTTGCAAAGTTACACTGGCTGCCCATCAAAGAGCGCATCCTTTTCAAAGCTATGTGCTTCGCCCATCGAATTGCCCAAGGGAAAGGACCACCTTACCTAAAAAAGCTTCTTGCTATCCATCGCCCCAAACGTAATCTGAGGTCCTTGGGGAGCATGCTGTTCTCAGTGCCCCGCATCTTTAAAGCAAGAATGGGAGGCCGTTCATTTTGCTATCTGGCGGCCACTCACTGGAAC